>NC_034201.2:48377330-48552330 GCF_002021735.2 Oncorhynchus kisutch
ACAGGTGAAAATCATCACTCCCCAATCAGTCAACAATCAATCATCAATCAGAAGACACACCTCCTCCTATTTCCTACCCTATCACAGTTCCTTCCCCATGGTTTAAAAACCCCATCATTTGTTTGCTCTAGAGCTAGCTCAATCTCTCTGTAAATGCCATGTATGTAGATCTCTGTGTTTCACTCTCTCTTTGTCTTAAACCTCTCTTTTGTTTGAGCACCTCCATAGCACTTTGTCATCACCTGTGAGTATTGTTTTGGTTATGGTGTTTGTTTGTTGCTGGTGGGAAAAGGGGAAACCAAGACAAGTCGCCCATGGGCATACACTACCCGTAGGTGAACTTTGTTAAATACACTAGTTAGAACTGGGCGGACCACCCACTGTATTTTTGGTTAGTTAGCTGTTGTTAAAGTAGGCTAGTCTAGCTTAGGGGTGTTTTTGTATATTTATTGTTTCTTTCCTTGGGTCCAGCTCAGCCCCTTTTCCTGCTCCCCCCATTACCGTGTGTTTATAAATAAACTTTAAGTTTGACGGTAGATTTCAGTTGTCCTGGTTATTTCGTTCACACTTTTACTTTGTCACAATTATAATTTGCATGAGTTATGTTACGGGTCTCATTACCATCCCCCCTAGACTGTCGGGCCAAAACGGATTCGTAACATAAGTGGAGCCTCATCCGGGATCTGTCATAACTGACACCCATGCCGCTCATGTAGATTGTTGTAGTGGTATAGTTCAGTGTTGAGCGTCATAGCTGAAGTAACATTAGTGTTTGCTATTTTCTTTGGCACTTGTGAAGTAGTGTAAAATGACTACTTTTGATTTGAAATCCTTTATGGATAACCCTTCGTGGGAGGTTTTTGACAAATGTCGTAGAGTTGATTTAATGACCTTGGCTGACCATTATTCAGTATCGATTCCGCAGAGTTTAGTTAAGGCGGAGGTTAAACAGCTAGTATTAAATGTATTGTTGGAAGAGCAGGTGCTTGTGTTACCGCTGCCTGAGTGTACTACCCCTGTAGGGGATGTTGCTGCTCCTGTAAGCCCATTGGTGTCTGATAATGAGGGAGAGGCTAAAACACCAGCCACATTGTCCCATTTTGATCCACTCTCCCCACTGTCAAATGGTGATACCAGGAGGGATGTCCGTTTAGCACAGTTCCAACTGGAGGTGGAAGAGAGAGCCCAAATTAGGCGAGAGACTCTCCAGTTGGAGATGTGTAAAATTGAGGCAGAAAAAGAAGGAGAACAACGGCAGTTGGAGTTCAAAATGCGCCAGATGGAACTGGAGGCAGAGACAGCAAGGCTAGCCTTCGTTCCTACTGTGCCTGTTTGTGAGCCGTCCTCACTTGCTGTGTCCTCAAGCACGTTTGACATTAGTAGGCAGATTGCCTTAGTACCTTTGTTCAGAGAGTCGGAGGTTGACTCCTATTTTTGTGTATTTGAGCGTATAGCCGTAGCATTGAAATGGCCTGAAGAGGTATGGTGCCTATTACTTCAGTGTAAATTAACTGGTAAAGCCCAAGAGGTTTTGTCAGCGCTACCTCTGGAGGACAGTTTGAATTATGAAGTGGTCAAAGCTACTGTTCTTCGTGCCTATGAGCTTGTGACTGAGGCATACCGACAGATTTAGGTCTCATAAAAAGTCTTCTAGTAAGACTTATGTGGAATTTGCTAGAGACAAGGGAAATCTGTTTGATAAATGGCATGCTGCTAGTAAGGTAACTGATTTCAACTCTCTCCGGGAGTTGATCTTGTTGGAAGAGTTTAAAAATTGCTTACCCGAACGCATTGTAGTTTACCTAAACGAACAGAAAGTATCCTCCCTGGCAGAAGCGTCTGTGTTGGCAGACGAGTTTGTGTTGACGCACAAGAGTGTGTTTTCGGCTCAAACTGAGAGTAGAGCCACTGAGTTTCCTACCTTTAGCTCTAGTCGGCCAGCAGTAGTATATCAAGCACGCCAGAAGAATGAGCGTCCCTGTTTCTATTGTCATAAAGTGGGACATATGATTAATGATTGCTTCCTGCTTAAACGCAAACAAGGGATGCCTCTTCGTGCCAAGCCACCAACAGGTGTTGCTCTAATTCGTACGGTTGTGAGGTCTGCAACAAAACAGGTGACTCAGGGTAACTGTAGTTTGAAAGTCTCAGTCCCCGACCGCAGTTATGAACCATTCATTTTCGAGGGGTTTGTGTCCCTAACAAATGACGAAGCGTCTCAGCGACCGGTTAAAATCCTTAGAGATACTGGTGCGGCGCAGTCGTTTATATTGTCTGATGTGTTGCCCTTATCTGACGATACATACTGTGGTTCCAGTGTGTTAGTGCAGGGTATTGAAATGGGTTTTGTCCCAGTGCCATTGCACTTTGTGAAAGTACACTCTGAGTTAAACAGTGGAATATTCAGAGTGGGGGTACGTCCTATGTTGCCAGACCTCCCCTTCGTGGGAGGTTTTTGACAAATGTCGTAGAGTTGATTTAATGACCTTGGCTGACCATTATTCAGTATCGATTCCGCAGAGTTTAGTTAAGGCGGAGGTTAAACAGCTAGTATTAAATGTATTGTTGGAAGAGCAGGTGCTTGTGTTACCGCTGCCTGAGTGTACTACCCCTGTAGGGGATGTTGCTGCTCCTGTAAGCCCATTGGTGTCTGATAATGAGGGAGAGGCTAAAACACCAGCCACATTGTCCCATTTTGATCCACTCTCCCCACTGTCAAATGGTGATACCAGGAGGGATGTCCGTTTAGCACAGTTCCAACTGGAGGTGGAAGAGAGAGCCCAAATTAGGCGAGAGACTCTCCAGTTGGAGATGTGTAAAATTGAGGCAGAAAAAGAAGGAGAACAACGGCAGTTGGAGTTCAAAATGCGCCAGATGGAACTGGAGGCAGAGACAGCAAGGCTAGCCTTCGTTCCTACTGTGCCTGTTTGTGAGCCGTCCTCACTTGCTGTGTCCTCAAGCACGTTTGACATTAGTAGGCAGATTGCCTTAGTACCTTTGTTCAGAGAGTCGGAGGTTGACTCCTATTTTTGTGTATTTGAGCGTATAGCCGTAGCATTGAAATGGCCTGAAGAGGTATGGTGCCTATTACTTCAGTGTAAATTAACTGGTAAAGCCCAAGAGGTTTTGTCAGCGCTACCTCTGGAGGACAGTTTGAATTATGAAGTGGTCAAAGCTACTGTTCTTCGTGCCTATGAGCTTGTGACTGAGGCATACCGACAGATTTAGGTCTCATAAAAAGTCTTCTAGTAAGACTTATGTGGAATTTGCTAGAGACAAGGGAAATCTGTTTGATAAATGGCATGCTGCTAGTAAGGTAACTGATTTCAACTCTCTCCGGGAGTTGATCTTGTTGGAAGAGTTTAAAAATTGCTTACCCGAACGCATTGTAGTTTACCTAAACGAACAGAAAGTATCCTCCCTGGCAGAAGCGTCTGTGTTGGCAGACGAGTTTGTGTTGACGCACAAGAGTGTGTTTTCGGCTCAAACTGAGAGTAGAGCCACTGAGTTTCCTACCTTTAGCTCTAGTCGGCCAGCAGTAGTATATCAAGCACGCCAGAAGAATGAGCGTCCCTGTTTCTATTGTCATAAAGTGGGACATATGATTAATGATTGCTTCCTGCTTAAACGCAAACAAGGGATGCCTCTTCGTGCCAAGCCACCAACAGGTGTTGCTCTAATTCGTACGGTTGTGAGGTCTGCAACAAAACAGGTGACTCAGGGTAACTGTAGTTTGAAAGTCTCAGTCCCCGACCGCAGTTATGAACCATTCATTTTCGAGGGGTTTGTGTCCCTAACAAATGACGAAGCGTCTCAGCGACCGGTTAAAATCCTTAGAGATACTGGTGCGGCGCAGTCGTTTATATTGTCTGATGTGTTGCCCTTATCTGACGATACATACTGTGGTTCCAGTGTGTTAGTGCAGGGTATTGAAATGGGTTTTGTCCCAGTGCCATTGCACTTTGTGAAAGTACACTCTGAGTTAAACAGTGGAATATTCAGAGTGGGGGTACGTCCTATGTTGCCAGTGAAAGGTGTGACCTTTATAATGGGTAACGATATTGCCGGAGGAAAGGTAGTACCCGTATTGGAAGTATTGGATAAAAGTGACCACTCTCTCTCGAAGGAGCTGGCACAAAAGTATCCACATGTGTTCCCCGCTTGTGCTGTCACTCGTGCTCAGGCACTACAAGAGGGTGACGTGATAGATTTATCGAACACTGTTCTGTTCAAAGAGGTTGATCAAGAAGTTGGATTGTGTGATACCTCTGAGAAGCTGATCACCTCTGACAAACAGCCCAGGAAAGAATCAAAGAACGTTGAACTTATTGCTGAGGCAATACAGTTACCAGTCACTCGTGAGCAGCTGATTGCTAACCAAAAGGTTGACCACAAGCTTGCTAAATGTTTTTCTAGTGTTGTCTCATTGGAAGATGTGAAGAAGAAGAGCGTGGCTTACTTCATTGATGGTAATCTCCTCATGCATAAATGGAAATCCCATGTTGACGCGGATGGAGATTGGAATGCTGTTTACCAAATAGTGATTCCTACAGCCTTTCGACAAAATGTGTTATCCCTTGCTCATGATCACCAGTGGTCTGGTCATTTAGGAATCACAAAAACTTATGATCGGATCCTTCGACATTTCTTTTGGCCGGGTTTAAAACAAGATGTGGCTCAGTTCTGTCGGACATGCCACACATGTCAGATAACAGGAAAACCAAATCAGGTTATTCCTCCCGCTCCTCTTTGTCCCATACCTGTCATAGGTGAACCATTCGAGCATGTGGTGGTTGATTGTGTCGGACCGTTACCGAAGACAAAATCGGGTAACCAGTTTTTGTTAACGATAATGTGTATGGCTACAAGATACCCCGAGGCCATTCCTCTGAGAAGGATTACAGCCCCGGTAGTGAGTAAAGCCTTAATAAAATTATTCACGACATTCGGGTTACCTAAGGTGGTACAAAGCGATCAAGGTACCAATTTCCTATCCAAGCTCTTCAAGCAGGTGTTAAAATCCTTGTCAATTACGCACCGTGTGTCAAGCGCCTATCACCCAGAGTCTCAGGGTGCGCTTGAAAGATGGCATCAGACACTGAAGTCTATGCTACGTAAATATTGTTTGGAATCTGAGAAAGATTGGGATGAGGGAGTTCCTCTAGTTTTGTTTGCTGCTCGTGAAACTGTGCAGGAGTCCCTAGGTTTCAGCCCGGCTGAACTGGTGTTTGGTCACACAGTGAGAGGACCAATGAAAGTCCTTAAAGAACAGTTCTTGTCCCAAGAGTTGTGTACCAGAGATGAGAATGTGTTGGACTACGTTAGTCGCTTTCGTGAGCGCCTACACCAAGCTTGTGCTCTCGCAAAGGAAGCTCTGTCTTCCTCACAGAGGAGCATGAAAAGACACTATGATAAAGAGGCTGTTTCTCGTCCACTACAGCCAGGTGACCAAGTACTGGTGTTATTACCTGTTCCAGGATCTTCACTGTCAGCTCGTTTCTCTGGTCCTTATTTAATTGAAAAGAAAATAAGTGAAACTGACTATGTGCTTCGAACTCCTGATAGACAACGCCAATCTCGTGTGTGTCACATTAACATGTTGAAAGCTTACCACACCCGACCCATCACACAGTTAGAGAGTTCAAAAACAGAGGAAGGTACTGCTGTCTCCTCTACTACTACTGCTATGATAGTGGACTGTCATATTGATGATGTTGATGGCTTGGAGTTGCGCAATACTCAGCAGCAGTGTGTTAGATTGCCCAACTCAGAAATGCTGCTGTCTATCCAATCCGGTCTGGTTCATTTAACGGATGGACAGGCCAATGATATTGTGAGGCTACTACACAGTTTTCCATGTCTCTTTAATGACGTTCCTACTCGCACCAATGTGTTGGAACATGACATTAATGTTGGAAATGCTACACCTATCAAGCAACACCCATATCGTATCAACGCTTCCAAGAGGAAGATAATGAGGGATGAGGTGAGATATTTGTTGGAGAATGACCTGGCTAAGCCAAGTTCAAGCCCTTGGATTTCTCCTTGCATTCTAGTTCCTAAACCTGATGGTACGTCCAGGTTATGTACGGATTATCGAAAGGTAAATTCTGTCACAATGCCAGATTCGTTCCCGTTACCCCGACTGGACGACTGTATCGACACTATTGGTGCTGCTAAGTATGTAACTAAGTTAGACCTCTTAAACGGTTACTGGCAGGTTCCGTTAACTTTACGTGCTTCTGAGATTTCTGCCTTTGTGACCCCAGACAACTTCCTACAGTACTCAGTCATGGCTTCTGGGATGCGAAATGCACCAGCCACTTTCCAACGACTGGTTAACTCCGTATTAGCTGGCGTTCCTAATTGTAGTGCATACCTTGATGACCTAGTGATTTATTCGTCTGAGTGGTCAGATCATGTTGACTCGCTAAGGGTAGTATGTGAACGGTTGGCAGCTGCTTCTCTAACCCTGAACTTGGCAAAGTGCGAGTTTGGGAAGGCTACTGTTACCTATCTCGGTAAAGAGGTTGGCCATGGACAGGTGCGCCCTGTTGATGCCAAGGTCTTGGCAATAACTGCATTCCCTGCACCTACCACCAGACGAGAGCTACGCCGCTTTTTAGGGATGGTTGGCTACTACCGTAGCTTCTGTAAAAATGTCTCTGTGGTAGTTGCTCCATTGACCGATTTGCTTAGTCCGGCAAGACCATTTGTGTGGTCCCCTGATTGTAAGAGAGCTTTTGAATCAGCGAAAGCACTCTTATGTAGTACACCTGTACTTGCTGCTCCAGATTTTGAACAACCGTTCAAGCTTGAGGTAGATGCTAGTGCCAGAGGTGCTGGTGCTGTTCTACTACAGCAGGACAAGAGTGGAGTGGATCATCCCGTTTGTTATTTTTCACGTAAATTTAATAAATGTCAAACAAACTATGCGACAATAGAACAAGAAGCTCTTGCTTTGTTGTTGGCTCTGCAATACTTTGAAGTATACATTGGTTCCAGTGCCCTACCAGTGATTGTGTATACTGACCATAACCCCTTAGTTTTTCTCCACCGAATGTACAACCAGAACCAGCGCCTTATGCGTTGGGCGCTGATTGTACAAAATTATAATTTGGAGATCCGCCACAAAAAGGGTTCAGATAATGTGTTGGCAGATGCTTTGTCTCGTGTGTAATAATTATTGTATGTTTTGCAAGGTTGTTGTTGTGAGTATTCATTAATACTGTGGTCGCAATCCCCCCCTAGGGCTGCTCTTTTAAGGGTGGGAGTGTTACGGATACAGTTATCCTGTGTGTGTGTATCCTGTGTGTGTGTTTCTTTTCTCTCCTTCTCCCCTCACAGCTCCCCCCATTACCGTGTGTTTATAAATAAACTTTAAGTTTGACGGTAGATTTCAGTTGTCCTGGTTATTTCGTTCACACTTTTACTTTGTCACAATTATAATTTGCATGAGTTATGTTACGGGACTCATTACCATCCCCCCTAGACTGTCGGGCCAAAAGGGATTCGTAACACACACAAACAGACACACACTGTAACAATGTCCCAGTAACAAGCTCTGATTACCAGCAGCCACTAAGTCTTCTGTCTACTAAGTCTACTGAACCCTGAAAACCACCTAGAGCCGGGTTCCTGGAGGGAGAGGAGGAGCAGGCAGCACCTAGAGCCGGGGTCCTGGGAGGGAGAGGAAGAGCAGAGCAGCACCTAGAGCCGGGGTCCTGGGACGGAGAGGAGGAGCAGGCAGCACCTAGAGCCGGGGTCCTGGGACGGAGAGGAAGAGCAGAGCAGCACCTAGAGCCGGGGTCCTGGAGGGAGAGGAGGAGCAGGCAGCACCTAGAGCCGGGGTCCTGGGACGGAGAGGAGGAGCAGGCAGCACCTAGAGCCGGGGTCCTGGGACGGAGAGGAGGAGCAGGCAGCACCTAGAGCCGGGGTCCTGGGAGGGAGAGGAGGAGCAGGCAGTGTAGTGGCAAATCGGTTCAAATATGACACAACCAAGAACTTTGTGAAAATCAATATAGACTTTTAATACAACAGTATCATAAGCCGGCGCGGTCCGCGGAACACACACACTTTTTCAGAGCCCTCGCTCTGAGTTATACACCTACCATATAAGTCCCTCCCATATGCAAATTAAGTTACATCCCAATCCGTGCATTCTGCTTGTTCAGCCCAATAACGCCCCATCTGCTTTCCATTAGATCCTAATGGTGACAAGACCCTTGCTTTGACCTAAAGATAATATACATCCCCCTTTCCTGTGGCCTGTGTTCAGACCCTGTAATTAACTCCATGTGTCCCTTTTGGTGTCTTTCATCTCCTTTAGCTTTAGGGTGCCTTTCCTGTGACTAGCTGTTCTGGTCGCCTTCTCTTCATATGTTTTTATAAGATCAAACAGACTTGTGTCTCCCCTGTGATGTGACTGATATCTGTAATCCATCAGTTGGTCATTTGGCTGACCCCGTCCTTAGACAACCTCTGATCTTTGTATATCCAGCTGGTCTAGGAGTGTTTCTCAGCTATCCCATACCCCCACGGCCTCCATCCGCTTCCTGCCCCACACAACAGACAATGCACTTTACCAGAACAGGAAATGAACCCATATGTGTACCTTTCTCTTGTGTTACTAAATCATGTATATAATCTCTCCCACATAACCAATTTCATCCACAGCAGCACCTAGAGCCGGGGTCCTGGGAGGGAGAGGAGGAGCAGGCAGATTTTTGCTCACCGTTCTTGTGATCATTTTGACCCCACGGGGTGAGCTCTTGCGTGGAGCCCCAGATCGAGGGAGTTTATCAGTGGTCTTGTATGTCTTCCATTTCCTAATAATTGCTCCCACAGTTGATTTCTTCAAACCAAGCTGCTTACCTATTATAGAATCAGTCTTCCCAGCCTGGTGCAGGTCTACAATTTTGTTTCTGGTGACAGCTCTATGATCTTGGCCATAGTGGAGTTTGGAGTGTGACTGTTTGAGGTTGTGGACAGGTGTCTTTTATACTGATAACAAGTTCAAACAGGTGCCATTAATGCAGGTAACGAGTGGAGGACAGAGGATCCTCTTAAAGAAGAAGTTACAGGTCTGTGAGGGCCAGAAATCTTGCTTGTTTGTAGGTGACCAAATACTTATTTTCCACCACTGTATATATATAGTCAGTTGCGCAACTGAATGTATTCAACCCGAAATATGTATTGTGCATTTAACCCAACCCCTCTGAATCAGAGAGGTGCGGGGGAGGGAGAGACACAGAGACAGGGATGTTTGCGTATATTTTTGTTCAGTATATATATAGGTTATAGATAGGTTATCGTAGCACTGTCTAGATAGATAAATACTAGATAGGTTAAGTCAGATTCTTCAATGGCTGATCCAGTGTTTATTGCATGAGGTCACTTGACTCTCTCTGCCTGCCAACATGTTCTGGTAAACAGGCAATAACTCACTGTGTTGTAATACTACTGACAACATTTATCCCAAAGACCAACACTAACAGACCCACTTGGAGGGAGGGAGGGAGGGAGGGGAGAGAGGGAGGGAGGGAGGGAGGGGAGAGAGGGAGGGAGGGGAGAGAGGGAGGGAGGGAGGGGAGAGAGAGAGGGAGGGAGGGAGGAGAGAGGGAGGGAGGGAGGGGAGAGAGAGAGAGAGGGAGGGAGGGGAGAGAGGAGGGAGGGAGGGGAGAGAGAGGGAGGGAGGGGAGAGAGAGGGAGGGAGGGGAGAGAGAGGGAGGGAGGGAGGGGAGAGGGAGGGGAGAGAGAGGGAGGGAGGGAGGGAGGGGGGGAGGGAGGGAGGGGAGAGAGAGAGAGGGAGGGGGGGGAGGGGGGAGAGAGAGAGGGAGAGGGAGGGAGGGAGAGAGGGGGGGGAGAGAGGGGGGGGGGAGGGAGTGTGTGTGTTTGTGTACTGGGGAGTCAAGTACGAGAGACAGAAGTGACAGGATTCGGCAGCTGTGGTCACACATGCAAACAAACACAGTGTGAACACATACACACACAGGAAGGTCCATCCTCCTGGGGGGCAGGAGTTTAACTGGGCCTCTGTTTAACTGGGCCTCTGTATAACTGGGCCTCTGTATAACTGGGCCTCTGTATAACTGGGCCTCTGTATAACTGGGCCTCTGTATAACTGGGCCTCTGTATAACTGGGCCTCTGTTTAACTGGGCCTCTGTTTAACTGGGCCTCTGTTTAACTGGGCCTCTGTTTAACTGGGCCTCTGTTTAACTGGGCCTCTGTTTAACTGGGCCTCTGTTGCCTCCACTCACCACTATAACTGGGCCTCTGTATAACGGGGTCTCTGACTCCCTGGTGTGCAGTCTGTCTCTCCATTTGTCACTCAAATCTATAAAGTATAAATAGCACACACTTTAGATTAGAGGCTGCAAAAAGACTAATGATTAATAAATTATTTATTAATGTGGGACTAATGATTAATAAGTGGTGAACACACAATTTATAAATGCCTTATAAATGGTTAATTGTGGACACGTAAGATGAAATGTTACCCGTTGTGAATTGAATAAACACTTATATTAGACAAATAAGAAAATCCCCTGATAAATCCCTTCTAGATGACCATTGGCTTATATAATACCTTATAACAGCCTAACCACATTTGTCTAATTAGTGCCTGTCATGTGTGTGTGTGTGTGTGTGTCCCCTGCCCACGTAGCTGTTTAAATATGAGGCTATGTATAATTCAATAGAAGTAAACACACAGAGAGAAACGGCTAGTTCCCGTATTGTTTTGACTGTATAAATACGGCCAACGGCTACATTAAAGATCTCTCTCTATTTTATTCTATTCAATTCAATACAAAAACTATTTAGTGTTTTGTTCATGAGACTAGTTTATGTGGATTGATTTCCGTTTGATGACGTTTGTGTAATTCCTGTCTTTATGCCGAGTGGTGACGGGGCCGTTCAGAGGCTTTTTGCTCCACCCATCAGGTAAATGCTGATCGGAATCCCATTTTGACGAGCTCAACACTACAAAAAGATGGTCCGGCCCATCTAGCATTTGCCAGAATTGCCAGATGGCCAATCAACCTATGTTGGGGGGGGGGGCTAACATATAGCAAAAAACACATTTCACCTGGATGAATGGCTTCCAGTCTACAGAGCCTGGATGAATGGCTTCCAGTCTACAGAGCCTGGATGAATGGCTTCCAGTCTACAGAGCCTGGATGAATGTTCGTTGTTGGTGGCAAGTTAGATTTTTTCTTGTCCATTAAAATAACATCAAATTGATCAGAAATACAGCGTAGACATTGTTAATGTTGTAAATGACTATTGTAGCTGGAAATGGCAGATTTTTTTATGGAATATCTACATAGGTGTAGCAACCATCACTCCTGTGTTCCAATGGCACGTTGTGTTAGCTAATCCAAGTTTATCATTTTAAAAGGCTAATTGATCATTAGAAAACCCTTTTGCAATTCTGTTGGAACAGCTGAAAACTGTTGTCCTGATTTAAAGAAGCAATAAAACTGGCCTTCTTTAGACTAGTTGAGTATCTGGAGCATCAGCATTTGTGGGTTCAATTACAGGCTCAAAATGGGCAGAAACAAAGTCCTTTCCTCTGAAACTCATGACTCTATTCTTGTTCTGAAAACTGAAGGCTATTCCATGCAAGAAATTGCCAAGAATGTGAAGATTTCATACTACTCCCTTCACAGAACAGCACAAACTGGCCCTAACCAGAAAAGAAAGAGTGGGAGGCCCCGGTGCACAACTGAGCAAGAGTACAAGTACATTAGTGTCTAGTTTGAGAAACAGACGCCTCACAAGTCCTCAACTCAACTTCAGCTTCATGAAATAGTACTAGCAAAACACCAGTCGCAATGTCAACAGTGAAGAGACGACTCCGAGATGCTGACCTTCTAGGCAGAGTTCCTCTGTCCAGTCTCAACATCAACAGTGAAGAGACGACTCCGAGATGCTGACCTTCTAGGCAGAGTTCCTCTGTCCAGTCTCAACGTCAACAGTGAAGAGGCGACTCCGAGATGCTGACCTTCTAGGCAGAGTTCCTCTGTCCAGTCTCAACGTCAACAGTGAAGAGGCGACTCCGAGATGCTGACCTTCTAGGCAGAGTTCCTCTGTCCAGTCTCAACGTCAACAGTGAAGAGACGACTCCGAGATGCTGACCTTCTAGGCAGAGTTCCTCTGTCCAGTCTCAATGTCAACAGTGAAGAGGCGACTCCGAGATGCTGACCTTCTAGGCAGAGTTCCTCTGTCCAGTCTCAACGTCAACAGTGAAGAGACGACTCCGAGATGCTGACCTTCTAGGCAGAGTTCCTCTGTCCAGTCTCAACGTCAACAGTGAAGAGGCGACTCCGAGATGCTGACCTTCTAGGCAGAGTTCCTCTGTCCAGTCTCAACGTCAACAGTGAAGAGGCGACTCCGAGATGCTGACCTTCTAGGCAGAGTTCCTCTGTCCAGTCTCAATGTCAACAGTGAAGAGACGACTCCGAGATGCTGACCTTCTAGGCAGAGTTCCTCTGTCCAGTCTCAATGTCAACAGTGAAGAGACGACTCCGAGATGCTGACCTTCTAGGCAGAGTTCCTCTGTCCAGTCTCAATGTCAACAGTGAAGAGACGACTCCGAGATGCTGACCTTCTAGGCAGAGTTGCAAAGAAAAATTAATATCACAGACTGGCCAATAAAAATAAAATATCAAGATGGACAGAGGGAACTCTGAGTGTGCAAAGCTGTCATCAAGGCAAAAGTGTAGCTACTTTGAAGTATCTAAAGTATAAAATATATTTAACACTTTTTTTGGTTACTACATGATTCCATATGTGTTATTTCATAGTTTCTATGTCCTCACTATTATTCTACAATGTAGCAAATAGTGTAAAAAAATATAGAAAAACCCTTGAATTGGTAGGTGTGTCCAAAACGTTTGACTGGTAGTGTACATCAAACATCAAATACGTGTATCTTATTTAATATGATTTTAAAGGCTAAACTGATCTTAGATCAGCACTCATACAATAAGAGAAGGGGAACATAGTTGATATACCCCTGTTATAGATCATCCATTAATTAAGGCCTGTTATAGATCATCCGTTAATTAAGGCCTGTTATAGATCATCCGTTAAGGCCTGTTATAGATCATCCATTCAGGCCTGTTGTAGATCATCCATTAATTAAGGCCTGTTATAGATCATCCATTCAGGCCAATTATAGATCATCCATTCAGGACTGTTATAGATCATCCAATAAGGCCTGATAGATCATCCATTCAGGCCTGTTATAGATTATCCATTCAGGCCTGTTATAGATCATCCATTAATTAAGGCCTGTTATAGATCATCCATTAATTAAGGCCTGTTATAGATCATCCATTCAGGCCTGTTATAGATCATCCATTCAGGCCTGTTACAGATCATCCATTAATTAAGGCCTGTTATAGATCATCCATTAATTAAGGCCTGTTATAGATCATCCATTCAGGCCTGTTATAGATCATCCATTCAGGACTGTTATAGATCATCCATTAATTAAGGCCTGTTATAGATCATCCATTAAGGCCTGTTATAGATCATCCATTCAGGCCTGTTATAGATCATCCATTCAGGCCTGTTACAGATCATCCATTAATTAAGACCTGTTATAGATCATCCATTCAGGCCTGTTATAGATCATCCATTCAGGCCTGTTGTAGATCATCCATTAATTAAGGCCTGTTATAGATCATCCATTCAGGCCAATTATAGATCATCCATTCAGGACTGTTATAGATCATCCAATAAGGCCTGATAGATCATCCATTCAGGCCTGTTATAGATTATCCATTCAGGCCTGTTATAGATCATCCATTAATTAAGGCCTGTTATAGATCATCCATTAATTAAGGCCTGTTATAGATCATCCATTCAGGCCTGTTATAGATCATCCATTCAGGCCTGTTACAGATCATCCATTAATTAAGGCATGTTATAGATCATCCATTAATTAAGGCCTGTTATAGATCATCCATTCAGGCCTGTTATAGATCATCCATTCAGGACTGTTATAGATCATCCATTAATTAAGGCCTGTTATAGATCATCCATTAAGGCCTGTTATAGATCATCCATTAAGGCCTGTTATAGATCATCCATTCAGGCCTGTTATAGATCATCCATTCAGGCCTGTTACAGATCATCCATTAATTAAGACCTGTTATAGATCATCCATTCAGGCCTGTTATAGATCATCCATTCAGGCCTGTTGTAGATCATCCATTAATTAAGGCCTGTTATAGATCATCCATTCAGGCCTGTTACAGATCATCCATTAATTAAGACCTGTTACAGATCATCCATTAATTAAGGCCTGTTATAGATCATCCATTAAGGCCTGTTATAGATCATCCATTCAGGCCTGTTACAGATCATCCATTAATTAAGGCCTGTTATAGATAATCCGTTAAGGCCTGTTATAGATCATCCATTAAGGCCTGTTATAGATCATCAATTAAGGCCTGTTATAGATCATCCATTCAGGCCCAGCATCCTACGCCTTATGGCCAAAAAGAAAAATGACCACATTATCCAGTATTCAAGGCCAACACATCCCTTTATACCAAGCAGTAGGCATTGTGACACAGTCATATAACAGCTAATCACTTTTGAACAACTGAGGGCTCTGCAAAGCAGTGGTATAACTACTAGGCCTACACTGTAGCAGCAACTGACTGGCATTTGAGAGAAAGACAGTAGACTAGCATCTGTCGTAGTAGGCTAGTAGGTTAATTAATGGTAATGGGCTAGTAGGTTAATGGTAATATGCTAGTAGGTTAATCAATGGTAACAGGCTAGTAGGTTAATGGTAACAGGCTAGTAGGTTAATGGTAATATGTTAGTAAGCTAATGGTAATAGGCTAGTAAGCTAATGGTAATAGGCTAGTAAGCTAATGGTAACAGGCTAGTAAGATAATTGTAATAGGCTAGTAAGCTAATGGTAATAGGCTAGTAAGATAATTGTAATAGGCTAGTAAGCTAATGGTAATAGGCGAGTAAGCTAATTGTAATAGGCTAGTAAGCTAGTGGTAATATGCAAGTAGGTTAATGGAATTAGGCTAGTAAGCTAATGGTTATTGTCTAGTAAGCTAATGGTAATAGGCTAGTTAGCTAATGGTAACAGGCTCGTGGGTTAATGTTAATAGGCTAGTAAGCTAATGGTAATAGGCTAGTAAGCTAATGGTAATAGGCTAGCAAGCTAATGGTAATAGGCTAGTAAGTTAATGGTAATAGGCTAGTAAGCTAATGGTAATCTGCAGGTAGGTTAATGGTAATCTGCAGGTAGGTTAATGGTAATATGCAGGTAGGTTAATGGTAATCTGCAGGTAGGTTAATGGTAATATGCAGGTAGGTTAATGTTAATAGGCTAGTAAGCTAATGGTAACAGGCTCGTAGGTTAATGTTAATAGGCTAGTAAGCTAATGGTAATAGGCTAGTTAGCTAATGGTAACAGGCTCGTAGGTTAATGTTAATAGGCTAGTAAGCTAATGGTAATAGGCTAGTAGGTTAATGTTAATAGGCTAGTTAGCTAATGGTAACAGGCTCGTAGGTTAATGTTAATAGGCTAGTAAGCTAATAGTAATAGGCTAGTAAGCTAGGGGTGTAGGTTGAAGTTGGTAGCACTCTAATGGTTGGATTTAATTAGGGTGTCTAGCCAGGACCAGTGTCAACTGTCAAGTCTCCTCTTCTATCCTGGTAACCTGAAAACAAGACTCCACTCTTTCTGTCTCACACACTTTGTTCCATCAGCTCAGCTGAAGTGGCTTTAGAGGTGTTCTCTCCATCACCAGTTGAGGTGGAAGAGAGAGGAGAACAGGAAAGTCTGTCTGTCTGCCTGTCATTCAGTCAGTTCTGTGGATCGTGTCCTCTTCACATGCTGGTGCTGTGAGAGTGTGTGAGAGTGCTACAGGGATCTCTCCTCAGTCTGACTCACTCACTCACTCACTAAACGAGACGTCAAAAACACCTCAGAGAGAGAGAGAGAGAGAGAGAGAGAGAGAGATGGGGGTGGAGAGATGAGAGAGAATAATCTGCTGTCCACACACCCTAACCCGCAGCCTCTTCCTCTTCCAACATCTCACGTCGCAGCTCTGCCAACATTCTACTGTACTCATACTGTCACTTCACTGCGCGTCAACTCCGGAGGGACAGAGAGACCGGACACATTTTGGGGGGGACGAGAGAGAGAAGGAATGCGAGAATGAAGAAGAATAAATACTATTGAGAGTTTTTTTTCTTCTCAAGCAAATTGACCGACGAAACTACTTGACCTGTGGCCTCAGAGAGAGGGGAAGTGTGTCTTGTCTCCCACTTCGAACCGACGTTGTGCAAGACGTCTAACTGACCTATTGTAAAAATGTATTCTTTTGGTGACGTTTTACGAGGTGTTCTTTCTTTTCTGAAAGGCCGGTGTTTTTGTTTATTAGCCGAGGCCGTGTTCGTGTGTTTGTTGTTTTCTTCTGTCAAAGCAGAGGAAGAGTGTCCGTTATCCTGTATCTGTGTCAGAGACTCCGGGACGGTGACCTGCCGGGATGCCGAACACACTGAGTTACCGGGTGACATACCTGCCTGGGCGACCACGTTAATACTCAGGGGGAACAACATCTCAACGTTACCGGGAGGAGCGTTCTCCACGAATAACGGGACGGAACTCGAACTAACGACCCTCTCACTGTCACATAACGGGATCATGGTGATCGAGGCTGACGCTTTCACGGGACTACCGAGGTTGAATTTACTGGATTTGAGCCACAACCCGTTGGTGTATATTTCGGACCGGGCGTTTCACGGACTGCGGGAGCTCCGTTCTCTTTACCTGAACGACTCGCTCCTTGCTCCAGCCGTGGCGCAGCTCTCCAACGCGCTGCATGGCACCGAAACGTTACGCAACCTCCACCGGCTGGAGCTGTCAGGAAACCGATTGAAAACCATACCCATCTCACGGTTGGACGCGTTCAACCTCCACACTTTAGTTCTCACCAACAATTCCATCGAGAACATCGGTAAAGAGAACATATCTAGTTTGTACCAACACAAGAGAGTGCGCATTTATCTGTCACTAAATCCTTTCAGGTGTAACTGTGAACTCGAGTCGTTCTACCTCTGGTTAAAGAACTCTTCCCAGTGTGTGGACGCTGCGCGCCTCCTGTGCGCCGAGCCTGATGCCAAAAAGGGGATTCCACTGGAGCGGTTACGCGGTGAGGACGTGGATTGTCTCAATGAGAACTTGGAGGCGGTGTCCTACGTGTTCCTAGGGATAGTCATGGCGCTGATCGGTATTGTATTCCTCATGGTGCTCTATCTAAACCGGAGAGGCATCAAACGGTGGCTCAACAACATCCGTGATGCCTGCCGCGACCAGATGGAAGTGTACCATTACCGGTACGAGCAGGACTCCGATCCCCGGTTGGCTAACGTCGCCGTTTAATGTTTAACGTTCACTCCCTCAACCTATGCCATTATCAATCGTTGTTTTATGTACAGAGTAAACTGTTTCATGAACGGAAGAGCAATTAATATCCGTTTTGTTCTCAACTGATATCAACTGTAGTTATTTCTAATATGTAGCCAATGATTTGGAAAGCAACAGACTTCATTATCCAAGAGGGACAAATACAATGTGCGTTCAAAAGCAGTGATCAATATGGACCTTTATTGTAAATATCTGTGGAATTCTACATTTCTGTAAATATACAATGTACACCACACAGAAAAAGAAAACATGCTTATCTTCCATCATGGAGACCTGAGAATATAGATGTACAGTAGGACGGTTTAGTTGTGACTAGTTTCAACAACAGAATAAATAGTTTGAGTTCCTCCTACAGATTATTCTAAACGACTGTATCAGTATGTAAGTACATGTATAAACTGTAATTACAGTAGAAAATGTATCTATTTAATAAAACAATTGAGAATTATTAATGGGATTAATGTATGTTGAGCAGCCAGGTCACCCACGATACAAGTCAATATTCAACGTTCATCCATACCTGGGGGTGTCGGGAGATGACGTGGAAACCTCTTGTGCCAAAGGTTGCATGTTCGAATCCACTGATACAAAGTTGTTTTTGTTTGTTGTTGATTTAAGCCTGTCCTAAACCTTAAAACCTTAACTTAACCATTCAGAGTTAATACTTAACCTTAACCTTCAACAACTTCGAAATTACGTTTGAGAAACATGGATGAACGTCTGATTCTGACGAGAGACTGCGAGACCTGGTTGATGCGAGAGAATGTGGCTCTATAAACTGTCCCAGATTATTTTTCTTCATCAACAACTAATGAGAGACACTGTGTGTGTGTGTGTGTGTGTGTGTGTGTGTGTGTGTGTGTGTGTGTGTGTGTGTCTGACTGGGAGGTTGACCAAACCAGACTGGGAGGTTGACCAATCCAGACTGGGAGGTGGACCAATCCAGACTGGGAGGTTGACCAATCCAGACTGGGAGGTTGACCAATCCAGACTGGGAGGTTGACCAATCCAGACTGGGAGGTGGACCAATCCAGACTGGGAGGTGGACCAATCCAGAATGGGAGGTGGACCAATCCAGACTGGGAGGTTGACCAATCCAGACTGGGAGGTTGACCAATCCAGACTGGGAGGTTGACCAATCCAGACTGGGAGGTGGACCAATCCAGACTGGGAGGTGGACCAATCCAAACTGGGAGGTGGACCAATCCAAACTGGGAGGTGGACCAATCCAGACTGGGAGGTTGACCAATCCAGACTGGGAGGTTGACCAATCCAGACTGGGAGGTGAACCAATCCAGACTGGGAGGTTGACCAATCCAGACTGGGAGGTTGACCAATCCAGACTGGGAGGTTGACCAATCCAGACTGGGAGGTTGACCAATCCAGACTGGGAGGTTGACCAATCCAGACTGGGAGGTTGACCAATCCAGACTGGGAGGTTGACCAATCCAGACTGGGAGTTTGACCAATTCAGACTGGGAGGTTGACCAATCCAGTCTGGGAGGTCGACCAATCCAGACGGGGAGGTTGACCAATCCAGACTGGGAGGTTGACCAATCCAGACTGGGAGGTTGACCAAACCAGTCATGGAGGTCGAACAATCCAGACGGGGAGGTTGAACAATCCAGACTGGGAGAATGAATAATCCAGAATGGGAGGTTGACCAATCCAGACTGGGAGATTGACCAATCCAGACTGGGAGGTTGACCAATCCAGACTGGGAGTTTGACCAATTCAGACTGGGAGGTGGACCAATCCAGACTGGGAGGTGGACCACTCCAGACTGGGAGGTTGACCAATCCAGACTGGGAGGTTGACCAATCCAGACTGGGAGGTTGACCAATCCAGACTGGGAGGTTGACCAATCCAGACTGGGAGGTTGACCAATCCAGACTGGGAGGTGAACCAATCCAGACTGGGAGGTTGACCAATCCAGACTGGGAGGTTGACCAATCCAGACTGGGAGGTTGACCAATCCAGACTGGGAGGTTGACCAATCCAGACTGGGAGGTTGACCAATCCAGACTGGGAGGTTGACCAATCCAGACTGGGAGTTTGACCAATTCAGACTGGGAGGTTGACCAATCCAGTCTGGGAGGTCGACCAATCCAGACGGGGAGGTTGACCAATCCAGACTGGGAGGTTGACCAATCCAGACTGGGAGGTTGACCAAACCAGTCATGGAGGTCGAACAATCCAGACGGGGAGGTTGAACAATCCAGACTGGGAGAATGAATAATCCAGAATGGGAGGTTGACCAATCCAGACTGGGAGATTGACCAATCCAGACTGGGAGGTTGACCAATCCAGACTGGGAGTTTGACCAATTCAGACTGGGAGGTGGACCAATCCAGACTGGGAGGTGGACCACTCCAGACTGGGAGGTTGACCAATCCAGACTGGGAGGTTGACCAATCCAGACTGGGAGGTTGACCAATCCAGACTGGGAGGTTGACCAATCCAGACTGGGAGGTTGACCAATCCAGACTGGGAGGTGAACCAATCCAGACTGGGAGGTTGACCAATCCAGACTGGGAGGTTGACCAATCCAGACTGGGAGGTTGACCAATCCAGACTGGGAGGTTGACCAATCCAAACTGGGAGGTTGACCAATCCAGACTGGGAGGTTGACCAATCCAGACTGGGAGTTTGACCAATTCAGACTGGGAGGTTGACCAATCCAGACGGGGAGGTTGACCAATCCAGACTGGGAGGTTGACCAATCCAGACTGGGAGGTTGACCAAACCAGTCATGGAGGTCGAACAATCCAGACGGGGAGGTTGAACAATCCAGACTGGGAGAATGAATAATCCAGAATGGGAGGTTGACCAATCCAGACTGGGAGATTGACCAATCCAGACTGGGAGGTTGACCAATCCAGACTGGGAGGTTGACCAATCCAGACTGGGAGTTTGACCAATTCAGACTGGGAGGTGGACCAATCCAGACTGGGAGGTGGACCACTCCAGACTGGGAGGTTGACCAATCCAGACTGGGAGGTTGACCAATCCAGACTGGGAGGTTGACCAATCCAGACTGGGAGGTGGACCAATCCAGACTGGGAGGTGTACCATTCCAGACTGGGAGGTTAACCAATCCAGACTGGGAGGTTGACCAATCCAGACTGGGTGGTTGACCAATCCAGACTGGGAGGTTGACCAATCCAGACTGGGAGGTTGACCAATCCAGACTGGGAGGTGGACCAATCCAGACTGGGAGGTTTACCAATCCAGACTGGGAGGTTTACCAATCCAGACTGGGAGGTTTACCAATCCAGACTGGGAGGTTGACCAATCCAGACTGGGAGGTGAACCAATCCAGACTGGGAGGTTGACCAATCCAGACTGGGAGGTTGACCAATCCAGACTGGGAGGTTGACCAATCCAGACTGGGAGGTTGACCAATCCAGACTGGGAGGTTGACCAATCCAGACTGGGAGGTTGACCAATCCAGACTGGGAGGTTGACCAATCCAGACTGGGAGGTTGACCAATCCAGACTGGGAGTTTGACCAATCCAGACTGGGAGTTTGACCAATTCAGACTGGGAGGTTGACCAATCCAGTCTGGGAGGTCGACCAATCCAGATGGGGAGGTTGACCAATCCAGACTGGGAGTTTGACCAATTAAGACTGGGAGGTGGACCAATCCAGACTGGGAGGTGAACCAATCCAGACTGGGAGGTTGAACAATTCAGACTGGGAGGTTGACCAATCCAGTCTGGGAGGTCGACCAATCCAGATGGGGAGGTTGACCAATCCAGACTGGGAGTTTGACCAATTAAGACTGGGAGGTTGACCAATCCAGACTGGGAGGTGGACCAATCCAGACTGGGAGGTGAACCAATCCAGACTGGGAGGTTGACCAATTCAGACTGGGAGTTTGACCAATCCAGATGGGGAGGTTGACCAATCCAGACTGGGAGTTTGACCAATCCAGACTGGGAGTTTGACCAATTCAGACTGGGAGGTTGACCAATCCAGTCTGGGAGAGGGACCAATCCAGATGGGGAGGTTGACCAATCCAGACTGGGAGTTTGACCAATTAAGACTGGGAGGTGGACCAATCCAGACTGGGAGGTGAACCAATCCAGACTGGGAGGTTGAACAATCCAGACTGGGAGGTTGACCAATCCAGACTGGGAGGTGGACCAATCCAGACTGGGAGGTGAACCAATCCAGACTGGGAGGTTGACCAATCCAGACTGGGAGGTTGACCAATCCAGACTGGGAGGTTGACCAATCCAGACTGGGAGGTTGACCAATCCAGACTGGGAGGTTGACCAATCCAGACTGGGAGGTTGACCAATCCAGTCTGGGAGGTCGACCAATCCAGATGGGGAGGTTGACCAATCCGGACTGGGAGGTTGACCAATCCAGACTGGGAGGTTGACCAATCCAGACTGGGAGGTTGACCAAACCAGTCATGGAGGTCAAACAATCCAGACGGGGAGGTTGAACAATCCAGACTGGGAGGTTGAATAATCCAGAATGGGAGGTTGACCAATCCAGACTGGGAGTTTGACCAATCCAGACTGGGAGTTTGACCAATTCAGACTGGGAGGTTGACCAATCCAGTCTGGGAGGTCGACCAATCCAGATGGGGAGGTTGACCAATCAAGACTGGGAGTTTGACCAATTCAGACTGGGAGGTGGACCAATCCAGACTGGGAGGTGAACCAATCCAGACTGGGAGGTTGACCAATCCAGACTGGGAGGTTGACCAATCCAGACTGGGAGGTGGACCAATCCAGACTGGGAGGTGAACCAATCCAGACTGGGAGGTTGACCAATCCAGACTGGGAGGTTGACCAATCCAGACTGGGAGGTTGACCAATCCAGACTGGGAGGTTGACCAATCCAGACTGGGAGGTTGACCAATCCAGACTGGGAGGTTGACCAATCCAGACTGGGAGATTGACCAATCCAGACTGGGAGTTTGACCAATCCAGACTGGGAGTTTGACCAATCCAGACTGGGAGTTTGACCAATCCAGTCTGGGAGGTCGACCAATCCAGATGGGGAGGTTGACCAATCCAGAATGGGAGGTTGACCAATCCAGACTGGGAGGTTGACCAATCCAGACTGGGAGGTTGACCAATCCAGACTGGGAGATTGACCAATCCAGACTGGGAGTTTGACCAATCCAGACTGGGAGATTGACCAATCCAGACTGGGAGATTGACCAATCCCCAAGTGTGAAGGTGACATCAGAAACTCCCATGTGTAGTGATGTCTAACAACCCTTTACCTTTGTGAACTGATAATAAGTTAATAAGGAATCTCAAAGGTCTTAACTTTTCAATGTATTACACTAACATTATTTTTCTCCATAAACAACAACATAAACAACAACATAAACGTAGTGGGCTACACTACAAACCACCAATGTAGCCAATTGTGAACCTAACAAGTGTCGCCTATTGTAAAACGAACATTGTGTAGGCTATTGTAAAACGAACATTGTGTAGGCTATTGTAAAACGAACATTGTGTAGCCTATTGTAAAACAAAGATAATGTTGCATATTGTAAAACTAACATAAAACAGTAGAGGTCTGTGACGTCTCTTTCTGTTGAACAGTGAGCCACTAGTAGAACAGTAGAGGTCTGTGGCGTCTCTTTCTGTTGAACAGTGAGCCACTAGTAGAACAGTAGAGGTCTGTGACGTCTCTTTCTGTTGAACAGTGAGCCACTAGTAGAACAGTAGAGGTCTGTGACGTCTCTTTCTGTTGAACAGTGAGCCACTAGTAGAACAGTAGAGGTCTGTGACTGTGACATCTCTTTCTGTTGAACAGTGAGCCACTAGTAGAACAGTAGAGGTCTGTGACATCTCTTTCTGTTGAACAGTGAGCCACTAGTAGAACAGTAGAGGTCTGTGACGTCTCTTTCTGTTGAACAGTGAGCCACTAGTAGAACAGTAGAGGTCTGTGACGTCTCTTTCTGTTGAACAGTGAGCCACTAGTAGAACAGTAGAGGTCTGTGACGTCTCTTTCTGTTGAACAGTGAGCCACTAGTAGAACAGTAGAGGTCTGTGACTGTGACGTCTCTTTCTGTTGAACAGTGAGCCACTAGTAGAACAGTAGAGGTCTGTGACGTCTCTTTCTGTTGAACAGTGAGCCACTAGTAGAACAGTAGAGGTCTGTGGCGTCTCTTTCTGTTGAACAGTGAGCCACTAGTAGAACAGTAGAGGTCTGTGACTGTGACATCTCTTTCTGTTGAACAGTGAGCCACTAGTAGTACAGTAGAGGTCTGTGACGTCTCTTTCTGTTGAACAGTGAGCCACTAGTAGAACAGTAGAGGTCTGTGACTGTGACATCTCTTTCTGTTGAACAGTGAGCCACTAGTAGAACAGTAGAGGTCTGTGACATCTCTTTCTGTTGAACAGTGAGCCACTAGTAGAACAGTAGAGGTCTGTGACGTCTCTTTCTGTTGAACAGTGAGCCACTAGTAGAACAGTAGAGGTCTGTGACTGTGACGTCTCTTTCTGTTGAACAGTGAGCCACTAGTAGAACAGTAGAGGTCTGTGGCGTCTCTTTCTGTTGAACAGTGAGCCACTAGTAGACCAGTAGAGGTCTGTGACTGTGACGTCTCTTTCTGTTGAACAGTGAGCCACTAGTAGAACAGTAGAGGTCTGTGGCGTCTCTTTCTGTTGAACAGTGAGCCACTAGTAGAACAGTAGAGGTCTGTGGCGTCTCTTTCTGTTGAACAGTGAGCCACTAGTAGAACAGTAGAGGTCTGTGACTGTGACATCTCTTTCTGTTGAACAGTGAGCCACTAGTAGAACAGTAGAGGTCTGTGACTGTGACATCTCTTTCTGTTGAACAGTGAGCCACTAGTAGAACAGTAGAGGTCTGTGACGTCTCTTTCTGTTGAACAGTGAGCCACTAGTAGAACAGTAGAGGTCTGTGACGTCTCTTTCTGTTGAACAGTGAGCCACTAGTAGAACAGTAGAGGTCTGTGACTGTGACATCTCTTTCTGTTGAACAGTGAGCCACTAGTAGAACAGTAGAGGTCTGTGACATCTCTTTCTGTTGAACAGTGAGCCACTAGTAGAACAGTAGAGGTCTGTGACGTCTCTTTCTGTTGAACAGTGAGCCACTAGTAGAACAGTAGAGGTCTGTGACGTCTCTTTCTGTTGAACAGTGAGCCACTAGTAGAACAGTAGAGGTCTGTGACTGTGACGTCTCTTTCTGTTGAACAGTGAGCCACTAGTAGAACAGTAGAGGTCTGTGACGTCTCTTTCTGTTGAACAGTGAGCCACTAGTAGAACAGTAGAGGTCTGTGGCGTCTCTTTCTGTTGAACAGTGAGCCACTAGTAGAACAGTAGAGGTCTGTGACTGTGACATCTCTTTCTGTTGAACAGTGAGCCACTAGTAGAACAGTAGAGGTCTGTGACGTCTCTTTCTGTTGAACAGTGAGCCACTAGTAGAACAGTAGAGGTCTGTGACTGTGACATCTCTTTCTGTTGAACAGTGAGCCACTAGTAGAACAGTAGAGGTCTGTGACATCTCTTTCTGTTGAACAGTGAGCCACTAGTAGAACAGTAGAGGTCTGTGACGTCTCTTTCTGTTGAACAGTGAGCCACTAGTAGAACAGTAGAGGTCTGTGGCGTCTCTTTCTGTTGAACAGTGAGCCACTAGTAGAACAGTAGAGGTCTGTGACTGTGACATCTCTTTCTGTTGAACAGTGAGCCACTAGTAGAACAGTAGAGGTCTGTGACGTCTCTTTCTGTTGAACAGTGAGCCACTAGTAGAACAGTAGAGGTCTGTGACTGTGACATCTCTTTCTGTTGAACAGTGAGCCACTAGTAGAACAGTAGAGGTCTGTGACATCTCTTTCTGTTGAACAGTGAGCCACTAGTAGAACAGTAGAGGTCTGTGACGTCTCTTTCTGTTGAACAGTGAGCCACTAGTAGAACAGTAGAGGTCTGTGACTGTGACGTCTCTTTCTGTTGAACAGTGAGCCACTAGTAGAACAGTAGAGGTCTGTGGCGTCTCTTTCTGTTGAACAGTGAGCCACTAGTAGACCAGTAGAGGTCTGTGACTGTGACGTCTCTTTCTGTTGAACAGTGAGCCACTAGTAGAACAGTAGAGGTCTGTGGCGTCTCTTTCTGTTGAACAGTGAGCCACTAGTAGAACAGTAGAGGTCTGTGGCGTCTCTTTCTGTTGAACAGTGAGCCACTAGTAGAACAGTAGAGGTCTGTGACTGTGACATCTCTTTCTGTTGAACAGTGAGCCACTAGTAGAACAGTAGAGGTCTGTGATGTCTCTTTCTGTTGAACAGTGAGCCACTAGTAGAACAGTAGAGGTCTGTGGCGTCTCTTTCTGTTGAACAGTGAGCCACTAGTAGAACAGTAGAGGTCTGTGACTGTGACATCTCTTTCTGTTGAACAGTGAGCCACTAGTAGAACAGTAGAGGTATGTGACGTCTCTTTCTGTTGAACAGTGAGCCACTAGTAGAACAGTAGAGGTCTGTGACTGTGACATCTCTTTCTGTTGAACAGTGAGCCACTAGTAGAACAGTAGAGGTCTGTGACGTCTCTTTCTGTTGAACAGTGAGCCACTAGTAGAACAGTAGAGGTCTGTGGCGTCTCTTTCTGTTGAACAGTGAGCCACTAGTAGAACAGTAGAGGTCTGTGACTGTGACATCTCTTTCTGTTGAACAGTGAGCCACTAGTAGTACAGTAGAGGTCTGTGACGTCTCTTTCTGTTGAACAGTGAGCCACTAGTAGAACAGTAGAGGTCTGTGACTGTGACATCTCTTTCTGTTGAACAGTGAGCCACTAGTAGAACAGTAGAGGTCTGTGACATCTCTTTCTGTTGAACAGTGAGCCACTAGTAGAACAGTAGAGGTCTGTGACGTCTCTTTCTGTTGAACAGTGAGCCACTAGTAGAACAGTAGAGGTCTGTGACTGTGACGTCTCTTTCTGTTGAACAGTGAGCCACTAGTAGAACAGTAGAGGTCTGTGGCGTCTCTTTCTGTTGAACAGTGAGCCACTAGTAGACCAGTAGAGGTCTGTGACTGTGACGTCTCTTTCTGTTGAACAGTGAGCCACTAGTAGAACAGTAGAGGTCTGTGGCGTCTCTTTCTGTTGAACAGTGAGCCACTAGTAGAACAGTAGAGGTCTGTGGCGTCTCTTTCTGTTGAACAGTGAGCCACTAGTAGAACAGTAGAGGTCTGTGACTGTGACATCTCTTTCTGTTGAACAGTGAGCCACTAGTAGAACAGTAGAGGTCTGTGACTGTGACATCTCTTTCTGTTGAACAGTGAGCCACTAGTAGAACAGTAGAGGTCTGTGACGTCTCTTTCTGTTGAACAGTGAGCCACTAGTAGAACAGTAGAGGTCTGTGACGTCTCTTTCTGTTGAACAGTGAGCCACTAGTAGAACAGTAGAGGTCTGTGACTGTGACATCTCTTTCTGTTGAACAGTGAGCCACTAGTAGAACAGTAGAGGTCTGTGACATCTCTTTCTGTTGAACAGTGAGCCACTAGTAGAACAGTAGAGGTCTGTGACGTCTCTTTCTGTTGAACAGTGAGCCACTAGTAGAACAGTAGAGGTCTGTGACGTCTCTTTCTGTTGAACAGTGAGCCACTAGTAGAACAGTAGAGGTCTGTGACGTCTCTTTCTGTTGAACAGTGAGCCACTAGTAGAACAGTAGAGGTCTGTGACTGTGACGTCTCTTTCTGTTGAACAGTGAGCCACTAGTAGAACAGTAGAGGTCTGTGACGTCTCTTTCTGTTGAACAGTGAGCCACTAGTAGAACAGTAGAGGTCTGTGGCGTCTCTTTCTGTTGAACAGTGAGCCACTAGTAGAACAGTAGAGGTCTGTGACTGTGACATCTCTTTCTGTTGAACAGTGAGCCACTAGTAGAACAGTAGAGGTCTGTGACGTCTCTTTCTGTTGAACAGTGAGCCACTAGTAGAACAGTAGAGGTCTGTGACTGTGACATCTCTTTCTGTTGAACAGTGAGCCACTAGTAGAACAGTAGAGGTCTGTGACATCTCTTTCTGTTGAACAGTGAGCCACTAGTAGAACAGTAGAGGTCTGTGACGTCTCTTTCTGTTGAACAGTGAGCCACTAGTAGAACAGTAGAGGTCTGTGGCGTCTCTTTCTGTTGAACAGTGAGCCACTAGTAGAACAGTAGAGGTCTGTGACTGTGACATCTCTTTCTGTTGAACAGTGAGCCACTAGTAGAACAGTAGAGGTCTGTGACGTCTCTTTCTGTTGAACAGTGAGCCACTAGTAGAACAGTAGAGGTCTGTGACTGTGACATCTCTTTCTGTTGAACAGTGAGCCACTAGTAGAACAGTAGAGGTCTGTGACATCTCTTTCTGTTGAACAGTGAGCCACTAGTAGAACAGTAGAGGTCTGTGACGTCTCTTTCTGTTGAACAGTGAGCCACTAGTAGAACAGTAGAGGTCTGTGACTGTGACGTCTCTTTCTGTTGAAGAGTGAGCCACTGGTAGAACAGTAGAGGTCTGTGGCGTCTCTTTCTGTTGAACAGTGAGCCACTAGTAGACCAGTAGAGGTCTGTGACTGTGACGTCTCTTTCTGTTGAACAGTGAGCCACTAGTAGAACAGTAGAGGTCTGTGGCGTCTCTTTCTGTTGAACAGTGAGCCACTAGTAGAACAGTAGAGGTCTGTGGCGTCTCTTTCTGTTGAACAGTGAGCCACTAGTAGAACAGTAGAGGTCTGTGACTGTGACATCTCTTTCTGTTGAACAGTGAGCCACTAGTAGAACAGTAGAGGTCTGTGATGTCTCTTTCTGTTGAACAGTGAGCCACTAGTAGAACAGTAGAGGTCTGTGGCGTCTCTTTCTGTTGAACAGTGAGCCACTAGTAGAACAGTAGAGGTCTGTGACTGTGACATCTCTTTCTGTTGAACAGTGAGCCACTAGTAGAACAGTAGAGGTATGTGACGTCTCTTTCTGTTGAACAGTGAGCCACTAGTAGAACAGTAGAGGTCTGTGACTGTGACATCTCTTTCTGTTGAACAGTGAGCCACTAGTAGAACAGTAGAGGTCTGTGACGTCTCTTTCTGTTGAACAGTGAGCCACTAGTAGAACAGTAGAGGTCTGTGGCGTCTCTTTCTGTTGAACAGTGAGCCACTAGTAGAACAGTAGAGGTCTGTGACTGTGACATCTCTTTCTGTTGAACAGTGAGCCACTAGTAGAACAGTAGAGGTCTGTGACATCTCTTTCTGTTGAACAGTGAGCCACTAGTAAAACAGTAGAGGTCTGTGACGTCTCTTTCTGTTGAACAGTGAGCCACTAGTAGAACAGTAGAGGTCTGTGACATCTCTTTCTGTTGAACAGTGAGCCACTAGTAGAACAGTAGAGGTCTGTGACTGTGACGTCTCTTTCTGTTGAACAGTGAGCCACTAGTAGAACAGTAGAGGTCTGTGACGTCTCTTTCTGTTGAACAGTGAGCCACTAGTAGAACAGTAGAGGTCTGTGACTGTGACGTCTCTTTCTGTTGAACAGTGAGCCACTAGTAGAACAGTAGAGGTCTGTGACGTCTCTTTCTGTTGAACAGTGAGCCACTCGTAGAACAGTAGAGGTCTGTGACGTCTCTTTCTGTTGAACAGTGAGCCACTAGTAGAACAGTAGAGGTCTGTGACTGTGACGTCTCTTTCTGTTGAACAGTGAGCCACTAGTAGAACAGTAGAGGTCTGTGGCGTCTCTTTCTGTTGAACAGTGAGCCACTAGTAGAACAGTAGAGGTCTGTGACTGTGACGTCTCTTTCTGTTGAACAGTGAGCCACTAGTAGAACAGTAGAGGTCTGTGGCGTCTCTTTCTGTTGAACAGTGAGCCACTAGTAGAACAGTAGAGGTCTGTGACGTCTCTTTCTGTTGAACAGTGAGCCACTAGTAGAACAGTAGAGGTCTGTGACTGTGACATCTCTTTCTGTTGAACAGTGAGCCACTAGTAGAACAGTAGAGGTCTGTGACGTCTCTTTCTGTTGAACAGTGAGCCACTAGTAGAACAGTAGAGGTCTGTGACGTCTCTTTCTGTTGAACAGTGAGCCACTAGTAGAACAGTAGAGGTCTGTGCCTGTGACGTCTCTTTCTGTTGAACAGTGAGCCACTAGTAGAACAGTAGAGGTCTGTGACGTCTCTTTCTGTTGAACAGTGAGCCACTAGTAGAACAGTAGAGGTCTGTGACGTCTCTTTCTGTTGAACAGTGAGCCACTAGTAGAGCAGTAGAGGTCTGTGACTGTGACGTCTCTTTCTGTTGAACAGTGAGCCACTAGTAGAACAGTAGAGGTCTGTGACATCTCTTTCTGTTGAACAGTGAGCCACTAGTAGAACAGTAGAGGTCTGTGACGTCTCTTTCTGTTGAACAGTGAGCCACTAGTAGAACAGTAGAGGTCTGTGACGTCTCTTTCTGTTGAACAGTGAGCCACTAGTAGAACAGTAGAGGTCTGTGACTGTGACGTCTCTTTCTGTTGAACAGTGAGCCACTAGTAGAACAGTAGAGGTCTGTGGCGTCTCTTTCTGTTGAACAGTGAGCCACTAGTAGAACAGTAGAGGTCTGTGACGTCTCTTTCTGTTGAACAGTGAGCCACTAGTAGAACAGTAGAGGTCTGTGACTGTGACATCTCTTTCTGTTGAACAGTGAGCCACTAGTAGAACAGTAGAGGTCTGTGACGTCTCTTTCTGTTGAACAGTGAGCCACTAGTAGAACAGTAGAGGTCTGTGGCGTCTCTTTCTGTTGAACAGTGAGCCACTAGTAGAACAGTAGAGGTCTGTGACTGTGACATCTCTTTCTGTTGAACAGTGAGCCACTAGTAGAACAGTAGAGGTCTGTGACGTCTCTTTCTGTTGAACAGTGAGCCACTAGTAGAACAGTAGAGGTCTGTGACGTCTCTTTCTGTTGAACAGTGAGCCACTAGTAGAACAGTAGAGGTCTGTGCCTGTGACGTCTCTTTCTGTTGAACAGTGAGCCACTAGTAGAACAGTAGAGGTCTGTGACGTCTCTTTCTGTTGAACAGTGAGCCACTAGTAGAACAGTAGAGGTCTGTGACGTCTCTTTCTGTTGAACAGTGAGCCACTAGTAGAGCAGTAGAGGTCTGTGACTGTGACGTCTCTTTCTGTTGAACAGTGAGCCACTAGTAGAACAGTAGAGGTCTGTGACATCTCTTTCTGTTGAACAGTGAGCCACTAGTAGAACAGTAGAGGTCTGTGACGTCTCTTTCTGTTGAACAGTGAGCCACTAGTAGAACAGTAGAGGTCTGTGACGTCTCTTTCTGTTGAACAGTGAGCCACTAGTAGAACAGTAGAGGTCTGTGACTGTGACGTCTCTTTCTGTTGAACAGTGAGCCACTAGTAGAACAGTAGAGGTCTGTGGCGTCTCTTTCTGTTGAACAGTGAGCCACTAGTAGAACAGTAGAGGTCTGTGACGTCTCTTTCTGTTGAACAGTGAGCCACTAGTAGAACAGTAGAGGTCTGTGACTGTGACATCTCTTTCTGTTGAACAGTGAGCCACTAGTACAACAGTAGAGGTCTGTGACGTCTCTTTCTGTTGAACAGTGAGCCACTAGTAGAACAGTAGAGGTCTGTGGCGTCTCTTTCTGTTGAACAGTGAGCCACTAGTAGAACAGTAGAGGTCTGTGACTGTGACGTCTCTTTCTGTTGAACAGTGAGCCACTAGTAGAACAGTAGAGGTCTGTGGCGTCTCTTTCTGTTGAACAGTGAGCCACTAGTAGAACAGTAGAGGTCTGTGACGTCTCTTTCTGTTGAACAGTGAGCCACTAGTAGAACAGTAGAGGTCTGTGACTGTGACATCTCTTTCTGTTGAACAGTGAGCCACTAGTAGAACAGTAGAGGTCTGTGACGTCTCTTTCTGTTGAACAGTGAGCCACTAGTAGAACAGTAGAGGTCTGTGACGTCTCTTTCTGTTGAACAGTGAGCCACTAGTAGAACAGTAGAGGTCTGTGCCTGTGACGTCTCTTTCTGTTGAACAGTGAGCCACTAGTAGAACAGTAGAGGTCTGTGACGTCTCTTTCTGTTGAACAGTGAGCCACTAGTAGAACAGTAGAGGTCTGTGACGTCTCTTTCTGTTGAACAGTGAGCCACTAGTAGAGCAGTAGAGGTCTGTGACTGTGACGTCTCTTTCTGTTGAACAGTGAGCCACTAGTAGAACAGTAGAGGTCTGTGACATCTCTTTCTGTTGAACAGTGAGCCACTAGTAGAACAGTAGAGGTCTGTGACGTCTCTTTCTGTTGAACAGTGAGCCACTAGTAGAACAGTAGAGGTCTGTGACGTCTCTTTCTGTTGAACAGTGAGCCACTAGTAGAACAGTAGAGGTCTGTGACTGTGACGTCTCTTTCTGTTGAACAGTGAGCCACTAGTAGAACAGTAGAGGTCTGTGGCGTCTCTTTCTGTTGAACAGTGAGCCACTAGTAGAACAGTAGAGGTCTGTGACGTCTCTTTCTGTTGAACAGTGAGCCACTAGTAGAACAGTAGAGGTCTGTGACTGTGACATCTCTTTCTGTTGAACAGTGAGCCACTAGTAGAACAGTAGAGGTCTGTGACGTCTCTTTCTGTTGAACAGTGAGCCACTAGTAGAACAGTAGAGGTCTGTGGCGTCTCTTTCTGTTGAACAGTGAGCCACTAGTAGAACAGTAGAGGTCTGTGACTGTGACATCTCTTTCTGTTGAACAGTGAGCCACTAGTAGAACAGTAGAGGTCTGTGACGTCTCTTTCTGTTGAACAGTGAGCCACTAGTAGAACAGTAGAGGTCTGTGACGTCTCTTTCTGTTGAACAGTGAGCCACTAGTAGAACAGTAGAGGTCTGTGCCTGTGACGTCTCTTTCTGTTGAACAGTGAGCCACTAGTAGAACAGTAGAGGTCTGTGACGTCTCTTTCTGTTGAACAGTGAGCCACTAGTAGAACAGTAGAGGTCTGTGACGTCTCTTTCTGTTGAACAGTGAGCCACTAGTAGAGCAGTAGAGGTCTGTGACTGTGACGTCTCTTTCTGTTGAACAGTGAGCCACTAGTAGAACAGTAGAGGTCTGTGACATCTCTTTCTGTTGAACAGTGAGCCACTAGTAGAACAGTAGAGGTCTGTGACGTCTCTTTCTGTTGAACAGTGAGCCACTAGTAGAACAGTAGAGGTCTGTGACGTCTCTTTCTGTTGAACAGTGAGCCACTAGTAGAACAGTAGAGGTCTGTGACTGTGACGTCTCTTTCTGTTGAACAGTGAGCCACTAGTAGAACAGTAGAGGTCTGTGGCGTCTCTTTCTGTTGAACAGTGAGCCACTAGTAGAACAGTAGAGGTCTGTGACGTCTCTTTCTGTTGAACAGTGAGCCACTAGTAGAACAGTAGAGGTCTGTGACTGTGACATCTCTTTCTGTTGAACAGTGAGCCACTAGTACAACAGTAGAGGTCTGTGACGTCTCTTTCTGTTGAACAGTGAGCCACTAGTAGAACAGTAGAGGTCTGTGGCGTCTCTTTCTGTTGAACAGTGAGCCACTAGTAGAACAGTAGAGGTCTGTGACTGTGACATCTCTTTCTGTTGAACAGTGAGCCACTAGTAGAACAGTAGAGGTCTGTGACGTCTCTTTCTGTTGAACAGTGAGCCACTAGTAGAACAGTAGAGGTCTGTGACGTCTCTTTCTGTTGAACAGTGAGCCACTAGTAGAACAGTAGAGGTCTGTGACTGTGACGTCTCTTTCTGTTGAACAGTGAGCCACTAGTAGAACAGTAGAGGTCTGTGACGTCTCTTTCTGTTGAACAGTGAGCCACTAGTAGAACAGTAGAGGTCTGTGACGTCTCTTTCTGTTGAACAGTGAGCCACTAGTAGAACAGTAGAGGTCTGTGACGTCTCTTTCTGTTGAACAGTGAGCCACTAGTAGAACAGTAGAGGTCTGTGACGTCTCTTTCTGTTGAACAGTGAGCCACTAGTAGAACAGTAGAGGTCTGTGACGTCTCTTTCTGTTGAACAGTGAGCCACTAGTAGAACAGTAGAGGTCTGTGACTGTGACGTCTCTTTCTGTTGAACAGTGAGCCACTAGTAGAACAGTAGAGGTCTGTGACGTCTCTTTCTGTTGAACAGTGAGCCACTAGTAGAACAGTAGAGGTCTGTGGCGTCTCTTTCTGTTGAACAGTGAGCCACTAGTAGAACAGTAGAGGTCTGTGACTGTGACATCTCTTTCTGTTGAACAGTGAGCCACTAGTAGAACAGTAGAGGTCTGTGACGTCTCTTTCTGTTGAACAGTGAGCCACTAGTAGAACAGTAGAGGTCTGTGACTGTGACATCTCTTTCTGTTGAACAGTGAGCCACTAGTAGAACAGTAGAGGTCTGTGACGTCTCTTTCTGTTGAACAGTGAGCCACTAGTAGAACAGTAGAGGTCTGTGACTGTGACATCTCTTTCTGTTGAACTGTGAGCCACTAGTAGAACAGTAGAGGTCTGTGACATCTCTTTCTGTTGAACAGTGAGCCACTAGTAGAACAGTAGAGGTCTGTGGCGTCTCTTTCTGTTGAACAGTGAGCCACTAGTAGAACAGTAGAGGTCTGTGACTGTGACATCTCTTTCTGTTGAACAGTGAGCCACTAGTAGAACAGTAGAGGTCTGTGACGTCTCTTTCTGTTGAACAGTGAGCCACTAGTAGAACAGTAGAGGTCTGTGACTGTGACATCTCTTTCTGTTGAACAGTGAGCCACTAGTAGAACAGTAGAGGTCTGTGACGTCTCTTTCTGTTGAACAGTGAGCCACTAGTAGAACAGTAGAGGTCTGTGACTGTGACATCTCTTTCTGTTGAACTGTGAGCCACTAGTAGAACAGTAGAGGTCTGTGACATCTCTTTCTGTTGAACAGTGAGCCACTAGTAGAACAGTAGAGGTCTGTGACGTCTCTTTCTGTTGAACAGTGAGCCACTAGTAGAACAGTAGAGGTCTGTGACTGTGACGTCTCTTTCTGTTGAACAGTGAGCCACTAGTAGAACAGTAGAGGTCTGTGGCGTCTCTTTCTGTTGAACAGTGAGCCACTAGTAGACCAGTAGAGGTCTGTGACTGTGACGTCTCTTTCTGTTGAACAGTGAGCCACTAGTAGAACAGTAGAGGTCTGTGGCGTCTCTTTCTGTTGAACAGTGAGCCACTAGTAGAACAGTAGAGGTCTGTGGCGTCTCTTTCTGTTGAACAGTGAGCCACTAGTAGAACAGTAGAGGTCTGTGACTGTGACATCTCTTTCTGTTGAACAGTGAGCCACTAGTAGAACAGTAGAGGTCTGTGATGTCTCTTTCTGTTGAACAGTGAGCCACTAGTAGAACAGTAGAGGTCTGTGGCGTCTCTTTCTGTTGAACAGTGAGCCACTAGTAGAACAGTAGAGGTCTGTGACTGTGACATCTCTTTCTGTTGAACAGTGAGCCACTAGTAGAACAGTAGAGGTATGTGACGTCTCTTTCTGTTGAACAGTGAGCCACTAGTAGAACAGTAGAGGTCTGTGACTGTGACATCTCTTTCTGTTGAACAGTGAGCCACTAGTAGAACAGTAGAGGTCTGTGACTGTGACATCTCTTTCTGTTGAACAGTGAGCCACTAGTAGAACAGTAGAGGTCTGTGACGTCTCTTTCTGTTGAACAGTGAGCCACTAGTAGAACAGTAGAGGTCTGTGACTGTGACATCTCTTTCTGTTGAACAGTGAGCCACTAGTAGAACAGTAGAGGTCTGTGACATCTCTTTCTGTTGAACAGTGAGCCACTAGTAAAACAGTAGAGGTCTGTGACGTCTCTTTCTGTTGAACAGTGAGCCACTAGTAGAACAGTAGAGGTCTGTGACATCTCTTTCTGTTGAACAGTGAGCCACTAGTAGAACAGTAGAGGTCTGTGACTGTGACGTCTCTTTCTGTTGAACAGTGAGCCACTAGTAGAACAGTAGAGGTCTGTGACGTCTCTTTCTGTTGAACAGTGAGCCACTAGTAGAACAGTAGAGGTCTGTGACTGTGACGTCTCTTTCTGTTGAACAGTGAGCCACTAGTAGAACAGTAGAGGTCTGTGACGTCTCTTTCTGTTGAACAGTGAGCCACTCGTAGAACAGTAGAGGTCTGTGATGTCTCTTTCTGTTGAACAGTGAGCCACTAGTAGAACAGTAGAGGTCTGTGACTGTGACGTCTCTTTCTGTTGAACAGTGAGCCACTAGTAGAACAGTAGAGGTCTGTGGCGTCTCTTTCTGTTGAACAGTGAGCCACTAGTAGAACAGTAGAGGTCTGTGACTGTGACGTCTCTTTCTGTTGAACAGTGAGCCACTAGTAGAACAGTAGAGGTCTGTGGCGTCTCTTTCTGTTGAACAGTGAGCCACTAGTAGAACAGTAGAGGTCTGTGACGTCTCTTTCTGTTGAACAGTGAGCCACTAGTAGAACAGTAGAGGTCTGTGACTGTGACATCTCTTTCTGTTGAACAGTGAGCCACTAGTAGAACAGTAGAGGTCTGTGACGTCTCTTTCTGTTGAACAGTGAGCCACTAGTAGAACAGTAGAGGTCTGTGACGTCTCTTTCTGTTGAACAGTGAGCCACTAGTAGAACAGTAGAGGTCTGTGCCTGTGACGTCTCTTTCTGTTGAACAGTGAGCCACTAGTAGAACAGTAGAGGTCTGTGACGTCTCTTTCTGTTGAACAGTGAGCCACTAGTAGAACAGTAGAGGTCTGTGACGTCTCTTTCTGTTGAACAGTGAGCCACTAGTAGAGCAGTAGAGGTCTGTGACTGTGACGTCTCTTTCTGTTGAACAGTGAGCCACTAGTAGAACAGTAGAGGTCTGTGACATCTCTTTCTGTTGAACAGTGAGCCACTAGTAGAACAGTAGAGGTCTGTGACGTCTCTTTCTGTTGAACAGTGAGCCACTAGTAGAACAGTAGAGGTCTGTGACGTCTCTTTCTGTTGAACAGTGAGCCACTAGTAGAACAGTAGAGGTCTGTGACTGTGACGTCTCTTTCTGTTGAACAGTGAGCACTAGTAGAACAGTAGAGGTCTGTGGCGTCTCTTTCTGTTGAACAGTGAGCCACTAGTAGAACAGTAGAGGTCTGTGACGTCTCTTTCTGTTGAACAGTGAGCCACTAGTAGAACAGTAGAGGTCTGTGACAGTGACATCTCTTTCTGTTGAACAGTGAGCCACTAGTAGAACAGTAGAGGTCTGTGACGTCTCTTTCTGTTGAACAGTGAGCCACTAGTAGAACAGTAGAGGTCTGTGGCGTCTCTTTCTGTTGAACAGTGAGCCACTAGTAGAACAGTAGAGGTCTGTGACTGTGACATCTCTTTCTGTTGAACAGTGAGCCACTAGTAGAACAGTAGAGGTATGTGACGTCTCTTTCTGTTGAACAGTGAGCCACTAGTAGAACAGTAGAGGTCTGTGACTGTGACATCTCTTTCTGTTGAACAGTGAGCCACTAGTAGAACAGTAGAGGTCTGTGACTGTGACATCTCTTTCTGTTGAACAGTGAGCCCCTAGTAGAACAGTAGAGGTCTGTGACGTCTCTTTCTGTTGAACAGTGAGCCACTAGTAGAACAGTAGAGGTCTGTGACTGTGACATCTCTTTCTGTTGAACAGTGAGCCACTAGTAGAACAGTAGAGGTCTGTGACATCTCTTTCTGTTGAACAGTGAGCCACTAGTAGAACAGTAGAGGTCTGTGACGTCTCTTTCTGTTGAACAGTGAGCCACTAGTAGAACAGTAGAGGTCTGTGACATCTCTTTCTGTTGAACAGTGAGCCACTAGTAGAACAGTAGAGGTCTGTGACTGTGACGTCTCTTTCTGTTGAACAGTGAGCCACTAGTAGAACAGTAGAGGTCTGTGACTTCTCTTCTGTTGAACAGTGAGCCACTCGTAGAACAGTAGAGGTCTGTGACGTCTCTTTCTGTTGAACAGTGAGCCACTAGTAGAACAGTAGAGGTCTGTGACTGTGACATCTCTTTCTGTTGAACAGTGAGCCACTAGTAGAACAGTAGAGGTATGTGACGTCTCTTTCTGTTGAACAGTGAGCCACTAGTAGAACAGTAGAGGTCTGTGACTGTGACATCTCTTTCTGTTGAACAGTGAGCCACTAGTAGAACAGTAGAGGTCTGTGACTGTGACATCTCTTTCTGTTGAACAGTGAGCCACTAGTAGAACAGTAGAGGTCTGTGACGTCTCTTTCTGTTGAACAGTGAGCCACTAGTAGAACAGTAGAGGTCTGTGACTGTGACATCTCTTTCTGTTGAACAGTGAGCCACTAGTAGAACAGTAGAGGTCTGTGACATCTCTTTCTGTTGAACAGTGAGCCACTAGTAGAACAGTAGAGGTCTGTGACGTCTCTTTCTGTTGAACAGTGAGCCACTAGTAGAACAGTAGAGGTCTGTGACATCTCTTTCTGTTGAACAGTGAGCCACTAGTAGAACAGTAGAGGTCTGTGACTGTGACGTCTCTTTCTGTTGAACAGTGAGCCACTAGTAGAACAGTAGAGGTCTGTGACTTCTCTTTCTGTTGAACAGTGAGCCACTCGTAGAACAGTAGAGGTCTGTGACGTCTCTTTCTGTTGAACAGTGAGCCACTAGTAGAACAGTAGAGGTCTGTGACTGTGACGTCTCTTTCTGTTGAACAGTGAGCCACTAGTAGAACAGTAGAGGTCTGTGACTGTGACGTCTCTTTCTGTTGAACAGTGAGCCACTAGTAGAACAGTAGAGGTCTGTGACGTCTCTTTCTGTTGAACAGTGAGCCACTCGTAGAACAGTAGAGGTCTGTGACGTCTCTTTCTGTTGAACAGTGAGCCACTAGTAGAACAGTAGAGGTCTGTGACTGTGACGTCTCTTTCTGTTGAACAGTGAGCCACTAGTAGAACAGTAGAGGTCTGTGGCGTCTCTTTCTGTTGAACAGTGAGCCACTAGTAGAACAGTAGAGGTCTGTGACTGTGACGTCTCTTTCTGTTGAACAGTGAGCCACTAGTAGAACAGTAGAGGTCTGTGGCGTCTCTTTCTGTTGAACAGTGAGCCACTAGTAGAACAGTAGAGGTCTGTGACGTCTCTTTCTGTTGAACAGTGAGCCACTAGTAGAACAGTAGAGGTCTGTGACTGTGACATCTCTTTCTGTTGAACAGTGAGCCACTAGTAGAACAGTAGAGGTCTGTGCCTGTGACGTCTCTTTCTGTTGAACAGTGAGCCACTAGTAGAACAGTAGAGGTCTGTGACGTCTCTTTCTGTTGAACAGTGAGCCACTAGTAGAACAGTAGAGGTCTGTGACGTCTCTTTCTGTTGAACAGTGAGCCACTAGTAGAGCAGTAGAGGTCTTTGACTGTGACGTCTCTTTCTGTTGAACAGTGAGCCACTAGTAGAACAGTAGAGGTCTGTGACATCTCTTTCTGTTGAACAGTGAGCCACTAGTAGAACAGTAGAGGTCTGTGACGTCTCTTTCTGTTGAACAGTGAGCCACTAGTAGAACAGTAGAGGTCTGTGACGTCTCTTTCTGTTGAACAGTGAGCCACTAGTAGAACAGTAGAGGTCTGTGACGTCTCTTTCTGTTGAACAGTGAGCCACTAGTAGAACAGTAGAGGTCTGTGACTGTGACATCTCTGTCTGTTGAACAGTGAGCCACTAGTAGAACAGTAGAGGTCTGTGACGTCTCTTTCTGTTGAAGAGTGAGCCACTAGTAGAACAGTAGAGGTCTGTGACTGTGACATCTCTTTCTGTTGAACAGTGAGCCACTAGTAGAACAGTAGAGGTCTGTGACATCTCTTTCTGTTGAACAGTGAGCCACTAGTAGAACAGTAGAGGTCTGTGACGTCTCTTTCTGTTGAACAGTGAGCCACTAGTAGAACAGTAGAGGTCTGTGACTGTGACGTCTCTTTCTGTTGAACAGTGAGCCACTAGTAGAACAGTAGAGGTCTGTGGCGTCTCTTTCTGTTGAACAGTGAGCCACTAGTAGAACAGTAGAGGTCTGTGACTGTGACAGTCTCTTTCTGTTGAACAGTGAGCCACTAGTAGAACAGTAGAGGTCTGTGACTGTGACATCTCTTTCTGTTGAACAGTGAGCCACTAGTAGAACAGTAGAGGTCTGTGACGTCTCTTCTGTTGAACAGTGAGCCACTAGTAGAACAGTAGAGGTCTGTGACTGTGACATCTCTTTCTGTTGAACAGTGAGCCACTAGTAGAACAGTAGAGGTCTGTGACATCTCTTTCTGTTGAACAGTGAGCCACTAGTAGAACAGTAGAGGTCTGTGACGTCTCTTTCTGTTGAACAGTAGCCACTAGTAGAACAGTAGAGGTCTGTGACATCTCTTTCTGTTGAACAGTGAGCCACTAGTAGAACAGTAGAGGTCTGTGACTGTGACGTCTCTTTCTGTTGAACAGTGAGCCACTAGTAGAACAGTAGAGGTCTGTGACTTCTCTTTCTGTTGAACAGTGAGCCACTCGTAGAACAGTAGAGGTCTGTGACGTCTCTTTCTGTTGAACAGTGAGCCACTAGTAGAACAGTAGAGGTCTGTGACGTACTCTCTTTCTGTTGAACAGTGAGCCACTAGTAGAACAGTAGAGGTCTGTGACTGTGACGTCTCTTTCTGTTGAACAGTGAGCCACTAGTAGAACAGTAGAGGTCTGTGACGTCTCTTCTGTTGAACAGTGAGCCACTAGTAGAACAGTAGAGGTCTGTGACGTCTCTTTCTGTTGAACAGTGAGCCACTAGTAGAACAGTAGAGGTCTGTGACTGTGACGTCTCTTTCTGTTGAACAGTGAGCCACTAGTAGAACAGTAGAGGTCTGTGGCGTCTCTTTCTGTTGAACAGTGAGCCACTAGTAGAACAGTAGAGGTCTGTGACTGTGACGTCTCTTTCTGTTGAACAGTGAGCCACTAGTAGAACAGTAGAGGTCTGTGGCGTCTCTTTCTGTTGAACAGTGAGCCACTAGTAGAACAGTAGAGGTCTGTGACGTGTAAGGGAGCCACTAGTAGAACAGTAGAGGTCTGTGACGTCTCTTTCTGTTGAACAGTGAGCCACTAGTAGAACAGTAGAGGTCTGTGGACTGTGACATCTTCTTCTGTTGAACAGTGAGCCACTAGTAGAACAGTAGAGGTCTTGGACATCTCTTTCTGTTGAACAGTGAGCCACTAGTAGAACAGTAGAGGTCTGTGACGTCTCTTTCTGTTGAACAGTGAGCCACTAGTAGAACAGTAGAGGTCTGTGACATCTCTTTCTGTTGAACAGTGAGCCACTAGTAGAACAGTAGAGGTCTGTGACTGTACGTCTCTTTCTGTTGAACAGTGAGCCCACTAGTTAGAACAGTAGAGGTCTGTGACTTCTCTTTCTGTTGAACAGTGAGCCACTCGTAGAACAGTAGAGGTCTGTGACGTCTCTTTCTGTTGAACAGTGAGCCACTTAGTAGAACAGTAGAGGTCTGTGACTGTGACGTCTCTTTCTGTTGAACAGTGAGCCACTAGTAGAACAGTAGAGGTCTGTGGACGTCTCTTTCTGTTGAACAGTGAGCCACTAGTAGAACAGTAGAGGTCTGTGACTGTGACGTCTCTTTCTGTTGAACAGTGAGCCACTAGTAGAACAGTAGAGGTCTGTGGCTCGTCTTTCTGTTGAACAGTGAGCCACTAGTAGAACAGTAGAGGTCTGTGACGTCTCTTTCTGTTGAACAGTGAGCCACTAGTAGAACAGTAGAGGTCTGTGACGTCTCTTTCTGTTGAACAGTGAGCCACTAGTAGAACAGTAGAGGTCTGTGACGTCTCTTTCTGTTGAACAGTGAGCCACTAGTAGAACAGTAGAGGTCTGTGCCTGTGACGTCTCTTTCTGTTGAACAGTGAGCCACTAGTAGAACAGTAGAGGTCTGTGACGTCTCTTTCTGTTGAACAGTGAGCCACTAGTAGAACAGTAGAGGTCTGTGACGTCTCTTTCTGTTGAACAGTGAGCCACTAGTAGAGCAGTAGAGGTCTGTGACTGTGACGTCTCTTTCTGTTGAACAGTGAGCCACTAGTAGAACAGTAGAGGTCTGTGACATCTCTTTCTGTTGAACAGTGAGCCACTAGTAGAACAGTAGAGGTCTGTGACGTCTCTTTCTGTTGAACAGTGAGCCACTAGTAGAACAGTAGAGGTCTGTGACGTCTCTTTCTGTTGAACAGTGAGCCACTAGTAGAACAGTAGAGGTCTGTGACGTCTCTTTCTGTTGAACAGTGAGCCACTAGTAGAACAGTAGAGGTCTGTGACTGTGACGTCTCTTTCTGTTGAACAGTGAGCAACTAGTAGAACAGTAGAGGTCTGTGACTGTGACATCTCTTTCTGTTGAACAGTGAGCCACTAGTAGAACAGTAGAGGTCTGTGACTGTGACATCTCTTTCTGTTGAACAGTGAGCCACTAGTAGAACAGTAGAGGTCTGTGACTGTGACGTCTCTTTCTGTTGAACAGTGAGCCACTAGTAGAACAGTAGAGGGTCTGTGACGCTCTTTCTGTTGAACAGTGAGCCACTAGTAGAACAGTAGAGGTCTGTGACATCTCTTCTGTTGAACAGTGAGCCACTAGTTAGAACAGTAGAGGTCTGTGACGTCTCTTTCTGTTGAACAGTGAGCCACTAGTAGAACAGTAGAGGTCTGTGACTGTGACGTCTCTTTCTGTTGAAACAGTGAGCCACTAGTAGAACAGTAGAGGTCTGTGACTGTGACGTCTCTTTCTGTTGAACAGTGAGCCACTAGTAGAACAGTAGAGGTCTGTGCGTCTCTTTCTGTTGAACAGTGAGCCACTAGTAGAACAGTAGAGGTCTGTGACTGTGACGTCTCTTTCTGTTGAACAGTGAGCCACTAGTAGAACAGTAGAGGTCTGTGGCGTCTCTTTCTGTTGAACAGTGAGCCACTAGTAGAACAGTAGAGGTCGTGGCGTCTCTTTCTGTTGAACAGTGAGCCCTAGTAGAACAGTAGAGGTTCTGTGGCGTCTCTTTCTGTGAACAGTGAGCCACTAGTAGAACAGTAGAGGTCTGTGGCGTCTCTTTCTGTTGAACAGTGAGCCACTAGTAGAACAGTAGAGGTCTGTGGACTCTCTTTCTGTTGAACAGTGAGCCACTAGTAGAACAGTTAGAGGTCTGTGACGTCATCTTTCTGTTGAACAGTGAGCACTAGTAGAACAGTAGAGGTCTGTGGCGTCTCTTTCTGTTGAACAGTGAGCCACTAGTAGAACAGTAGAGGTCTGTGGCGTCTCTTTCTGTTGAACAGTGAGCCACTAGTAGAACAGTAGAGGTCTGTGACATCTCTTTCTGTTGAACAGTGAGCCACTAGTAGAACAGTAGAGGTCTGTGACTGTGACATCTCTTTCTGTTGAACAGTGAGCCACTAGTAGAACAGTAGAGGTCTGTGGCGTCTCTTTCTGTTGAACAGTGAGCCACTAGTAGAACAGTAGAGGTCTGTGACGTCTCTTTCTGTTGAACAGTGAGCCACTAGTAGAACAGTAGAGGTCTGTGCCGGTCTCTTTCTGTTGAACAGTGAGCCACTAGTAGAACAGTAGAGGTCTGTGACGTCTCTTTCTGTTGAACAGTGAGCCACTAGTAGAAACAGTAGAGTCTGTGACGTCTCTTTCTCGTGAACAGTGAGCCACTAGTAGACAGTAGAGGTCTGTGAGCATCTCCTTTCTGTTGAACAGTGAGCCACTAGTAGAACAGTAGAGGTCTGTGACGTCTCTTCTGTTGAACAGTGAGCCACTAGTAGAACAGTAGAGGTCTGTGACGTCTCTTTCTGTTGAACAGTGAGCCCTAGTAGAACAGTAGAGGTCTGTGGACGTCTCTTTCTGTTGAACAGTGAGCCACTAGTAGAACAGTAGAGGTCTGTGACATCTCTTTCTGTTGAACAGTGAGCCACTAGTAGAACAGTAGAGGTCTGTGACGTCTCTTTCTGTTGAACAGTGAGCCACTAGTAGAACAGTAGAGGTCTGTGACGTCTCTTTCTGTTGAACAGTGAGCCACTAGTAGAACAGTAGAGGTCTGTGACGTCTCTTTCTGTTGAACAGTGAGCCACTAGTAGAACAGTAGAGGTCTGTGACTGTGACGTCTCTTTCTGTTGAACAGTGAGCCACTAGTAGAACAGTAGAGGTCTGTGACTGTGACATCTCTTTCTGTTGAACAGTGAGCCACTAGTAGAACAGTAGAGGTCTGTGACTGTGACATCTCTTTCTGTTGAACAGTGAGCCACTAGTAGAACAGTAGAGGTCTGTGACTGTGACGTCTCTTTCTGTTGAACAGTGAGCCACTAGTAGAACAGTAGAGGTCTGTGACGTCTCTTTCTGTTGAACAGTGAGCCACTAGTAGAACAGTAGAGGTCTGTGACATCTCTTTCTGTTGAACAGTGAGCCACTAGTAGAACAGTAGAGGTCTGTGACGTCTCTTTCTGTTGAACAGTGAGCCACTAGTAGAACAGTAGAGGTCTGTGACTGTGACGTCTCTTTCTGTTTGACAGTGAGCCACTAGTAGAAACAGTAGAGGTCTGTCTGTGACCATCTCTTTCTGTTGGACAGTGGAGCACTAGTAGAACAGTAAGAGGTCTGTGGCGTCCTCTTCTGTTGACAGTGAGCCACTAGTAGAACAGTAGAGGTCTGTGGACTGTGAGTCTCTTTCTGTTGAACAGTGAGCCACTAGTAGAACAGTAGAGGTCTGTGACGTCCCTCTTTCTGTTGAACAGTGAGGCCACTAGTAGAACAGTAGAGGTCTGGACTGTGACGTCTCTTTTCTGTTGAACAGTGACAGCCCACTAGGTAGAACAGTAGAGGTCTGTGACTGTGACATCTCTTCTGTTTGAACAGTGGAGCCACTAGTAGAACCAGTAGAGGGTCCTGGACTGTGACATCTCTTTCTGGTTGACAGGTGAGCCAACTAGTAGAACAGTAGAGGTCTGGATGTGACGTCTCTTTCTGGTTGAACAGTGAGCCACTAGTAGAACAGTAGAGGTCTGTGGCGTCTCTTTCTGTTGAACAGTGAGCCACTAGTAGACAGTAGAGGTCTGTGGCGTCTCTTTCTGTTGAACAGTGAGCACTAGTAGAACAGTAGAGGTCTGTGGCATCTCTTTCTGTTGAACAGTGAGCCACTAGTAGACAGTAGAGGTCTGTGACATCTCTTTCTGTTGAACAGTGAGCCACTAGTAGAACAGTAGAGGTCTGTGACTGGTGACATCTCTTTCTGTTGAACAGTGAGCCACTAGTAGAACAGTAGAGGTCTGTGGCGTCTCTTTCTGTTGAACAGTGAGCCACTAGTAGAACAGTAGAGGTCTGTGACGTCTCTTTCTGTTGAACAGTGAGCCACTAGTAGAACAGTAGAGGTCTGTGACATCTCTTTCTGTTGAACAGTGAGCCACTAGTAGAACAGTAGAGGTCTGTGGCGTGTCTTTCTGTTGAACAGTGAGCCACTAGTAGAACAGTAGAGGTCTGTGACATCTCTTTCTGTTGAACAGTGAGCCACTAGTAGAACAGTAGAGGTCTGTTGACTGTGACATCTCTTTCTGTTGAACAGTGAGCCACTAGTAGAACAGTAGAGGTCTGTGACTGTGACATCTCTTTCTGTTGAACAGTGAGCCACTAGGTAGAACAGTAGAGTCTGTGACGTCTCTTTCTGTTGAACAGTGGAGCCACTAGTAGAACAGTAGAGGTCTGTGGACGTTCTCTTTCTGTTGAACAGTGAGCCACTAGTAGAACAGTAGAGTGTCCTGTGACGTCTCTTTCTGTTGAACAGTGAGCCACTAGTAGAACAGTAGAGGTCTGTGACGTCTCTTCTGTTGAACAGTGGAGCCACTAGTAGAACAGTAGAGGTCTGTGACATCTCTTTCTGTTGAACAGTGAGCCACTAGTAGAACAGTAGAGGTCTGTGACTGGTCTCTTTCTGTTGAACAAGTGAGCCACTAGTAGAACAGTAGAGGTCTGTGGACGTCTCTTTCTGTTGAACAGTGAGCCACTAGTAGAACAGTAGAGGTCTGTGACGTCTCTTCTGTTGAACAGTGAGCCACTAGTAGAACAGTAGAGGTCTGACTGTGGCGTTCTCTTTCTGTTGAACAGTGAGCCACTTAGTAGAACAGTAGAGGTCTGTGGCTGTGCTCTCTTTGTTGTAACAGTGAGCCACTATTAGGAACAGTAGAGGTGTGACTGTGACGTCTTTTCTGTTGAACAGTGAGGCCACTAGATAGAACAAGTAGAGGTCTGTGGCGTCTCTTTCTGTTGAACAGTGACCACTAGTAGAACAGTAGGGTCTGTGACTGTGCTCTTGTCTGTTGAAAGTGAGCCATAAGTAGAACAGTAGAGGTCTGGACGTCTCTTTTCCTGTTTGAACAGTGAGCCACTTAAGTTAGAACTAGTAGAGGTCTGTGGACGTCTCTTCGGTGAACAGTGAGCCACTAGTAGAACAGTAGAGTGTCTGTGGCGTCTCTTTCTGTTGAACAGTGAGCCACTAGTAGAACAGTAGAGGTCTGTGACTGTGACGTCTCTTTCTGTTGAACAGTGAGCCACTAGTAGAACAGTAGAGGTCTGTGACTGTGACATCTCTTTCTGTTGAACAGTGAGCCACTAGTAGAACAGTAGAGGTCTGTGACGTCTCTTTCTGTTGAACAGTGAGCCACTAGTAGAACAGTAGAGGTCTGTGACTGTGACGTCTCTTTCTGTTGAACAGTGAGCCACTAGTAGAACAGTAGAGGTCTGTGACGTCTCTTTCTGTTGAACAGTGAGCCACTAGTAGAACAGTAGAGGTCTGTGACTGTGACATCTCTTTCTGTTGAACAGTGAGCCACTAGTAGAACAGTAGAGGTCTGTGGCGTCTCTTTCTGTTGAACAGTGAGCCACTAGTAGAACAGTAGAGGTCTGTGACTGTGACGTCTCTTTCTGTTGAACAGTGAGCCACTAGTAGAACAGTAGAGGTCTGTGGCGTCTCTTTCTGTTGAACAGTGAGCCACTAGTAGAACAGTAGAGGTCTGTGGCGTCTCTTTCTGTTGAACAGTGAGCCACTAGTAGAACAGTAGAGGTCTGTGACATCTCTTTCTGTTGAACAGTGAGCCACTAGTAGAACAGTAGAGGTCTGTGACTGTGACATCTCTTTCTGTTGAACAGTGAGCCACTAGTAGAACAGTAGAGGTCTGTGGCGTCTCTTTCTGTTGAACAGTGAGCCACTAGTAGAACAGTAGAGGTCTGTGACGTCTCTTTCTGTTGAACAGTGAGCCACTAGTAGAACAGTAGAGGTCTGTGACATCTCTTTCTGTTGAACAGTGAGCCACTAGTAGAACAGTAGAGGTCTGTGGCGTGTCTTTCTGTTGAACAGTGAGCCACTAGTAGAACAGTAGAGGTCTGTGACATCTCTTTCTGTTGAACAGTGAGCCACTAGTAGAACAGTAGAGGTCTGTGACTGTGACATCTCTTTCTGTTGAACAGTGAGCCACTAGTAGAACAGTAGAGGTCTGTGACATCTCTTTCTGTTGAACAGTGAGCCACTAGTAGAACAGTAGAGGTCTGTGGCGTCTCTTTCTGTTGAACAGTGAGCCACTAGTAGAACAGTAGAGGTCTGTGACTGTGACATCTCTTTCTGTTGAACAGTGAGCCACTAGTAGAACAGTAGAGGTCTGTGACATCTCTTTCTGTTGAACAGTGAGCCACTAGTAGAACAGTAGAGGTCTGTGGCGTCTCTTTCTGTTGAACAGTGAGCCACTAGTAGAACAGTAGAGGTCTGTGGCGTCTCTTTCTGTTGAACAGTGAGCCACTAGTAGAACAGTAGAGGTCTGTGGCGTCTCTTTCTGTTGAACAGTGAGCCACTAGTAGAACAGTAGAGGTCTGTGACTGTGACATCTCTTTATGTTGAACAGTGAGCCACTAGTAGAACAGTAGAGGTCTGTGGCGTCTCTTTCTGTTGAACAGTGAGCCACTAGTAGAACAGTAGAGGTCTGTGGCGTCTTTTTCTGTTGAACAGTGAGCCACTAGTAGAACAGTAGAGGTCTGTGGCGTCTCTTTCTGTTGAACAGTGAGCCACTAGTAGAACAGTAGAGGTCTGTGACTGTGACATCTCTTTCTGTTGAACAGTGAGCCGCTAGTAGAACAGTAGAGGTCTGTGACGTCTCTTTCTGTTGAACAGTGAGCCACTAGTAGAACAGTAGAGGTCTGTGGCGTCTCTTTCTGTTGAACAGTGAGCCACTAGTAGAACAGTAGAGGTCTGTGGCGTCTCTTTCTGTTGAACAGTGAGCCACTAGTAGAACAGTAGAGGTCTGTGACTGTGACGTCTCTTTCTGTTGAACAGTGAGCCACTAGTAGAACAGTAGAGGTCTGTGACTGTGACATCTCTTTCTGTTGAACAGTGAGCCACTAGTAGAACAGTAGAGGTCTGTGACGTCTCTTTCTGTTGAACAGTGAGCCACTAGTAGAACAGTAGAGGTCTGTGACTGTGACGTCTCTTTCTTTTGAACAGTGAGCCACTAGTAGAACAGTAGAGGTCTGTGACGTCTCTTTCTGTTGAACAGTGAGCCACTAGTAGAACAGTAGAGGTCTGTGGCGTCTCTTTCTGTTGAACAGTGAGCCACTAGTAGAACAGTAGAGGTCTGTGGCGTCTCTTTCTGTTGAACAGTGAGCCACTAGTAGAACAGTAGAGGTCTGTGACTGTGACGTCTCTTTCTGTTGAACAGTGAGCCACTAGTAGAACAGTAGAGGTCTGTGACTGTGACATCTCTTTCTGTTGAACAGTGAGCCACTAGTAGAACAGTAGAGGTCTGTGACGTCTCTTTCTGTTGAACAGTGAGCCACTAGTAGAACAGTAGAGGTCTGTGACTGTGACGTCTCTTTCTGTTGAACAGTGAGCCACTAGTAGAACAGTAGAGGTCTGTGACGTCTCTTTCTGTTGAACAGTGAGCCACTAGTAGAACAGTAGAGGTCTGTGACTGTGACATCTCTTTCTGTTGAACAGTGAGCCACTAGTAGAACAGTAGAGGTCTGTGGCGTCTCTTTCTGTTGAACAGTGAGCCACTAGTAGAACAGTAGAGGTCTGTGACTGTGACGTCTCTTTCTGTTGAACAGTGAGCCACTAGTAAAACAGTAGAGGTCTGTGACTGTGACATCTCTTTCTGTTGAACAGTGAGCCACTAGTAGAACAGTAGAGGTCTGTGACGTCTCTTTCTGTTGAACAGTGAGCCACTAGTAGAACAGTAGAGGTCTGTGACGTCTCTTTCTGTTGAACAGTGAGCCACTAGTAGAACAGTAGAGGTCTGTGACTGTGACGTCTCTTTCTTTTGAACAGTGAGCCACTAGTAGAACAGTAGAGGTCTGTGACGTCTCTTTCTGTTGAACAGTGAGCCACTAGTAGAACAGTAGAGGTCTGTGACTGTGACGTCTCTTTCTTTTGAACAGTGAGCCACTAGTAGAACAGTAGAGGTCTGTGACGTCTCTTTCTGTTGAACAGTGAGCCTCTAGTAGAACAGTAGAGGACTGTGACTTCTCTTTCTGTTGAACAGTGACCCACTAGTAGAACAGTAGAGGTCTGTGACGTCTCTTTCTGTTGAACAGTGAGCCACTAGTAGAACAGTAGAGGTCTGTGACATCTCTTTCTGTTGAACAGTGAGCCACTAGTAGAACAGTAGAGGTCTGTGACATCTCTTTCTGTTGAACAGTGAGCCACTAGTAGAACAGTAGAGGTCTGTGGCGTCTCTTTCTGTTGAACAGTGAGCCACTAGTAGAACAGTAGAGGTCTGTGACTGTGACATCTCTTTCTGTTGAACAGTGAGCCACTAGTAGAACAGTAGAGGTCTGTGACATCTCTTTCTGTTGAACAGTGAGCCACTAGTAGAACAGTAGAGGTCTGTGGCGTCTCTTTCTGTTGAACAGTGAGCCACTAGTAGAACAGTAGAGGTCTGTGGCGTCTCTTTCTGTTGAACAGTGAGCCACTAGTAGAACAGTAGAGGTCTGTGGCGTCTCTTTCTGTTGAACAGTGAGCCACTAGTAGAACAGTAGAGGTCTGTGGCGTCTCTTTCTGTTGAACAGTGAGCCACTAGTAGAACAGTAGAGGTCTGTGACTCTGACATCTCTTTATGTTGAACAGTGAGCCACTAGTAGAACAGTAGAGGTCTGTGGCGTCTCTTTCTGTTGAACAGTGAGCCACTAGTAGAACAGTAGAGGTCTGTGGCGTCTCTTTCTGTTGAACAGTGAGCCACTAGTAGAACAGTAGAGGTCTGTGGCGTCTCTTTCTGTTGAACAGTGAGCCACTAGTAGAACAGTAGAGGTCTGTGACTGTGACATCTCTTTCTGTTGAACAGTGAGCCACTAGTAGAACAGTAGAGGTCTGTGACGTCTCTTTCTGTTGAACAGTGAGCCACTAGTAGAACAGTAGAGGTCTGTGGCGTCTCTTTCTGTTGAACAGTGAGCCACTAGTAGAACAGTAGAGGTCTGTGGCGTCTCTTTCTGTTGAACAGTGAGCCACTAGTAGAACAGTAGAGGTCTGTGACTGTGACGTCTCTTTCTGTTGAACAGTGAGCCACTAGTAGAACAGTAGAGGTCTGTGACTGTGACATCTCTTTCTGTTGAACAGTGAGCCACTAGTAGAACAGTAGAGGTCTGTGACGTCTCTTTCTGTTGAACAGTGAGCCACTAGTAGAACAGTAGAGGTCTGTGACTGTGACGTCTCTTTCTGTTGAACAGTGAGCCACTAGTAGAACAGTAGAGGTCTGTGACGTCTCTTTCTGTTGAACAGTGAGCCACTAGTAGAACAGTAGAGGTCTGTGACTGTGACATCTCTTTCTGTTGAACAGTGAGCCACTAGTAGAACAGTAGAGGTCTGTGGCGTCTCTTTCTGTTGAACAGTGAGCCACTAGTAGAACAGTAGAGGTCTGTGACTGTGACGTCTCTTTCTGTTGAACAGTGAGCCACTAGTAGAACAGTAGAGGTCTGTGACTGTGACATCTCTTTCTGTTGAACAGTGAGCCACTAGTAGAACAGTAGAGGTCTGTGACGTCTCTTTCTGTTGAACAGTGAGCCACTAGTAGAACAGTAGAGGTCTGTGACGTCTCTTTCTGTTGAACAGTGAGCCACTAGTAGAACAGTAGAGGTCTGTGACTGTGACGTCTCTTTCTTTTGAACAGTGAGCCACTAGTAGAACAGTAGAGGTCTGTGACGTCTCTTTCTGTTGAACAGTGAGCCTCTAGTAGAACAGTAGAGGACTGTGACTTCTCTTTCTGTTGAACAGTGACCCACTAGTAGAACAGTAGAGGTCTGTGACGTCTCTTTCTGTTGAACAGTGAGCCACTAGTAGAACAGTAGAGGTCTGTGACATCTCTTTCTGTTGAACAGTGAGCCACGTATAACATGCGACAGAGACAGATCCCTCAGCGACATAACTCACCAGGAGATGTCAGGAGGTAGAGCCTATAGGACCAGGGCTAGTCCTCAGTTCCTAAAGAGAATAACTAAATAGGAGGACTATTCCCCCATAATAAACGAGTAAAGGAAAGTGATGATGAATAATCTATGGAACCCATTCTACTACGGTCGTTATGAGGGACAATATGAAAAAGATGGGAGAAACGCTGAATCACTTTTTGGTGGAGAAACATCTCTGTCACATTACCAACCGAGCTTAAGAACAAGGCTGTCGGTCGCGGCGTAGGAGGACGTTTCAACGCCCCCTAAGTGTGCTCCAGTACGTCGGCGGGCGGACGGGACGGGAGAGCTAAATGATGATATGATTATGGCAGAACGAAAAATACAGTTTAATCCGGCAGGAGGCTGCTGAAGGGAGGACGGCTCATCATAATGTCTGGAATCGGAGCAAATGGACTGGCATCAGACACCTGGAAACCATGGAAACCACACATTTGATACCGTTCCACTGATTCCACTCCAGCCATTACCACGAGCCCCGTCCTCCCTGATTAAGGTGCCACCAACCTCCTGTGTTTAATGTATTTGATACCGTTCCACTGATTCCACTCCAGTCATTACCACGAGCCCCGTCCTCCGTTCCACTGATTCCACTCCAGCCATTACCACGAGCCCCGTCCTCCCTGATTAAGGTGCCACCAACCTCCTGTGTTTAATGTATTTGATACCGTTCCACTGATTCCACTCCAGTCATTACCACGAGCCCCGTCCTCCATTCCACTGATTCCACTGATTCCACTCCAGTCATTACCACGAGCCCCGTCCTCCCTGATTAAGGTGCCACCAACCTCCTGTGGTTTAATCTCATCAGAGCCGTGACTAAGACCATGAGAATGATGATAGACTAATAAACCCATCGGCTCGCCGCGCGCCACAGTTAATGAGCAGCCTCTGCAGATAGATGACCGCAGCTGTTTGCTTTTTTTTTAAACGACAAGGTCAAACGGGATTCAGTAAGACCGGTCTCCCGGGGATGGTGGGGGGGGGGGTCTAAGTGATAAGGAGGGTCACTGTGACTGGGTAACATCAGTTTGACCTCAGATAATTCTCTCTCTCACACACACACAGCTGTCAGTTTCAGCACCAGCGGTCGACTAGGCAGAGATCAGCACCGTGGACGGCGACCACACAGCACTAGCCTCAGTGCAATACGCAACATGAAACTATCTTGTTTCACTTATGCTTATCTCTCTCTCTCTGTCTCTCTCTCTCTCTCTCTCTCTCTCTCTCTCTCTCTCTCTCTCTCTCTCTCTCTCTGTCTCTCTCTCTCTCTCTCTCTCTCTCTGTCTCTCTCTCTCTCTCTCTCTCTCTCTGTCTCTCTCTCTCTCTCTCTCTCTCTGTCTCTCTCTCTCTCTCTCTCTCTCTCTCTCTCTCTCTCTCTCTGTCTCTCTCTCTCTCTCTCTCTCTGTCTCTCTCTCTCTCTCTCTCTGTCTCTCTCTCTCTCTCTTGTCTCTCTGTCTCTCTCTCTCTCTCTCTCTCTCTCTCGCTATGTCTCTCTCTCTCTCTCTCTCTCTCTCTCTCTCTCTCTCTCTCTCTCTCTCTCTCTCTCTCTCTCTCATCAAACAAATTCCCTTTCACCAGGTGATGCGCTTTTCCTTCTCCTCCTCTTTCTTCTTCTTTCTCTTCCTCCTTCCTTGTCACGAATCCCGCTTCCTGAGTCTGTGTTTGCCTGTGTTTCTGTCCTGGAGTGTGTTTCCGGTGTCCTGGAACGCACCCTGTCTGGTTGCCGGGCGAATTAGCTTGTTGGGAGATCGATGTTCACCCGCACCTGTATCCCATCAGTAATCTGCACACCTGTCCTGATCATCACCTCTCCCCTTCAAAGGCTCTGACCTGACATCCATTCCCTGCCGGATCGTTAGCCATGAACAGTATGTTGTGCCATAGTATCAGCCTCAAGTTGGATAGAATTTGTTTTGTTGTTTTGTACGTCTTGCTTGCCTTAAACTTACCTCCGTTTGTTCTGTCTTCAGTTACTCACCCGGATCATTTACCCCATTCCCGCCTGGTCGTCGGAGGATTCCGCTACCCCATTGGATCCACCTATTTACTCCCATCAACTCACCACCGCTGCCCGCTACGCCACCTGGATATATCTACCCATTCACATTCACTTGTAAATAAATACTCACCTTCTTCCTACTCTCCTTGTCCTGGTCTGCTTCTGGGTTCGATTTTGAAAGAACGTGACAGAACGATCCGGCCAAGGATGTACCCAGCGGACCTGGACTCCGTTTGCCATGCCATTACCCAGCAGGGGAAGACATTGGGACAACACAAGACGGCGCTACGTGACATTCCTCCTCTTTTTTCTTCTTTCTCTTCCTCCTTCCTCCTCTTTTTTCTTCTTTCTCTTTCTCTTCCTCCTCTTTCTCTTCCTCCTTCCTCCTCTTTCTCTTCCTCCTTCCTCCTCTTTCTCTTCCTCCTTCCTCCTCTTTCTCTTCCTCCTCTTTCTCTTCCTCCTCTTTCTCTTCCTCCTTCCTGCTCTTTCTCTTCCTCCTTCCTGCTCTTTCTCTTCCTCCTTCCTGCTCTCTCTTCCTCCTTCCTCCTCTTTCTCTTCCTCCTTCCTCCTCTTTCTCTTCCTCCTTCCTCCTCCTCCTTCCTCCTCTTTCTCTTCCTCCTTCCTCCTCTTTCTCTTCCTCCTCTTTATTCTCCTCTACAGCTATATACTGTGTTTGAAAGTGTCACAGTAACTTCACAGCTAAATGTGAATAGAAATGTAACTTGCCAAAGTGGTGAATAGGAGACAATTACCACAACGTTCATGTTCCATCCGTCCGTCCGTCTCTCTGTCTGTCTGTCTGTCTCTCTCTGTCTCTCTCGCTCACTCTCTCTCTCTGTGTCTGTCTCTCACTCTGTCTCTCACTCTGTCTGTCTGTCTGTCTGTCTGTCTGTTTCTCTCAAGCCATATTACATGAACTCCACTAATCAATTAATCAGGTAATTCCATCTATTAGGAAACTGAGACGATCTCTGAGTGTTGCACCTGGCTCTGATCTGCAGGCGCTTAGCAAGGTCTGACCCTCGTTAATGAATTAGCAGAGTGGAGATTTACATCCAGGCTGAATATTACAGAGATACTACGAGTCCTTGAACATCTCTTATCTCTTCCAGCATGAAGGTGTTTCTCATTTGAAGCTTCAAGGTGGTAGTACGCATCATAGAATACGCATCATAGAGTACGCATCATAGAGTACGCATCATAGAGTACGCATCATAGAGTACGCATCATAGAGTACGCATCATAGAATACGCATCATAGAGTACGCATCATAGAGTACGCATCATAGAGTACGCATCATAGAGTACGCATCATAGAGTACGCATCATAGAATACGCATCATAGAGTACGCATCATAGAATACGCATCATAGAATACGCATCATAGAATACGCATCATAGAATATAATTTGTGGAAGGGGCATATCTCCGACAGCTTTGACTGCCCCCCCCCCTCACACTCTAGGATTCTAGTTCTGTTGGATGCTCATATCAAACTGATTTGACAAGAAGCCATAAGATTTTCACAGCTCCAACCAACAGAGTTTTAAAGACATTTCTATCTTTCTGGGTCATTCTCAGAGTGTTTATTTCAAAGAACATACAGTACTGTTCAAAAGTTTGGGATCACTTAGAAATGTCTTTGTTTTTTTGTTGTTAAAAAATAAATACAAAGAAATAGATTTTCTTGTCCATTAAAATAACATCAAATTGATCAGAAATAAAGTGTAGACATTGTTAATGTTGTAAATTACTGTTGTAGCTGGAAATGGCTGATTTTGAATGGAATATCTACATAGGCGTACAGAGGCCCATTATCAGCAACCATCCCTCCTGTGTTCCAATGGCACGTTGTGTTAGCTAATCCAAGTTTATCATTTAAAAAGGCTAATTGATCATTAGAAAACACTTTTACAATTATGTTAGCACAGCTGAAAACTGTTGTTCTCATTAAAGAAGCAATACAACTGACCTTCTTTAGACAATTTGAGTATCTGGAGCATCAGCATTTGAGGGTTTGATTACAGGCTCAAAATGGCCAGAAATAAAGTACTTTCTTCTGAAACTCATCTGTCTATCCTTGTTCTGAGAAATGAAGGCTGTTCCATGCGAGAAATTACCAAGAATCTGAAGATCTCGTACAACGCTGTGTCCTACTCCCTTCACAGAACAGCGCAAACTGGCCCTAACCAGAATAGAAAGAGTAGGAGGCCCCGGTGCACAACTAAACAAGAGGACAAGTACATTAGAGTGTCTAGTTTGAGAAAGAGACGCCTCACAAGTCCTCAACTGGCAGCTTCATTAAATAGTACCTGCAAAACACCAGTCTCAATGTCAACAGTGAAGAGGCGACTCCGGGATGCTGTCCTTCTAGGCAGAGTTCCTCTGTCCAGTCTCAACATCAACAGTGAAGAGGTGACTCCGGGATGCTGTCCTTCTAGGCAGAGTTCCTCTGTCCAGTCTCAACATCAACAGTGAAGAGGCGACTCCGGGATGCTGTCCTTCTAGGCAGAGTTCCTCTGTCCAGTCTCAACGTCAACAGTGAAGAGGCGACTCCGGGATGCTGTCCTTCTAGGCAGAGTTCCTCTGTCCAGTCTCAACATCAACAGTGAAGAGGCGACTCCGGGATGCTGTCCTCCTAGGCAGAGTCGCAAAGAAAAAGCCATATCACAGACTGGTCAATAAAAATTGGGATAGTGTCCCATTTTTTTGTTGTTTTGGCTCTGTACTGTCTGGACTTTGACTAGGCCATTCCAAACTTCCAAATTAGTAGCTTTTCAACCATTTTCATGTAGACTTGATTGTGTGTTTTGGAGCATTGTCTTGCTGCATGACCCAGCTGTGCTTCAGCTTCAGTTCACAGACAGATGGCCTGACATTCTCTTGGAGAATTATCTGATATGAAGCACAATTCAGTTCAGTCCCCCAGCCTCCTAATGACAAGGATAGATGTGCTTGCCTTCAGTACATGTGTCACACGCACACACATTTCAAAACCCTCTTACAGTACTGTGTCTAGTGGTGTCTGATTGATGACACATCCTCCCCTCCTCCTCTCCTCGTGCTCTCCTCCTCCTCTCCTCCTCTCCTCCTCTCCTCCTGCTCTCCTCCCCCTCTTCTCCTCCTCTCCTCGTGCTCTCCTCCTCCTCTCCTCCTGCTCTCCTCCTCTTCTCCTCCTCTCCTCCTCTTCCCCTCCTCCTCTTCTCCTCCTCTCCTCCTGCTCTCCTCCGCTTCTCCTCCTCTCCTACTCCTCTTCTCCTGCTCTCCTCCTCCTCTCCTCCTGCTCTCCTCCTCCTCTTCTCCTCCTCCCCTCCTCTTCTCCTCCTCTCCTACTCCTCCTCTCCTCCTGCTCTTCTCCTCCTCTCCTCCTCCCCTCCTCCTCTCCTCCTCTCCTCCTGCTCTTCTCCTCCTCTCCTCCCCTCCTCCTCTTCCCCTCTCCTCCTGCTCTTCTCTTCTCTTCTCCTCCTCTCCTACTCCTCTCCTCCCCTACTCCTCTTCCCCTCTCCTCCTGCTCTTCTCCTCCTCTCCTCCTTCTCTCCTCCTCCTCTTCTCCTCATCTCCTACTCCTCCTCTCCTCCTCCTCCCTCCTCCTCTCCTCCTCCCTCCTCTCTCTGACAGACACGTACTGTACATATCCCTTTTCCCTTTTCGCTTTACCTTTCCCTCTCTCTCTCTCTCTCTCTCTCTCAACTTTCTATACTCCCTCCCTGCATCTCTCTCTCCATCCCTTCTCTCCCTCCCTCTCCCTCTCATTCCACCTCTCTCTCCCCCTCTTTCCCTCTCCAGGTAAATGGTTTTCTCCAGCTGAGTGGCTTTCTAAGGCCACAGGGGCAGGATTTAGGCTGAGGCCAGCAGAAAAAAATAACAGAGGGGGAAAGATGAAGAAAAGAAGGGACACAAAGAAAATATGAATTACTGTCCACTCTGCCAGGCTGAGGCTGTCCTTGTGTATGTAAATCCTTGACTCATCTTTTCTCTACCTTCATCTCTCTCTCTCATTCTTAACATCTCTCTCTCACCCAGTCTCTCACTCTTAACATCTCTCCCTCACCCAGTCTCTCACTCTTAACATCTCTCCCTCTCACCCAGTCTCTCACTCTTAACATCTCTACCTCTCACCCAGTCTCTCACTCTTAACATCTCTCCCTCTCTTCCAGTCTCTCACTCTTAACATCTCTCCCTCTCACCCAGTCTCTCACTCTTAACATCTCTCCCTCACCCAGTCTCTCACTCTTAACATCTCTCCCTCTCTCCCAGTCTCTCACGCTTAACATCTCTCCCTCTCTCCCAGTCTCTCACTCTTAACATCTCTACCTCTCACCCAGTCTCTCACTCTTAACATCTCTACCTCTCACCCAGTCTCTCACTCTTAACATCTCTCCCTCTCTCCCAGTCTCTCACTCTTAACATCTCTCCCTCTCACCCAGTCTCTCACTCTTAACATCTCTACCTCTCACCCAGTCTCTCACTCTTAACATCTCTACCTCTCTCCCAGTCTCTCACTCTTAACATCTCTCCCTCACCCAGTCTCTCACTCTTAACATCTCTCCCTCTCTCCCAGTCTCTCACTCTTAACATCTCTACCTCTCACCCAGTCTCTCACTCTTAACATCTCTACCTCTCTCCCAGTCTCTCACTCTTAACATCTCTACCTCTCTCCCAGTCTCTCACTCTTAACATCTCTCCCTCTCTCCCAGTCTCTCACTCTTAACATCTCTACCTCTCACCCAGTCTCTCACTCTTAACATCTCTACCTCTCACCCAGTCTCTCACTCTTAACATCTCTCCCTCTCTCCCAGTCTCTCACTCTTAACATCTCTCCCTCTCTCCCAGTCTCTCACTCTTAACATTTCTCCCTCTCTCCCAGTCTCTCACTCTTAACATCTCTCCCTCACCCAGTCTCTCACTCTTAACATCTCTACCTCTCACCCAGTCTCTCACTCTTAACATCTCTCCCTCTCTCCCAGTCTCTCACTCTTAACATCTCTCCCTCACCCAGTCTCTCACTCTTAACATCTCTACCTCTCACCCAGTCTCTCACTCTTAACATCTCTCCCTCACCCAGTCTCACACTCTTAACATCTCTCCCTCTCACCCAGTCTCTCACTCTTAACATCTCTCCCTCACCCAGTCTCTCACTCTTAACATCTCTCCCTCTCCCAGTCTCTCACTCTTAACATCTCTCCCTCACCCAGTCTCACACTCTTAACATCTCTCCCTCTCTCCCAGTCTCTCACTCTTAACATCTCTACCTCTCACCCAGTCTCTCACTCTTAACATCTCTCCCTCTCTCCCAGTCTCTCACTCTTAACATCTCTCCCTCTCTCCCAGTCTCTCACTCTTAACATCTCTCCCTCTCTCCCAGTCTCTCACTCTTAACATCTCTCCCTCACCCAGTCTCTCACTCTTAACATCTCTCCCTCACCCAGTCTCTCACTCTTAACATCTCTACCTCTCACCCAGTCTCTCACTCTTAACATCTCTCCCTCTCTCCCAGTCTCTCACTCTTAACATCTCTCCCTCACCCAGTCTCACACTCTTAACATCTCTACCTCTCACCCAGTCTCTCACTCTTAACATCTCTCCCTCTCCCAGTCTCTGACTCTTAACATCTCTCCCTCACCCAGTCTCTCACTCTTAACATCTCTCCCTCTCCCAGTCTCTCACTCTTAACATCTCTCCCTCACCCAGTCTCACACTCTTAACATCTCTCCCTCTCACCCAGTCTCATAGGGCAAATGTACATCATCCAATCAAAACCCAACCTTCATTCACGGATTTTCACGGACTTTATAACCAAAATTACACGTTGAATACACTTTGTAGTCAATTTTGACACTATAATAAATGTTTATGATTCATATCAATGCCACAAGCGTTTTCGTTGCTTTTTTAATGGCAGTCGCTCTTTGAATAGACAATTGCAACTTTTTAACAGACTTTCCTCAAGTATCTGTCTACTTGCAAGTTGTCATTCATCCCATCCCATCTCTCTTTCTTTCTCTGTCTCTCTCCCCCTCCGCCCCCCCCCCTCCCCCTATATCTCTCTCTTCCCCTGAGGTAAAGTAATCAATACGTTTTCATCAAATCAATATTCTCACGGTGGGTTGTGTGACCCTGTGTGGTTTAACCACTGGGAACCAGACTAGAGTTAAACCCAGGCTGCCTTGCAGTAAAACAACCTTGAATGGGATGGTGATACGACCCGACTGTGCTTTGATTACTGGGAATCTGGCTCTACTTGAGTATCTCTCTCTCTGTCTCTCTCTCTCACACACACAGGCCTAAGGTGCCATCAATGAAGCCGAAGGGCTCTACCGAGGGCGGTTGTAAGCCCTGACCGTGCTTTAATTCACTCTTCAGTGAGTATGAAGAGGACTGTGCGGTCTAACGACCCCTGACCTGACAGGGAGGAACTCTAGGTGGTAACAAACTCCTGGAGCCAATCAGAAGGAACTCCTACTCTGAGAAGCTTTGCTAAAACCTGAATAGCTAATGCCTACATAACCATTATAGGGGTAATCTGCTGAGGTTTGTCATGCTCAACAGTTTCCTGTGAGTTTCAAGAATGGTCCACCACCCAAAGGACATCCAGTCAACTTGACACAACTGTGGAATAGTCCACCACCCAAAGGACATCCAGACAACTTGACACAACTGTGGGAAGCATTGGAGTCAACATGGGCCAGCATCCCTGTGGAATGGTCCACCACCCAAAGGACATCCAGTCAACTTGACACAACTGTGGGAAGCATTGGAGTCAACATGGGCCAGCATCCCTGTGGAATGGTCCACCACCCAAAGGACATCCAGACAACTTGACACAACTGTGGGAAGCATTGGAGTCAACATGGGCCAGCATCCCTGTGGATGGTAGATGTATTGTGGATGTGTTGGATGAAGCTTCCAACACCCGACTCTGAAGTCACCCCTGACAGCTTCACTATCTCTCGTATGGACAGAGACAGTGAAGCTACTGGTAAGGAGCACGAAGGCAGTCTGTGTTCTGATAAATGATAGATGGTGTAAAGACTACGATTGTCAGGAATAAAAATGTGGAAGCGAAGTGGCCTGGTGCTGTGGAAGCGAAGTGGCCTGGTACTCCAAGAGGTCCGGGGCCAATTCCAAGCCCCAGGGAAGACGTCCCGGGGCAGGCAGAGCTGACTTCAGGCAATGAGTGTGGCAGGACAGGCTCTAGCCCAAGATGGCACCAGTAGCCCAGTCAATAGAGGGATTTTGTCGCTGGAGCCAAGAGAATCCTAATACCGGGGGAACCTGCAGAGACTCAACTAGCAGGAATTGGATCGTCTCGCTGTGGTTCCCCGACACTCGTACGTTGACGGGGGTGGTCTGCTGGGTCACCCGGCCTATAGAGCGCCCGTCCAGCACTCTAACACCCATGGGAATGGAGAGGGGTTGAGTGGGGATACCCAGCTCGGACACCAGGGTAACGTCCATGAGACTCACATCGGCCCCCGAGTCGATGAGTACCTGGAGAGACTTGGACTGGTTGCCCCTCCGCAGGATGGCACAGAGAGAGGGGCGATCAAGGGGAGACAAAATGTTTCCTTTAAGACTCACCAGAGTACTCACTCCAACGAATGAGCTAGGTCTCTCGAAGGGACAGGTAGACACATAATGACCGGTACCACAATATAATAAATATAACTCTGGGTCTCAAGTCTGCGTACGCGTTCGGATGAGGAAGAAGTGAATCGGCTGTCTCCGGAGGCTCTTGGGGGGACTCGGGTAAGCTCGGAACCTCTCGGGGGCGTAGACGCCGGGGACTTCCGGATTTCATCAGATGCAAGGTGGGATCTTTAAGTGAGCGAATGGGACTGCAATCGGACTCCTACGTTCCTGTAGCCGACCATCCATCTGGATGGTTAAAGCGATGATCCGTTGGTAGTTCTCAGGCTGCAAGCTCATCCTTTACCTCCTCCGATAATCTGTGCAGGAACGTGTCGAACAGCGTTTCCGAGTTCCGATAGTCTGCCACACTGAGGGAGTACTGCCCGAAGCTGGAGTAACTTCCGGGCAGCAGAGCCTAGGGAAAAAAATGTCACATCCTCCACGAATCCCTCCAGATTGAAGCATATGGCCGACTTGTTCCAAAACAGCCGTAGCCCAAGCGAGGGCTTTCCCGGACATCAGCGTGATGAGGTACGCTATCTTAGAGTGGTCCGAGAGATAGTGGGAAGGCTGCAGCTCCATGATGAGGGAAAACTGAGTGAGAAACGCCCGACAGGTGCCCAACTCTCCATGGAAGCGCTCCGGGAGAGGTAAGCGGGGTTCCCAGGAAACCGGGGTGACGGTGGTGCTACCAGCCGGGTTACTGAGGGGGTGGGAAGCTACCGTCACGGTAGGCTGCCTAGTAGACAACCCACAGACTTGCTCCTGCAATGTGTCCAATGCTTGGTCGGGACGTTTGGCCACGGCCTGAAACCCTTCCATCAAACCACAAATCAACTCCTCGTGCCTTCCAATGACAGGTCCTTGCGAGGCGATGGCGTTGCCCAGCTGGTCCAAGTGTGCTGGGTAAGTCATTGCCAGTTCGTACTATCATGTTTGAAGGTAAGACCCAGGTACAGACACTGTTGAAGTAACAAAAGTTTATTCATTCAAACACGGGCAGGTAAAGGTGCCGGGCGGCAGGCAACCTCAGGGTCAGGGCAGGTAAAGGTGCCAGGCGGCAGGCAACCTCAGGGTCAGGGCAGGTAAAGGTGCCGGGCGGCTGGCAACCTCAGGGTCAGGGCAGGTAAAGGTGCCGGGCGGCAGGCAACCTCAGGGTACAGGGCAGGTAAAGGTGCCGGGCGGCAGGCAACCTCAGGGTCAGGGCAGGTAAAGGTGCCGGGCGGCAGGCAACCTCAGGGTCAGGGCAGGTAAAGGTGCCGGGCGGCAGGCAACCTCAGGGTCAGGGCAGGTACAGGTGCCGGGCGGCAGGCAACCTCAGGGTACAGGGCAGGTAAAGGTGTCGGGCGGCAGGCAACCTCAGGGTACAGGGCAGGTAAAGGTGTCGGGCGGCAGGCAACCTCAGGGTACAGGGCAGGTAAAGGTGTCGGGCGGCAGGCAACCTCAGGGTCAGGGCAGGCAAAGGTGCCGGGCGGCAGGCAACCTCAGGGTCAGGGCAGACAAAGGTGCCGGGCGGCAGGCAACCTCTGGGTCAGGGCAGGCAGGAAGGACAAAACCGTGAAAACTAGAAAACAGGAATATAGACAAGACAGGAGAAAGGGGAAAAACGCTGGTAGGTTTGAGGACCAAAACGAACTGGCAATAGACAAACAGAGAACACAGGTATAAATACACTGGGGATAATGGGGAAGATGGGCGACACCTGGAGGGGGGTGGAGACAATCACAAAGACAGGTGGAACAGATCAGGGTGTAATAAAGGTGGTGGAAAAACAAATACAGGTGTGGAACAATGACAGTATTGATAAATATAATATTGATAAATATAATATTTGATAAATATAATATTGATAAATATTATATTTGATAAATATAATATTGATAAATATAATATTGATAAATATAATATTGATAAATATAATATTGATAAATATAATATTGATAAATATAATATTTATAAATATAATATTGATAAATATAATATTGGTAAATATAATATTGATAAATATAATATTGGTAAATATAATATTGATAAATATAATTTTGATAAATATAATATTGATATATATAATTTTGGTAAATATAATATTGATAAATATAATATTGATAAATATAATATTTGATAAATATAATATTGATAAATATAATATTGATAAATATAATATTGGTAAATATAATATTGGTAAATATAATATTGATAAATATAATATTGATAAATATAATATTTGATAAATATAATATTGATAAATATAATATTGATAAATATAATATTGGTAAATATAATATTGATAAATATAATATTGATAAATATAATATTGGTAAATATAATATTGGTAAATATAATATTGATAAATATAATATTGATAAATATAATATTGATATATATAATATTGATAAATATAATATTGATAAATATAATATTGATAAATATAATATTGATAAATTGCAGGGAGGCTTTTATTGTATCTCCTGGAATGTATTTGAAGAATCATCAGCTGACCTGAACGACCAACGTAATATCTGTCTGTATTGAATTCTGTGTTGATTTGGTGACCCCCCCACACCCCCCTCCTCCCCCCTCCAAAACAAACAAGCAAACATGTAAGTTATTTCTTAACCACAGCATGGGTGACCAAAGAATTGAAAGGGGTGCTTAATAAGAAGAAACAAGCCTCCAAGAATCCACTCAAAAGAAAAGAGGTACAGAGAGAGGTGAGATGTCAGTACAAGGATAAGGTGCAACAGATAATGTCACAGGGAGACTCTCGGTCTGCCTGGTTGGGCATTAAGAATATGCCAAACGCCCCCTTATCGATCCCTGCCTGGACGAGAGGGTGATGGCCTCTCTACAACCAAGGAAGTAAATGAGTTTTTCACACCGCTTTGAAAACAGGGGTCAGCCCCCGGTCCCCTGACCTGTCTGGAGAAGGTGTCATGGCAACCAAGAGCGTGCCAGTCATCGATTTGGAAGTTGTTCAAACGCGCTGGAGCACAAAAGAGCCCGGGGCCTGATAACATAAGTGGTCTTGAAACACTGTTCAGCTGAGAGGTGTCTACAGCTCTCTCGTTCAGTGGTCCCTGGATACATTGGAAATTCCATCATTATGGAAAAAATCTATTGTTGTACCTGTCCCCAAAAACCTCTCATCTGTCTGCATGAAATGATTACAGACTTGTCGCTCTGACCTCTTGTCTTGATTAAGTCTCTTGAAAAGATCATCAAGGCATACATTATCAAACACCCCACCAGTCACCTTCTTGACCCCCTTCCAATTTGCATACCGGTCAGAGAGAGGGACAGATGATTAAATTTGTTGACGATTGGTCAGTCTTCTCAAAGGGGATCTGAATGATTTTACTGTCGTCTGATGTGAGTCATCACATCTAATTATGGAATACATAAAAAACAAAGGACATGGTGATTGGCCTCCATCTCTCTACCTGGGCAGAGCCCTCCATCTCTCTACCTGGTCAGAGCCCTCCATCTCTCTACCTGGTCAGAGGCTTCCATCTCTCTACCTGGTCAGAGGCTTCCATCTCTCTACCTGGTCAGAGGCTTCCATCTCTCTACCTGGTCAGAGGCTTCCATCTCTCTACCTGGTCAGAGGCTTCCATCTCTCTACCTGGTCAGAGGCTTCCATCTCTCTACCTGGTCAGAACCCTCCATCTCTCTACCTGGGCAGAGCCCTCCATCTCTCTACCTGGTCAGAGCCCTCCATCTCTCTACCTGGGCAGAGCCCTCCATCTCTCTACCTGCTCAGAGCCCTCCATCTCTGTACCTGGTCAGAGCCCTCCATCTCTCTACCTGCTCAGAGCCCTCCATCTCTCTACCTGCTCAGAGCCCTCCATCTCTCTACCTGGTCAGAGACCTCCATCTCTCTACCTGGGCAGAGCCCTCCATCTCTCTACCTGGTCAGAGCCCTCCATCTCTCTACCTGGGCAGAGCCCTCCATCTCTCTACCTGTACAGAGCCCTCCATCTCTCTACCTGGGCAGAGGCCTCCATCTTTCTACCTGGGCAGATGCCTCCATCTCTCTACCTGGTCAGAGCCCTCCATCTCTCTACCTGGGCAGAGCCCTCCATCTCTCTACCTGGTCAGAGCCCTCCATCTCTCTACCTGGGCAGAGCCCTCCATCTCTCTACCTGGGCAGAGGCCTCCATCTCTCTACCTGGGCAGAGGCCTCCGTCTCTCTACCTGGGCAGAGGCCTCCATCTCTCTACCTGGTCAGAGGCCTCCATCTCTCTACCTGGTCAGAGGTCTCCATCTCTCTACCTGGTCAGAGGCTTCCACCTCTTTGAGGACATTTAAGTTTTCTGAATCTGAATTGTATAATGTAGCGTTAAGATTTCCCTTCACTGGAACTAAGGGGCCCAAACCTGAACCATGAAAAACATCCCCAGATCATTTTTCCTCCTCCACCAAACTTTACAGTTGCCACAATGCATTGGGGAAGGTAGAGTTCTCCTGGCATCCGTCAAACCCAGATTCGTCCATCAAACTGCCAGATTGTTAAGCGTGATTCATTACCCCATAAAACGCATTTGCACTGATCCAGAGTCCAATGGCGGTGAGCTTTACACCACTCCAGCCGACCCTTGACACATGGTGATCTTAGGCTTGTGCGAGGCTGCTCAGCCATGGAAACCCATTTCATGAAGCTCCCGACAAACAGTTATTGTGCTGACGTTGCTTCCAGAGGCAGTATGGAACAAGGTAGTGAGTGTTGCAACCGAGGACAGACGATTTTTATGTGCTTCAGCACTCGGTGGTCCCGTTCTGTGAGCTCGTGTGGCCTACCACTTCACGGCTGAGCCGTTGTTTCTCCTAGATGTTTCTTCTTCACAATAACATCACTGACAGTTGACCGGGGCAGCTCTAGCAGGGCAGAAATTTGACGAACTGACATGTTGGAAAGGTGGCATCCTATGACAGTGCCAAGTTGAAAGTCACTGAGCTCTTCAGTAAGGGCCATTCTACTGCCAATGTTTGTCTATGGAGATTGCATGGCGGTGAGTAGACCTAGACTACAGAGTAGAATATGACTATTCCACAGTAAAGTAGGACTAGACTACAGAGTAGAATAGGACTATTCCACAGTAAGTAGGACTAGACTACAGAGTAGAATAGGACTATTCCACAGTAAGTAGGACTACACTATAGAGTAGAATAGGACTATTCCACAGTAAGTAGGACTAGACTATAGAGTAGAATAGGACTATTTCACAGTAGGTAGACCTAGACTATAGAGTAGGATATGACTATTCCACAGTAAGTAGGACTAGACTATAGAGTAGAATAGGACTATTCCACAATAAGTAGGACTAGACTATAGAGTAGAATAGGACTATTCCACAGTAAGTAGGACTAGACTATAGAGTAGAATATGACTATTCCAAAGTAAGTAGGACTAGACTATAGAGTAGAATAGGACTATTCCACAGTAAGTAGGACTAGACTATAGAGTAGAATAGGACTATTCCACAGTAAAGTAGGACTAGACTATAGAGTTCTGGAATGACATTATTTATCTGTTGTTTGTTTACTGTCTCAGTCAGGCAGTAATTAAACACCAAGGAAACAGAGCAGCACAGTGTGTCCCGTGAGGTTTGAGCTTTTCTATGGGGTTAAAATCTTCAAGAGGATGTGGAACAATAGGAAATGATTAGTAGCCTCATATTACCAGACTGATGACTGCTATGCTACGAGACTACATGATTAGCATACTTTAATGAAAAGATCTCTCCTAGGAAGCCCTAGGGGAGAAACTTGCACTAGCATACTGGGCGAGGTTGAAAGGGAGTTTAGAAGGACATCCAGCGGTCGCAGCAACTGGGGAATGCTGGGAATGAGGAGTGGGTGAGCAGAGGGCATACGGATGGACAATTGAGCAGAAGGTGGTAGAGTATATCAGGGGAGCAACTTTCACCGGGGACGGTGGAGGTCATGACCCCCCCCCCACACACACACACCTTCAGAAATTGCATTTTCGCCCCCCAGCTTTATCATTGCACTGTGAAACAAAAAGCGGCATTGTGAGTTTTGGGACCATGCGGACACCTCAGAGTGGTCGGGTAGACCATGTGAAGCTGGTTTGTAGCTGACTGGATTTAGGACTACAGAGCGGGTGGACAGGCTGTGTGAAGGCAAAGCTTCTGAAAGGCTGCTGGAAAGGTATGAGAGAGATTAACACAGGCAGCTGCTATCTGTGTGTGTGTTGCACTCTTTCTTTGAGTTGTAAAAGCATGCAGAACAGGAACTGGCTACTCTTCAGTTGATATAGTTGACAAGGTAATTGCTGTTTAACTTAACAGGAAAAAACTAAACTAGTGTTGATCCCCAGTGCTGAGCGGTGTAACTGACATTGAACGTTAGCTAATGTTAGCTAGTAGCTACTACATCCATTTCAGCTCTAGCTTCTAGCTATCTGTCACGTAGTTATAATAGCTACTTCCTATCGCTATAAACAACAAATGTTTTGTAGCATTTGTTTTGTCCCATTTCAACAGAAGTAGATGATTGATGTACTGTTAGAGAGAGAGCTGGCCAAAAGTTGTATGTTGATAGCTAGCTCTTTTTGATCACACTAAACCTCAATCAAACCACGAAACCAGCAGCCAAATGATTGAATGCCGATATTCTGACATTTTTTTCAGTGCAAGGTAGTTTTTATTAGAGTCTGTCACGCCCTGGTCTAAGTATTTTGTGTTTTTCTTCATGTATTGGGTCAGGCCAGGGTGTGGCATGGAGTTTTTGTATTGTGGTGTGTTTTGTCTTGGGGTTTTTGTGTGTATGTATTTGGGATTGTAGCTAGTGGGGTTATCTAGCAAAGTCTATGGCTGTCTGGAGTGGTTCTCAATCAGAGGCAGGTGCTTATCGTTGTCTCTGATTGGGAACCATATTTAGGCAGCCATATTCTTTGAGTTTGTCGTGGGTGATTGTCCTTAGTGTCTTTGTTCCTGTCGCTGTATTTAGTTGACAAGTATAGGCTGTTTCGGTTTTCATTACGTTTAGTGTTTTGTGTTTATTCGTATTTACGTTTGTTTTCATTAAACATGGATCGCAATCTACATGCTGCAGTTTGGTCCGACTCTCCTTCACCACACCTAGAAAACCGTTACAGAGTCAGTGTATCAATGTAAAGTCATTTAATCTGTCAGTTTCCCTAGCTAATTCCCTACTTTTCACACAAACACGTTTTCACGCTAATAAATAGCTCTACAGGCTTCACTGTCATGGTACACAACACTATGCTCATGAAAAACATCCCCACAGCATGATGCTGCTGCCTCCAACATGCTTCACCGTAGGGATGGTGCCAGGTTTCCGGCAGACGTGACGCTTGGCATTCAGGCCAAAGAGTTCAATCTTGGTTTCATGAATCTTGTTTCTCGTGGTCAGAGTGTCACGCGGGACTAGGTGTGTGTGCAGGAATCAGACGCAGAGAGAGAGTAACGGAGTAAAGTGCTCTATTGCACACCAAACTGATAAGCCCAATACAATACAGGGCGGGCGCAGGACACTATACCAGACAACCCAAAACCACAGGGTGTCCAGTATAGAAAATAAAATACACCACGACCTAATATGTACACACGTAACAAAGACAATCCCGCACAAAACAAGGGCGGGTCAAACTACTACATATAGGGAAGCTAATTAAACCAAAATACACACAGGTGGAACTAATTAGACAAAACCAACAGACAAACGAAAAAGGGATCGGTAGTGGCTAGTAGGACGGTGACGACGACCGCCGAGCACCGCCCGAACAGGCAGGGGAGCCAACTTCGGCGGAAGTCGTGACACAGAGTCCTTCGGGTGTCTTTTGGCAAACTACAAGCAGGCTGTGATGTGTCTTTTACGAGGAGTGGCATCCATCTGGCCACTCTACCATAAAGCCCTGATTGGTGATGTGCTGCAGAGAGAATCCATCTTGAAGGTTCTACCATCTCCACAGAGGAACTCAGGTTGGAGTCATTAAAACGTGTATTTCAACCACTCCACACATTTCTTAACAAACTATATCAAATCAAATCAAATCTAATTTTATTTGTCACATACACATGGTTAGCAGATGTTAATGCGAGTGTAGCGAAATGCTTGTGCTTCTAGTTCCGACAATGCAGTAATAACGAACAAGTAATCTAACTAACAATTCCAAAAAACTACTGTCTTATACACAGTGTAAGGGGATAAAGAATATGTACATAAGGATATATGAATGAGTGATGGTACAGAGCAGCATAGGCAAGATACAGTAGATGATATCGAGTACAGTATAACATATGAGATGAGTATGTAAACAAAGTGGCATAGTTAAAGTGGCTAGTGATACATGTATTACATAAGGATGCAGTCGATGATATAGAGTACAGTATATACGTATGCATATGAGATGAATAATGTAGGGTAAGTAACATTATATAAGGTAGCATTGTTTAAAGTGGCTAGTGATATATTTACATCATTTCCCATCAATTCCCATTATTAAAGTGGCTGGAGTTTAGTTTTGGCAAGTCGGTTAGACATCTACTTTGTGCATGACACAAGTAATTTTTCCAACAATTGTTTACAGACAGGTTATTTCACTTATAATTCACTGTGTCATAATTCCAGTGGGTCAGAAGTTTACATACACTAAGAAGACTGTGCCTTTAAACAACTTGGAAAATGACAGAAAATCATGTCATGGCTTTAGAAGCTTCTGATAGGCTAATTGACATAATTTGAGTCAATTAGAGGTGTACCTGTTGATGTATTTCAAGGTCGACCTTCAAACTCAGTGCCTCTTTGCTTGACATCATGGGAAAATCAAAACAAATCATCAAAGACCTCAGAGAACAATTGTAGACCTCCACAAGTCTGGTTCATCCTTGGGAGCAATTTCCAAACGCCTGAAGGTACCACGTTCATCTGTACAAACAATAGTACGCAAGTATAAACACCATGGGACCACACAGCCGTCATACCGCTCAGGAAGGAGACGAGTTCTGTCTCCTAGAGATGAAGGTACTTTGGTGCGAAAAGTGCAAATCAATCCCAGAACAACAGCAAAGAACCTTGTGAAGATGTTGGAGGAAACAGGTACATGGGGATGGGGAGGCTTGCAAGCCGAAGAACACCATCCCAACCGTGAAGCACGGGGGTGGCAGCATCATTTTGTGGGGGTACTTTGATGCAGGAGGGATTGGTGCACTTCACAAAATAGATGGTATCATCAAACTATGTGGATATATTGAAGCAACATCTCAAGATATCAGTCAGGAAGTTAATGGGTCTTCCAAATGGACAATGACCCCAAGCATACTACCAAAGTTGTGGCAAAACGGCTTAAGGACAACAAAGTCAAGGTATTGGAGTGGCCATCACAAAGCCCTAACCTCAATCCTATAGAAAATTTGTGGGCAGAACTGAAAAAGCGTGTGCGAGCAAGGAAGCCTACAAACCTGACTCAGTTACACCAGCTCTGTCAGGAGGAATGGGCCAAAATTCACCCAATTTTTTGTGAGAAGCTTATGGAAGGCTACCCGAAATGTTTGACCCAGGTTAAACAATTTAAAGGCAATGCTACCAAATACTAATTGAGTGTATGTAAACTTCTGACCCACTGGGAATGTGGTGAAAGAAACAAAAGCTGAAATAAATAATTCTCTATACTATTATTCTGACATTTCACATTCTTGAAATAAAGTGGTGATCCTAACTGACCTAAGACAGGGAATTTTTATTAGGATTAAATGTCAGGAATTGTGAAAAACTGAGTTTAAATGTATTTAACTAAGGTGTATGTAAACTTCCGACTTCAACTGCATTTTCTGGAACTTACGTTACCATGGTATTTTATTGACTAATCTTCTGGAATCACGGTTGCCATGGTGTTCCTTATTTCTCCAAGGTGGCATAGCAGTTCAGACGTCTTTTGTCCTCGTCTTGTCGTGTCCTGTATATATATATATATATTTACAACTTTTTCACATACATTTTATTTTTATTTTCCATCAACTCATCTTCAAAACACTCTCCTGCAACCCGCCTCACCAATGTATATTTATAAAAAAGTATTATTTACCTCAGATCTGTAATCCTCCAAGAAGCTAGCCAGAAAACTTCCGAATTCAACTGTATACATATATAACATAGTTTTTATTTGTTTTTAAGAAGATATACAGATGGTTGAAAAGATCTAGTCAGTAGTAGGGTGGGGGCAGTGGTATATATCCCAGATTTCAATGTTAGAGTACGCAAGCGGTTAACTTATTATGTATGCGGCCGAGTTGATTATAGGTTTGAGATGGGTGGAGGAGGTGAAACCACTCAGAGCGTGGATCTGTTCCGATTCGGCTGCAGTGTTGAGCAGTGTGAAGACTGGCAGGTCGGATAGGAGAGACTTGTTTGTGGAGAAGATGGCGCTACGAATGGGATTGGAGAGGATGGGAGAGGATGGGAGAGGATGGGCAAAGGTAGTGGAACACTAGTAGTATTTTAAAAGGTAGTGGAATGCTAGTATAGTATAGTATTTTTATCATGTGCTCAGTAAAGGAAGAGGTGGGGAGTATGGAACGTAGAAAACAGGAAGTTGTTTTGCCACTTTGGAGTTTGTGTGGTGTAGTGGGGAGAGGAAAGGGGAGGGTGTCTTGGTGCTCTATTTCACTTTCTTAGAGGAACAGGATTAACAAAGAGAATTTAGTGTAGGTGGCCTCACACTCCAGTACTCCAGTACAGTAGTAGGTAGTGACTGGCCTCACACTCCAGTACAGTAGGTGGCGGTGTGTGCACATGAAAACTTGGATGCGACCTGCCAACCCAATCCCAAAGAAGGGATATATATATATAAGGCAGCCTATATTCTGTGGGGTGAAACATTTACAACCTAGGGGTCAAAAAAATATAAACGTGTATATATATATTTTAATTTATTTAATTAATTTAATTAAAAAATGTAACCTTTATTTAACTTGGCAAGTCAGTAAAGAACACATTTTTATTTACAATGACGGCCCTAGGAAGAATGGTTTAACTGCCTGTTCAGGGGCAGAACGACAGATTTTTACCTTGTCAGCTCGGGGATTCGATCAATCAACCTTTCGGTTACTGTCCTACACTCTAACCTCTAGGCTACCTGCCGTCCCTACACTCTAACCTCTAGGCTACCTGCCGTCCCTACACTCTAACCACTAGACTACCTGCCGGCCCTACACTCTAACCACTAGACTACCTGCCGGCCCTACACTCTAACCATTAGACTACCTGCCACCCCTACACTCTAACCACTAGACTACCTGCCCCCCCCCCCCTACACTCTAAGCACTAGGCTACCTAACCCCCCTACACTCTAACCACTAGGCTACCTGCCGCCCCTACACTCTAACCACTAGACTACCTGCCCCCCTACACTCTAACCACTAGGCTACCTGCCGCCCCCACACTCTAACCACTAGCCTACCTGCCGCTCCTACACTCTAACCACTAGGCTACCTGCCGCCCCCACACTCTAACCACTAGTCTACCTGCCGCCCCACATTCTAACCACTAGGCTACCTGCCGCCCCTACACTCTAACCGCTAGGATACCTGCCGCTCCTACACTCTAACCACTAGGCTACCTGCTGCCCCTACACTCTAACCACTAGGCTACCTAACCCCCCTACACTCTAACCACTAGACTACCTGCCCCCCCCCCCTACACTCTAACCACTAGGTTACCTGCCGCCCCTACACTCTAACCACAAGACTACCTGCCACCTCTACACTCTAACCACTAGGTTACCTGCCCCCCCCCCTACACTCTAACCACTAGGCTACCTAACCCCCTACACTCTAAGCACTAGGCTACCTAACCCCCTACACTCTAAGCACTAGGCTACCTAACCCCCTACACTCTAACCACTAGGCTACCTGCCGCCCCTACACTCTAACCACTAGACTACCTAACCCCCTACACTCTAACCACTAGGTTACCTGCCGCCCCTACACTCTAACCACAAGACTACCTGCCACCTCTACACTCTAACCACTAGGTTACCTGCCCCCCCCCCTACACTCTAACCACTAGGCTACCTAACCCCCTACACTCTAAGCACTAGGCTACCTAACCCCCTACACTCTAAGCACTAGGCTACCTAACCCCCTACACTCTAACCACTAGGCTACCTGCCGCCCCTACACTCTAACCACTAGACTACCTAACCCCCTACACTCTAACCACAAGGGTACCTGCCAAATAGAGCTAATATTATTGTTAGTTCTTCCTGGCAGACAATACTATATTTTTTAAATATCACATTTATTTAGTTTCTTGCATGTAAAAACATTCTGTTTTTAAACTAGTGTTTCTGAGTACAGGGACTGGAACAGAATAATTCTTATTGAGCCTACTTTGCTTTACCTTGTGTTTATGGATTTTAGCTGAGAATAACATTAGATTGCACTTCACTGCCCTCAAGTGTTTATAGGCCTATATTTCACACTTTGTTTGAAAAAATACCTCATAATATGACAATTGCATGTTTTTTTACACACATAAATAAAATATATAACTTATATTTAACAAAGTTAATTCATTTATTTCCACAAACGAAACACAGTGTAAGTCTCGTGAGCAGTAGGTAGGTGTAGGCCTTCTACGCGGAACAGAAATTATGCTCGTCCTAAGTAGGCCGTGCACATTTAAATGTAACCCCTTCCTGTTCATTCTTTAAATAGGTCCCCCCCCCCCATGTTATGAAATCCACGGGGTTAATGTGAATGTATTCAACTCTAGGAAAAACATTCCAGGTACTGCTTTCAAGAGACGATTATGATATGTCTGAATGTTTAACTTCAGGCTAATATTGACTGTTGCTTGTGATCTTTACGTTAGCTTTCCGATTTTGTTTAGTGATTTGCTTCAATATACTTTCGTTACTCACCGAAGTATAGATGTGACTCGTGTGATGACGGAACTTTTCTCCGTTTGTGTAAACTGTCGTCGTTTCTCCAAAATACGAAAGACACGACTTTTGAGTATTTTAACTACGAAATGAGTATCCAACAGAGGGGAATATAGACCAGACGCAGACTTCTTTATCTTCTGGCCGGGGTTTAGAAATATATCAGTGAGAAATAATTACAAATCAATTACTACACACCTTTACAGGCACAGGGTTAGTGTTTCCACACATTACACCATGTTACAGCGCTTGTTTACCAGTGAAATCTGCGGGGGGGGGGACGATTGTTAATTATCGTGATATTGTTTTTGATTATATATTGTTTTGGTAATATTGAAGTATTTTGCGCGAGATCTGTCATGATGTGCTTGTGTGTTTTCATTACTGTGCAACGGAAACGAGTGTCTATTGCCCAAATTCAGTTAGGTCCACCCCCTGTTTGTTCCATCTGCTAAACACGTGTATGTGACAAATACGATTTGACATTGACCAAACATACCCTTGTAAAACTGACCATCCTACCAATCCTCGACTTTGGCGATGTCATTTACAAAATAGCCTCCAATACCCTACTCAACAAATTGGATGCAGTCTATCACAGTGCAATCCGTTTTATCACCAAAGCCCCATATACTACCCACCATTGCGACCTGTACGCTCTCGTTGGCTGGCCCTCGCTTCATACTCGTCGCCAAACCCACTGGCTCCATGTCATCTACAAGACCCTGCTAGGTAAAGTCCCCCCTTATCTCAGCTCGCTGGTCACCATAGCATCTCCCACCTGTAGCACACGCTCCAGCAGGTATATCTCTCTAGTCACCCCCAAAACCAATTCTTTCTTTGGCCGCCTCTCCTTCCAGTTCTCTGCTGCCAATGACTGGAACGAACTACAAAAATCTCTGAAACTGGAAACACTTATCTCCCTCACTAGCTTTAAGCACCAACTGTCAGAGCAGCTCACAGATTACTGCACCTGTACATAGCCCACCTATAATTTAGCCCAAACAACTACCTCTTTCCCAACTGTATTTAATATTTATTTATTTATTTTGCTGCTTTGCACCCCATTATTTTTTATTTCTACTTTGCACATTCTTCCATTGCAAAACTACCATTCCAGTATTTTACTTGCTATATTGTATTTACTTTGCCATCATGGCCTTTTTTGCCTTTACCTCCCTTCTCACCTCATTTGCTCACATTGTATATAGACTTGTTTATACTGCATTATTGACTGTATGTTTGTTTTTACTCCATGTGTAACTCTGTGTCGTTGTATCTGTCGAACTGCTTTGCTTTATCTTGGCCAGGTCGCAATTGTAAATGAGAACTTGTTCTCAACTTGCCTACCTGGTTAAATAAAGGTAAAATAAAATAAATAAATTGGTTCCTAGTAAATACACCCCTGATCTCTTTCAAGACAGCCTCTGTCTCTAATCCCATTAACCCCTCTATCCCCTCCTCCCAGACAGAGCTGCCTTAGTAATGGCCTCCCCTTCACCCCACGACCGGAGTCGTCGCCCCAGCGAGGACCAGGATGAGGAGGACCCAGTGGACCAGATGATCAGCAGGACAGGATGTGGGGAGCTGCACTACGCCGTACAGGAGTGCATGGCTGAGCACCAGGACTGGAGGAAGTGTCAGAGTCAGGTCCAGACCTTTAAAGACTGTATGATGACCTTCCAGAAGGCCCGGAAGGAACAGCTGATGAAGCAGAGGCCGTCTACAGAGTCGGCCTAGAAGAGCATCGGGTGGTTTGGGTGTTTTCGTATCTGGACTGATAACTGAGATATCAACGTTTTAGTTTTGCCGCTGACATTATAATTGGTTAACGTGTCTAAAACAGTCCTTCCCAAATGGTGGATCGCAACTGAGATTTTCTGGGCCACAGCCCAAGACTGGGTCCGTGCTGACTGGGTCCGTGCTGACTGGGTCCGTGCTGACTGGGTCCGTGCTGACTGGGTCCGTGCTGACTGGGTCCGTGCTGACTGGGTCCGTGCTGACTGGGTCCGTGCTGACTGGGTCCGTGCTGACTGGTGGTTCATTACACATAAAGCTGTAGGTCTCAACTCATCAAATTGTGGGAAAAGACAACGTTAAAACACCGTCACACTGCTTAGAGCACAGACTGTTTGTCACAGTATTTGTTATGACCGCAGAACCTTTTCTCAGACTGTTTTCCCTCTGGGCTTTCCTGATGCGTCAAGATTAATAACTGACGATTCTCTTCTCTAAATCAATCATGTGGTTTCGGGCTGTGTGTGTGTGTGTTGAAAAGCTACAACATTTCATTCACAGCTTATACTTGGTTAAAGGGTGGATGGGTGTGTGCTTGCCCTAAGAGAGAGAGAGAGAGAGAGAGATCAGTTCCTGTAGTGGCAGAGTTAACAGGCACATTTGAATGTGCTTGTATTCATTTTGACATTAAAAGAAGTATATATGTCCCCATCATTGGTTTTCTTTGTCTTATTTTTATTTATCTGTTGAAAAAAATTACTTCCATCACATTCAACCTTGTGTAGTTCAACACTGGGCCTTTTGTTTACAGCACCACATGTTACAGACTTTAGCCACAGGGTGGCAGTATAACCTTTATTTTCCTCAGTAAATTGAAGGAGACTAGGTTTGAAAGGAGAGGGGGAGGGGGGGGTGTAAATTAAATTAGATATATTTTCAGACTAGAAACTATGTACACACTTAAGTCATTTATTAATTTGTATTTTTTTATTGTGACAGGTCAACTTATTGTGTTCAGTTTTCCAGTGTTCCTTTTGTATATCTTTCTGATGGCGTCCATGACCTCCTCTGTCCTCAGTGAGTATATGATGGGGTTCAACATAGAAGGCAAGGTCTGGGTCAATGAGTTGTTGATGATCCTGGCATTAGGATGTATGTAGCTGACTACTGCAGCTATGTTATTACCCACCATGGGCAGATAGAAGATGGCCACTAGAATTAGGTGAGAGGTGCATGTTCTCATGGCTTTACCCCTCTCCTCCCCCGTGGCGATCCTGATCAACGCGATGGCAATGCAGAAATACGTGAGGACTATCAGTATGATGGGGACACACATTACCACCAGGAAACAGACCCAAGCCATGATGTTGTTGAGAGAGTTGTTGTTGCAGGACAGTGCATAGGTTGGGCCGTGGTCACAGAAGAAGCTCTTTATCACCAGAGAGCCACAGAAGGAGAGGCGAGTTATGAGGCTAACAGTGAAGGATATCAAAGCCAGCGTGAACAGCCACAGTACTACTAGGATCACCACCATGGCCGTTCTGGTCACAATAACATGGTACCTAAGAGAAGGAAAATAAATAATATAATATATGTCATTTGGCAGAAGCTTGTATCCGAAGCAACTTACAACAGTGATGGGTGGCCCCAGCGGGAATTGAACTCAATGATAAAAATACGAATTTTTAAAAATGAAGAAAGCTTTGTCTTTTGAAACATTTATTCTTACCTGAGAGGAAAGACGATGGCAACGAACCTGTCGTAGGCCAGGGTGAGGAGAGAGAGAGACTGCATAGTCATGAAGACATAGACAAAGAACATGCTGCTGAGACAGGCCTCGTAGGAGATGTACTGCTTCTCAAACAGAAAAGTCTCTATGAGCTTTGGGATGAGAGCCGTGCTCCCACACAGGTCTGTCACAGCCAGGTTGAAGACTACGACGTACCTAGGTTAAAGATGGGGGGGAGGGGTGGTTAGGAAAATGTCCTATTCATGTGCGATGCTCAGGCTTTCGAAAGTAAACAGATTGGTGAGACCAACGCTGTTGCTAAGATAGGATCACTGGTCCCTTTGTTTAGAAAATCAAATGCAAAGATGTATGTGATATTAGAATACTCTTGACCAAACCTTGTGTTGGAGCTAACAACATACTTAGCCGTGTGGAGGTTCCTGGCCAGGTAGATAATTGTCATGATGAAGGAGTTAGCCAGGACTGTCACGGCGTAGACCAGACCCAGGAACACATAGTAGTATTTGATGTGAGGGATGTTCTCGAAACCATTAATGTAGAAATATGACGGACGGACGAATGTGGCATTGGAAGAGACAAGGACTGACTGCTCGTGAGCCATGCTGCAGGAATCAGGATGAACGGTCCTGGTCTGCTGTAGAGAGAACAATGAAAGGTCTGTTTGCAGGAACATGCAGAGAGAACAATGAAAGGTCTGTTTGCAGGAACATGCAGAGAGAACAATGAAAGGTCTGTTTGCAGGAACATGCAGAGAGAACAATGAAAGAAGAATGTGCAAGTGGTGTCGTAGTAAAATAACTCCCTATATCAAGATCCAGGGAGAGATGAACAAGTGTAAATTAAGAATACAACAACTAAACAAGTTACGACTACAAAAGACAAGTAAATTAATAACGCTAATTTATTTTAAGGCATTTTTTCTTTTTACATAATGTAGCATAAAACTTCTGATACAGTAAAGCTTCAGCCAGCAAGATCTTGAATCAACAAGCCAACAAAGTCCTCTTCATACTGTGATGCTGCTGACACAACTGACAACACAGAGGAAGACAGTAGCAATCATCGTTGTCAACTAGTTACTTGTCATTATTCAAATAGTAAAATAAATTGAACCTAACTAATTATTCAAATCATCATCAAGATAAAGAAGTAAGAGAAGCGTAAAACACAATTCATTCAATTCATTTTATACACGGCTAGAAAAAATACTCCCCAACATCTCCATCAAAACTAAATACCAGAAAGTCAACATCTCCATCAACTACTAAAGCCACTGTTTATCATGTAAATGTAAAGTTGAACCCACCTCCTCAGGTGATATGGTGGACCTGACAGCCCAGGTCTAGTGTGAGTACCTGGGCAGAGACAACAGGCTTATATACTGTATCATCATCACCTACTGGTCATTAGTACAACACATAGAGTTACATCACTGGTTCCCAATCCTGGTCCTGAGAACCCAAAGGGATTCACATTTTAGTTACTGCACCAACACACCTGATTCAGATAATCGACTCATCTTCAAGCTTTTGATTAGATGAATCAGGACAACAACCTAAATGTTGTTGACCTTTTGGGAAACACTGAAACACTGAATGACATGAATAATAATGTATAACTATAGAGTCTAATACATGGTGATCATGGAGGTGCGGGGTTCAGCTGTCCAGATATAGGATCTTCATTTGATCACCCTGGAGAACTTTCCTGCAACTCAGGAAATGTAAAACTTGTAATGTTTTTGAGGTTAAAAAAAGATTCATATTTCGTACTTCCCTGAAGAAAGATGTATCAACTGCATCCCCAAAAAATCCATGAGTTATATTATAATCCACAAAATGATTTTCCTGCTGTGGGGGACTAGCTCAAATTAGAATCCTACATCTGTAGTAGCATTCCCCAGGTGCTCTCTTTTGACGACTTCTGTAACCGTAAAAGCCTTGGTTTCATGCATGTTAACATTAGAAGCCTCCTCCCTAAATTTGTTTTATTCACTGATTTAGCACACTCCGCCAACCCGGATGTTCTAGCTGTGTCTGAATCCTGGCTTAGGAAGACCACCAAAAATTCTGAAATTTTCATCCCTAACTACAACATTTTCAGACAAGATAGAACTGCCAAAGTGGGCGGTGTTGCAATCTACTGCAAAGATAGCCTGCAGAGTTCTGTCCTACTATCCAGGTCTGTACCCAAACAATTTGAACTTCTACTTTTAAAAACCCACCTCTCTAAAAACAAGTCTCTCACCGTTTCCGCCTGCTATAGACCACCCTCTGCCCCCAGCAGTGCTCTGGACACCATATGTGAACGGATTGCCCCCCATCTATCTTCAGAGCTAGTGCTTCTAGGCGACCTCAACTGGAACATGCGTAACACCCCAGCCATCCTACAATCTAAGCTTGATGCCCTCAACCTCACACAAATTATCAATGAACCTACCAGGTACCTCCCCAAATCCGTAAACACGGGCACCCTCATAGATATCGTCCTAACCAACTTGCCCTCTAAATACACCTCTGCTGTCTTCAACCAAGATCTCAGCAATCACTGCCTCATTGCCTGCATCCGTAATGGGTCAGCGGTCAAACGACCTCCACTAATCACTGTCAAACGCTCCCTGAAACACTTCAGCGAGCAGGCCTTCCTAATCGACCTAGCCGGGGTATCCTGGAAGGATATTGATCTCATCCCGTCAGTAGAGGATGCCTGGTTATTTTTTTTAAATGCCTTCCTAAACCATCTTAATATAAGCATGCCCCATTCAAGAAATTTAGAACCAGGAACAGATATAGCCCTTGGTTCTCCCCAGACCTGACTGCCCTTAACCAACACAAAAACATCCTATGGCGTTCTGAATTAGCATCGAACAGCCACCGTGATATGCAACTTTTCAGGGAAGCTAGAAACCATTATACACAGGCAGTTAGAAAAGCCAAGGCTAGCTTTTTCAAGCAGAAATTTGCTTCCTGCAACACTAACTCAAAAAAGTTCTGGGACACTGTAAAGTCCATGGAGAATAAGAACACCTCCTTCCAGCTGCCCCTGCACTGAAGATAGGAAACACTGTCACCACCGATAAATCCACTATATTTGAGAATTTCAAGAAGCATTTTTCTACAGCTGGCCATGCTTTCCACCTGCCTACCCCTACCCCAGTCAACAGCACTGCACCCCCCACAGCAACTCGCCCAAGCCTTCCCCATTTCTCCTTCTCCCAAATCCGTTCAGCTGATGTTCTGAAAATCTGGACCCCTACAAATCAGCCGGGCTAGACAATCTGGACCCTTTCTTTCTAAAATGATCTGCCGAAATTGTTGCCACCCCTATTACTAGCCTGTTCAACCTCTCTTTTGTGTCGTCTGAGATTCCCAAAGATTGGAAAGCAGCTGCGGTCATCCCCCTCTTCAAAGGGGGAGACACTCTTGACCCAAACTGCTAAAGACCTATATCTATCCTATCATGCCTTTCTAAGGTCTTTGAAAGCCAAGTCAACAAACATATTACCAACCATTTCGAATCTCACCATACCCTCTCTGCTATGCAATCTGGTTTCAGAGCTGGTCATGGGTGCACCTCAGCCACGCTCAAGGTCCTAAACGATATCTTAACCGCCATCGATAAGAAACATTACTGTGCAGCCGTATTCATTGATCTGGCCAAGGCTTTCGACTCTGTCAATCACCACATACTCATCGGCAGACTCGACAACCTTGGTTTCTCAAATGATTGCCTCACCTGGTTCATCAACTACTTCTCTGATAGAGTTCAGTGTGTCAAATCGGATGGTCTGTTGTCCGGACCTCTGGCCGTCTCTATGGGGGTACCACAGGGTTCAATTCTCGGACCGACTCTCTTCTCTGTATACATCAATGTATACATCACTCTTGCTGCTGGTGAGTCTCTGATCCACCTCTACGCAGATGACACAATTCTGTATACTTCTGGCCCTTCTTTGGACACTGTGTTAACAACACTCTACGCAAGCTTCAAGGCAATACAACTCTCCTTCCGTGGCCTCCAATTGCTCTTAAATACAAGTAAAACTAAATGCATGCTCTTCAACCGATCGCTGCCTGCACCTGCCCGCCTGTCCAACATCACTACTCTGGACGGCTCTGACTTAGAATACGTGGACAACTACAAATACCTAGGTGTCTGGTTAGACTGTAAACTCTCCTTCCAGACCCACATCAAACATCTCCAATCCAAAGTTAAATCTAGAATTGGCGTCCTATTTCGCAACAAAGCATCCTTCACTCATGCTGCCAAACATACCCTTGTAAAACTGACCATCCTACCAATACTCGACTTCGGCGATGTCATTTACAAAATAGACTCCAATACCCTACTCAACAAATTGGATGCAGTCTGTCACAGTGCCATCCGTTTTGTCACCAAAGCCCCAGATACTACCCACCGTTGTGACCTGTACGCTCTCGTTGGCTGGCCCTCGCTTCATACTCGTCGCCAAACCCACTGGCTCCATGTCATCTACAAGACCCTGCTAGGTAAAGTCCCCCCTTATCTCAGCTCGCTGGTCACCATAGCATCACCCACCTGTAGCACGCGCTCCAGCAGGTATATCTCTCTGGTCACCCCCAAAACCAATTCTTTCTTTGGCCGCCTCTCCTTCCAGTTCTCTGCTGCCAATGACTGGAACGAACTACAAAAATCTCTGAAACTGGAAACACTGATCTCCCTCACTAGCTTTAATCACCAGCTGTCAGAGCAGCTCACAGATTACTGCACCTGTACATAGCCCACCTATAATTTAGCCCAAACAACTACCTCTTTCCCAACTGTATTTATTTTATTTATTTATTTTGCTCCTTTGCACCTCATTATTTTTATTTCTACTTTGCACATTCTTCCACTGCAAATCTACGATTCCAGTGTTTTACTTGCTATATTGTATTTACTTTGCCACCATGGCCCTTTTTTGCCTTTACCTCCCTTATCTCACCTCATTTTCTCACATCGTATATAGACTTGTTTATACTGTATTATTGACTGTATGTTTGTTTTACTCCATGTGTAACTCTGTTGTATGTGTCGAACTGTTTTGCTTTATCTTGGCCAGGTTGCAATTGCAAATGAGAACTTGTTCTCAACTTGCCTACCTGGTTAAATAAAGGTGAAATAAAAAATAAAAAAAATAAAAAATCTCTCCCTCACAGGGATGGACTCACCTGAGCCAAAAACTCAACTGGGCCAAACACCCCAAGGGCCCACAGACTCACCTAGGCCAAACACAAAACCTGGGCCAAAGATTCACCTGGGCCAAAGACTCACCTGGGCCAGAGATTCACCTGGGCCAAAGACTCGCCTGAGTCAGAAACTCACCTGGGCCAAACACACAACCTGGGCCAAACAATCAAATGGGCCAAACACAAAACCTGAGCCAACCACTCTCCTGGGCCAACCACTCTCCTGGGCCAACCACTCTCCTGGGCCAACCACTCACATGAATAACACGGGTTAGCCCTAGAACTGTAAGGGATGTGCTTAGAATGACGTCATTGTTTAGTTTATGGAATCATCAAGATAACTCAAAGTAATAATAACGAAAGCACGAAAGCAATCCAAAACACAGAGAGCATAGAACACAGAGAACACAGAGAACACAGAACACACAGAACACAGAGAACACAGAACACACAGAACACAGAGAACACAGAACACACAGAACACAGAGAACACAGAACACACAGAACACAGAGAACACAGAACACACAGAACACAGAGAACACAGAACACACAGAACACAGAGAACACAGAACACACAGAACACAGAACACAGAGAACATAGAACACAGAAAAAATAGGACACAGAGAACATAGAACACAGAGAACACAGAACACAGAGAACATAGAACACAGAGAACAAACAAAGTTATATAAAGGCGTCGTCAGATCAGGCGGACTTGAGTACTGATTTAATAAAGGTTCTTTTCTGAACAGCACAGTCTTGAGCTGGGCCTTAAAGACATGCTCCGGAACTTTGCCGATTACGAAGTATTTTTTAAATCTCACATTTTGGGCTGGATGTGTCAATGTGTAGTTCATGCATGCATAATCAATGAGCAGAATTACTGTCTTACCTCAATTAGCCACCCAGGCCCTAGTTTGAAAGCAAATGTCTTCTTGAAGCTGTGTTGTTCCATTTTGCCCCACTTGGGCCAGCCCCCCTAGCAATTGGAGTTTAACTCTCCATATGAGTGACAGCTAGCAAGAGGCACATCATGCACCCACAGCAGATCGAGAGAGAAAGACCAATGACGTGGTGCACATATCTGCACATATGCGACATAGTGCGCAATTTTAGGGGACCACTTTTGGCTTGTGAGCAGTACTTTCTGAACTACTGTATAAAAATTACACAAAAGTACCGGCAAATCTCTTTAAAACGAGGACAGACACTTTGCAGCCCTGACAGTATCTGAAAGAGTTTTCAGTTTAAATTATTATCAGATTTATTTGAGCAGGGACAATGTACAACAAAAACAGATGTGTTGTACCAGATTTAACTAGCAGCTCATTTCTGTCTGGACTGAAGGGAGATGGACCAGAAGGAGAGTATATACAGTGGGGAGAACAAGTATTTGTTACACTGCCGATTTTGCAGGTTTTCCTACTTACAAAGCATGTAGAGGTCTGTAATTTTTTATCATAGGTACACTTCAACTGTGAGACAAAAATCACATTGTATGATTTTTAAGTAATTAATTTGCATTTTATTGCACAACATAAGTATTTGATCACCTACCAACCAGTAAGAATTCCGTCTCTCACAGACCTGTTAGTTTTTCTTTAAGAAGCCCTCCTGTTCTCCACTCATTACCTGTATTAACTGGACCTGTTTGAACTTGTTACCTGTATAAAAGACACCTGTCCACACACTCAATCAAACAGACTCCAAACTCTCAACAATGGCCAAGACCAGAGAGCTGTGTAAGGACATCAGGGATAAAATTGTAGACCTGCACAAGGCTGGGATGGGCTACAGGACAATAGGCAAGCAGCTTGGTGAGAAGGCAAGAACTGTTGGCGCAATTATTAGAAGATGGAAGAAGTTCAAGATGACGGTCAATCACCCTCGGTCTGGGGCTCCATGCAAGATCTCACCTCATGGGGCAACAATGATCATGAGGAAGGTGAGGGATCAGCCCAGTCAATGACCTGAAGAGAGCTGGGACCACAGTCTCAAAGAAAACCATTAGTAACACACTATGGATTAAAATCCTGCAGCGCACGCAAGGTCCCCCTGCTCAAGCCAGTGCATGTCCAGGTCTGTCTGAAGTTTGCCAATGACCATCTGGATGATCCAGAGGAGGAATGGGAGAAGGTAATGTGGTCTGATGAGACAAAAATAGAGATTTTAGGTCTAAACTCCACTCACCGTGTTTGGAGGAAGAAGAAGGATGAGTACAACCCAAAGAACACCATCCCAACCATGAAGCATGGAGGTGGAAACATCATTCTTTGGGGATGCTTTTCTGCAAAGGGGACAGGACGACTGCACCGTATTGAGGGGAGGATGGATGGGGCCATGTATCGCGAGATCTTGGCCAACAACCTCCTTCCCTCAGTAAGAGCATTGAAGATAGATCGTGGCTGGGTCTTCCAGCATGACAACGACCCGAAACACACAGCCAGGGCAACTAAGGAGTGGCTCCGTAAGAAGCATCTCAAGGTCCTGGAGTGGCCTAACCAGTCTCCAGACCTGAACCCAATAGAAAATCTTTGGAGGGAGCTGAAAGTCCGTATTGCCCAGCGACAGCCCCGAAACCTGAAGGATCTGGAGAAGGTCTGTATGGAGGAGTGGGCCAAAATCCCTGCTGCAGTGTGTGCAAACCTGATCAAGAACTACAGGAAACATATGATCTCTGTAATTGCAAACAAAGGTTTGCAATTACAGAGTTCTGATTTTCTGATGTATCAAATAATTATGTCATGCAATAAAATACAAATGAATTACTCAAAAATCATACAATGTGATTTTCAGGATTTTTTTTTTGTCACCCTGTTTTAGATTCCGTTTCTCACAGTTGAAGTGTACCTATGATAAAAATTACAGACCTCCACATGCTTTGTAAGCAGGAAAACCTGAAAAATCAGCAGTGTATCAAATACTTGTTCTCCCCATTGTATTTTATTTAACTAGGCTGTCATGCCTTGGTCTTAGTATTTTGTGTTTTCTTTATTTATTTGGTCAGGCCAGGGTGTGACATGGGTTTATTTTGTGGTGTGTTTTTGTATTGGGGTTTTAGTAGGTATTGGGATTGTGGCTGAGTAGGGTTGTCTAAGAGAGTCTATTGCTGCCTGAGGCGGTTCTCAATCAGAGTCAGGTGATTCTCGTTGTCTCTGATTGGGAACCATATTTAGGTAGCCTGGGTTTCACGGTGTGTTTTGTGGGTGATTGTTCCTGTCTCTGTGTTAGTTGTCACAAGGCTGTATAGGTTTTCACGTTACGTTTTGTATTTGTTTGTTTTCATTAAAGAACATGAGTAACCACCACGCTGCATTTTGGTCCGCTCCTCTTTCAACAGACGAACGCCGTTACATAGGCAAGTCAGTTAAGAACAAATTCTTATTTACAATGACGGCCTACCGGGGAACAGTGGGTTAAACCACCTTGTTTAGAGGCAGAACGATAGATTTTTACCTTGTCAGCGCAGGGATTCGATCCGGCAACCTTTCAGATACTGGCCCAATGCTCTAACCACTAGGCTACCTGCCACCCCCAATTGCTAATAGAGTCGCTTATTAGTAGCAACTGTACGGACATAAAGATTATGTTTAATGTTATTATAGTATGATAAACACCCAAACAACAACCCTGGGCCTCCATTCTGAGCCTGGTATCTCTATAGGTTAGGGAGTTGTTAGTGTTCATGTTTCTGCTCTTTGGAGTCTAGGTCGGGTTACTGGAAAAGTCGTTTTTTGACAAATGCTGATTATAAATAAATGTTTTATGAAGGCTTTTTATGACATTTTCTGTAAAAGCTTAAAAAGGGAAAGTGAACCAGGCGAGTCTTTGGCCCAGGCGAGTCTTTGGCCCAGGCGAGTCTTTGGCCCAGGCGAGTCTTTGGCCCAGGCGAGTCTTTGGCCCAGGCGAGTCTTTGGCCCAGGTGAATCTCTGGCCCAGGTGAGTCTTTGGCCCAGGTGAATCTCTGGCCCAGGTGAGTCTTTGGCCCAGGTGAATCTCTGGCCCAGGTGAGTCTTTGGCCCAGGTGAGTCTCTGGCCCAGGTGAGTCTTTGGCCCAGGTGAGTCTTTGGCCCAGGTGAATCTCTGGCCCAGGTGAGTCTTTGGCCCAGGTGAATCTCTGGCCCAGGTGAGTCTTTGGCCCAGGTGAATCTTTGGCCCAGGTTTTGTGTTTGGCCTAGGTGAGTCTGTGGGCCCTTGGGGTGTTTGGCCCAGTTGAGTTTTTGGCTCAGGTATATAATAAGTATAAATATATAATTCCAAAATTGACCCAAAAAATTTAAAGTTGGATAATTTGTTATTGAAATTGCCAGTATATTCCAAAACAGAGATTTTAAAGATTTGTTTAAATGAGGTTGTGGCGATTTACATGAGGGTTGGGTTTAGATTACAATCATGCCCGTGGGATTATAATGCATAGGAAGAATTGCTCGGAGAAACAGCTGCGCTTATTGCGCTCTATCCAATCATAGCAGGGAACCCTCAGACAATGAGACAGACCTGCCCATCACACAGCGCCTCGGACTTGTTATTAATTTAAGACAACAGAACACCAATGTTATGTTGAAAGAACAGTTAGCCTCTAGCCCGTTCATGGAGTGGTGTTTTGATAGGGATCACTCCAGTCTGCCTGTTTTGGACAAAATGAGACTTGAGACGATGGGTCTTTGTTCCTGCTGCTACACTGTTTAGTAACATTATGAAACACTGACAGAAACATTCTGGTAATAGATAGTGAAAAAGTTGTAAAAACAAAACGGCACCACACACTTCACCAGTGACTTGATAAGCCAATTGAGCTAACGTGGCTTGCCGGCTCAATGTGCACGCTAGCTACATGTACTAGCTAGCATTATTGACAAACACAGAGTCGGAACTTAGCTAGCTAGTGTGTAGCAGCTTGTGCTTTATTTACGATAGTTTGACAGCTTTGTTGATGATGTAAAATTGAGCTACAACGATTATGAATGTATATATCCTTGGCAAACCACTTCCTCAATATATAATTAATTTAAAATTAATTAAAGATTGAAGAAGTGGTTGCTACTGTTCCTAAGGGGCAGCAGAAAAACAGAATCGATGAATTCAGCAGCTCTTAAAACACATTGTGTAAATATCGTACTTTATTTGTTTGTTCATACCACTTCACTTCATTGAGTGAAGCAACAATACAATCATTCACTATGCCAGATACACTGTAGTTACACATAGCTTTCTTCCAATCAAAAAATGAAATATATATAAGTTGCAACCGAGATAGCAAAAGAGAGATATAAATGCATTTGAGACTTCAAGTACTTCTAAATATAACTATATCTAAATATACATTAAATACATTACACCGTAATATCACACTGATATATGTTATTTATTGAATGGCTATAAAGGCTTATAGACATAATATACTGAGCCTTCAGAATGTATTCACACCTCTTGAATTACCACACATGTTGTTGTGTTACAGCCTGAATTTAAAATGGATTCCATTCAGAGGTTTGGGTCACTGGCCTCCACACAATACCCCATAATGTCAACGTGGAATTATGTTTTTAGAAATGTAGAAATATAGTAAATATACCAAATCTCTCTACCGACACGGTAAGGTTCGTCAGTCGAGCAGTGCATTTCAAACACAGATTCAACCACTAAGACCAGGGAGGTGTTCCTTGCAGAAAAAAAGGCCACCTATTAGTTGGGTAAAATCAATAAAAAAAAAAAAGCAGACATTGAATATCCATATCCAATTACACTCTGGATGGTGTATCAATACACCCAGTCACTACAAAGATACAGCTGTTCTTCCTAACTCAGTTGCCGGAGAGGAAGGAAACCACTCAGGGATTTCACCATGAGGCCTATGGTGACTTTAAAACAGTTGAAGAGTTTAATGGCTGTGACATGACAGCGTGAAAAGAAGGAAGCCTGTACAGTGTACAAATATTCAGAGTTCAGATATACCCAAACATGCATCCTGTTTCCAATAAGGCACTAAAGTAAAACTGCAAAAAAAAGTGGCAAAGAAATTAACTTTATGTCCTGAATACAATGCGTTATGGTTGAGGCAAATCCAACACATCACTGACTACCACTCTTCCTATTTCCAACATGGTGGTGGCTGCAACATGTTATGGGTATGCTTGTCATCGCCAAGGACTAGAGAGTTTTTAGGATAAAGAAGAAACGGAATAGAACTAAGCACAGGCAAAATCCTAGGGGAAACCCTGCTTCAGTCTGACTTCCAACAGACACTGGGAGACAAATTCACCTTTCAGCTGGACAATAACCATAAAACACAAGATCAAATATACACTGGCGTTGCTTATCAAGATGACATTGAATGTTCCTGAGTGGCTTAGTTACAGTTTAAACTTAAATCGGCTTGAAAATCTATGGCAAGACTTGAAAATGGTTGTTTAGGTATGAATACTTTCAGAAGGCACTGTAAATATATTATTTTTAAGATAAATAATTAAAGTACTTCATGTTGGTTTGCCCTGCGTCACAGCTCTTTGGGCCCCTCTTCTGAGCATCTTCTTGACCGATACCTTAAACTCCTCCGTCTTCAGAACGTATATGATGGGATTGAGCATTGGTGGCAGTATCGAGGTCAGGGAGAGGTTGATGATCCGGGCGTTGGTTGGTATGAGGGATTGGAGGAGGTATGTTAAAATAACAGGCAGGTAGAATATGGCCACCAGTATTAGGTGTGAGGTACATGTCTTTATGGCTCTGAGTCTGAGAGAGAGAGAGCGAGAGAGAGAGAGAGAACGAGAGAGAGAGAGAGAGAGAGAGAGAGAGAGAGAGAGAGAGAGAGAGAGAGAGAGAGAGAGAGAGAGAGAGAGAGAGAGAGAAAGGAGACAGGGAGGGAGAGGAGAGAGAGAAAGAGGTGAGAGAGAGAGAGAGAGAGAGAGAGAGAGAGAGAGAAAAGGAGACAGGGGGGGAGAGAGAGAGAGAGGTGAGAGAGAGAGAGAGAGAGGGAGAGAGAGAGAGAGAGAGAGAGAGAGAACATGTGTCAGTACAGTATGTGATTATCTATTCAGGTTAACTGTCAATATTTAAAATATAGAATATGGCCACCAGTATTAGGTGTGAGTATTAGGTGTGAGGTGCAAGTCTTGGAGAGATAAAGAGAGGGAAAGAGAGCGTGAGAGAGGGAAAGAAAGAGAGAGGGGGGGGGAAAGAGAGAGGTAGAGGTATATGGAGAGAGACAGAAAGAGGTGGATGGAGAGAGGGAGAGAGGTGGAAGGAGAGAGAGAGGGAGAGAGGGAGAGAGAGGTGTGGAGGGTGAGAGAGAGAGAGAGAGAATTTATCCAGTTTAATTGCATTCTCAATATTTTCCCAGCATTTATCATTCCTGTAACAAGTCCATAACTAAAAACATATTTCTGAGGCCTCACACCAATCAGCATATGGGCCGTTCTGGCTTGGACAAGTCTACTTACTGACTTGACTTGACTTATTCCAATCAGGATGACTTCTCACCTGTCCTGGGGCAGTGTGACGGTGAACAGGGCGTGTGTTATACAGATGTATGATGATATGATGAAGACCATGGGGAGATAGAGAACTATACAGGGGTTGAGATACGCCATCATCTGATTAGGGACCACGTTAGAACAGGGGGCCGCCAGGCGGAACAGGGGACCGTGGTCACAGAGGTAGCTGTCGATCACCAGAGACCTACAATACAATACATTATATACAATATATTACATACATTATATTGTATATATTATATTATATACAATACATGATATACAATACATTATATACAATACATGATATACAATATATTATATTATATATATTATATTATATACAATACATTATATACATTACATTATATACAATATATTATATACATTATATTATATACAATACATTATATACAATATATTATATACATTATATTATATTATATACAATACATTATATACAATATATTATATACATTATATTATATACAGTACATTATATACAATATATTATATTATATACAATACATTATATACAATACATGATATACAATATATTATATTATATACAATACATTATATACAATACATTATATACATTATATTATATACAATATATTATATACATTATATTATATACATTATATTATATACAATACATTATATACATTATATTATATACAATATATTATATACAATACATTGTATTATATACAATACATTATATTATATACAATATATTATATACAGTACATTATATACAATACATGATATACAATATATTATATTATATACATTATATTATATACATTATATTATATACATTATATTATATACATTATATACAATGCCATTTCATTAGATATTAAGGAGAACAACAGAAACGTTGTCTTCTGCTAATCCAGGGTTTTTAGAAACCTTTTTAGAGACGTTATCAGCTATAGGTTCACCTCCTTATCTGTTGGAGTTAGTTAGTTAGTTAGTTAGTTAGTTAATTAGTTAGTTCAAATTAGTTACTGTTGAATTAGCATTCAAGAGGAACTGAGTTCATGACAACATTGAGCATTCATCAACTTTTACAAGAACCTGACAGATGACAACGACAACGTAACATTCTGTTTGTTTATCTCCTTTGTGTTATTGGTTTACTGTAATGTAAAATTTGAAATGCACTTAATTAAACCAATAGTTTGATGTGATTTAACAGATAAAGCTATACTTCACAGAAGCTATGCTTTTGCGGTGGAGTCAGTGCACTACAACACGATACATACTAACCTACAGAAAGAGAGCCGGGTGATGAGACACACAGAGATCAACATCATCAACACAGCAAACGCCCAGGCGGCCCCCGTCAGCTGGAGCATGGACCTGTGAGTGATCATCATGTGGTACCTGGAAAGAACATTACAATGGAACTTTGAGAGTTGATGACACAGCCCCTCTGGTCATTTAATAGCATCTCTGTGGGGGAAAAGATGTTCAACTTTATCATGTTATTATCGTCAATGTCTTATATGTTTTGTCTTTATGTGTTTTTCATTTTATAATTATTCAGTCGAGATTCCCACATTTGGGGAACTTGCAGGGGTCAGCACGAACAGAGTGCATTGGCCGAACCTCACCCTGGTAATCCTCCTTTGTGATCAAGGTGTTTCCCCTGTCAGGTAACTATATCCTTATATATGATTTTAAAAGAAGTGAATCCATGTTAAATCATATTTCTTTTATATAATACATTTAATAAATACATTTGAATAAATTGTCAAATCAAATTCTTAAATTCAATATTTTTACAAATTATACCATATTTTTTTTATCCCAGAAGGGTAAAATTAAATAGTGTTTCTGAATGTTATTTTAATTGAGTTAATAATGTGATGTATTATCTGAGACCTGAGCGGGCAGCAGATGGCCACCAGTCTGTCATAGGACAGGATGGTGAGGTTGAAGGACTGCATGGTGATGAAGAGGAAGACGAAGAAGAGGCTCGTGAGACACTGGTCGTAGGAGATGAGCTGTCTGCTGAACAGAAACATGTCCAGCAGCTTGGGAACCAGGGCCGTGCTTTCACACACGTCTGTGAAGGCCAGGTTGAACACAGCGATGTACTTGGGGCTGTAAGGTCAGAACATAGATATCTTTTAATATTAATGTAAATATCACGTAACGGAGATCGGGGAGCAGGGCCGTTCACGGTTAATATAAGTAATATAATAATAATATAATATAATAATATAAGTATTATGTAATGGAGGCGCCCCACAAGGGTGCGTTCTGAGCCCTCTCCTGTACTCCCTGTTCACCCACGACTGCGTAGCCACGCATGCCTCCAACTCAATCATCAAGTTTGCGGACGACACAACAGTGGTAGGCTTGATTACCAACAACGACGAGACGGCCTACAGGGAGGAGGTGAAGGCCCTCAGAGTGTGGTGTCAGGAAAATAACCTCACACTCAACGTCAACAAAACTAAGGAGATGATTGTGGACTTCAGGAAACAGCAGAGGGAACACCCCCCTATCCACATCGATGGAACAGTAGTGGAGAGGGTAGTAAGTTTTAAGTTCCTCTGCGCACACATCACAGACAAACTGAATTGGTCCACCCACACAGACAGCATCGTGAAGAAGGCGCAGCAGTGCCTCTTCAACCTCAGGAGGCTGAAGAAATTCGGCTTGTCACCAAAAGCACTCACAAACTTCTACAGATGCACAATGGAGAGCATCCTGTCGGGCTGTATCACCGCCTGGTACGGCAACTGCTCCGCCCACAACCGTAAGGCTCTCCAGAGGGTAGTGAGGTCTGCACAACGCATCACCGGGGGCAAACTACCTGCCCTCCAGGACGCCTACACCACCCGATGTCACAGGAAGGCCATAAAGATCATCAAGGACAACAACCACCCGAGCCACTGCCTGTTCACCCCGCTATCATCCAGAAGGCGAGGTCAGTACAGGTGCATCAAAGCTGGGACCGAGAGACTGAAAAACAGCTTCTATCTCAAGGCCATCAGACTGTTAAACAGCCACCACAAATATTGAGTGGCTGCTGCCAACACACTGACTCAACTCCAGCCACTTTAATAATGGGAATTGATGGGAAATGATGTAAAATATATCACTAGCCACTTTAAACAATGCTACCTAATATAATGTTTACATACCCTACATTATTCATCTCATATGCATACGTATATACTGTACTCTATATCATCTACTGCATCTTTATGTAATACATGTATCACTAGCCACTTTAACTATGCCACTTTGTTTACATACTCATCTCATATGTATATACTGTACTCAATACCATCTACTGTATCTTGCCTATGCCGCTCTGTACCATCACTCATTCATATATCTTTATGTACATATTCTTTATCCCCTTACACTGTGTATAAGACAGTAGTTTTGGAATTGTTAGCTAGATTACTTTCTTTCTCTCTCTCGGAGGACCTGAGCCCTAGGACCATGCCCCAGGACTACCTGACATGATGACTCCTTGCTGTCCCCAGTCCACCTGGCCATGCTGCTGTTCCAGTTTCAACTGACCTGAGCCCTAGGACCATGCCCCAGGACTACCTGACATGATGACTCCTTGCTGTCCCCAGTCTACCTGGCCATGCTGCTGCTCCAGTTTCAACTTCCACCTGACTGTGCTGCTGCTCTAGTTTCAACTGTTCTGCCTTATTATTATTCGACCATGCTGGTCATTTATGAACATTGAACATCTTGACCATGTTCTGTTATAATCTCCACCCGGCACAGCCAGAAGAGGACTGGCCACCCCACATAGCCTGGTTCCTCTCTAGGTTTCTTCCTAGGTATTGGCCTTTCTAGGGAGTTTTTCCTAGCCACTGTGCTTCTCCACCTGCATTGCTTGCTGTTTGGGGTTTTAGGCTGGGTTTCTGTACAGCACTTTGAGATATCAGCTGATGTACGAAGGGCTATATAAATAAATTTGATTTGATTTGATTTGATTACTTGTTGGTTATTACTGCATTGTCGGAACTAGAAGCACAAGCATTTCGCTACACTCGCATTAACATCTGCTAACCATGTGTATGTGACAAATAAAATTTGATTTGGAGATCGGGGAGCAGGGCAGGCTCCCACACACATGTCTGTGAGGTCCAGGGGAACTGGGACTTCAATAAGATAGAATGTCCAATTAAGGCTGTTATACACTGTATTGTGTTAATGAGATTAAAGAGGTCTGATTACCTGTGGAGACTGCGGTCCACGTAGATGCCAGTCATGACGAAGGTGTTGCCCACCTACACCCAACACACACACACACAGCAGAAATGACCCAAAATTGAAGTTCTTAAGTTAGTAACACCCTGGACCAGAGCTAGTAAGTAACACCCGGGACCAGAGCTAGTTAGTAACACCTTGGACCAGAGCTAGTTAGTAACACCCTGGACCAGAGCTAGTTAGTAACACCCGGGACCAGAGCTAGTTAGTAACCCCCTGGACCAGAGCTAGTTAGTAACACCCTGGACCAGAGCTAGTTAGTAACATCCGGGACCAGAGCTAGTTAGTAACACCTTGGACCAGAGCTAGTTAGTAACACCTTGGACCAGAGCTAGTTAGTAACACCCTGGACCAGAGTTAGTTAGTAACACCCTGGACCAGAGCTAGTTAGTAACACCCTGGACCAGAGCTAGTTAGTAACACCCTGGACCAGAGCTAGTTAGTAACACGCTGGACCAGAGCTAGTTAGTATCACCCTGGACCAGAGGTGTTTAGTAACACCCTGGAACAGATGAAGTTAGTAACACCCTGGACCAGAGCTAAGGCCTTACCAGAGAGATGATGTAAACAAAACAGAGGAAGATGTAGTAGTATTTCATGTTGGGGATGGCTCTGAAACCACTGATGAAGAAGTAAGGGGGTCGGATGATAGTGTTGACGTCTGTCTGGTTAGGGTCAGAGGTCAGGGAACTCATCCTGGAGGTGTTGACGTCTCCCTCTGGCTGGTGATAATCTGTGGAAATACATTATCCATGAGTGCATTATTACAAATAAAGATATATTCAAAACTGCACATTAATTCACCTGTTGACAAAAACATAATTGAAGCATCGTTAGTGGAAAGGGAATTATCCAAGTTCATCAAAATTGTAAATAATTTATAATAATAAATCAATTAATATTATATTTAAATTGTATTTATTTATGTATTCAATGTTACTGCATTTGATACCAGTTGCTAAAAAATAGTTAATTAAACCACTCATATCAGACATCAAACTAAATACCAGAAAGTCATCTCCATCAACTACTAAAGCTATCATGTAAATGTAAAGTTGAACCCACCTCCTCAGGTGATATGGTGGACCTGACAGCCCAGGTCTAGTGTGAGTACCTGGGCAGAGACAACAGGCTTATATACTGTATCATCATTACCTGCTGGTCATTAGTACAACACATAGAGTTACATCACTGGTTCCCAATCCTGGTCCTGGGATCCCAAAGGGATTCACATTTTAGTTACTGCACCAACACACCTGATTCAGCTAATCGACTCATCATCAAGCCTTTGATTAGATGTATCAGGATAACATAGGACACAGAGAACATAGGACACAGAGAACATAGGACAGAGATAACATAGGACAGAGATAATATAGGACACAGAGAACATAGGAAACATATAATATAGGACAGAGATAATATAGGACAGAGATAATATAGGACACAAATAATATAATCTCACTGTAACCCCCCCCCCCCCTCCCCCTTCCAGGTCTCTGTTCTCCTACTAATCTCACGGTAACCCCACTCCAGGTCTCTGTTCTCCTACAAATCTCACTGTAACCCCCCCCCCCCCTCCAGGTCTATGTTCTCCTACTGATCTCACTGTAACCCCCCTCCAGGTCTCTGTTCTCCTACTAATCTCACTACAACCCCCCTCCAGGTCTCTGTTCTCCTACTAATCTCACTGTAACCCCCTCCAGGTCTCTGTTCTCCTACTAATCTCACTGCAGCTCCCCCCATCCAGGTCTCTGTTCTCCTACTAATCTCACTATAACCCCCTTCCAGGTCTCTGTTCTCCTACTAATCTCACGGTAACCCCACTCCAGGTCTCTGTTCTCCTACAAATCTCACTGTAACCCCCCCCCCCCCCCTCCAGGTCTATGTTCTCCTACTGATCTCACTGTAACCCCCCTCCAGGTCTCTGTTCTCCTACTAATCTCACTGTAACCCCCTCCAGGTCTCTGTTCTCCTACTAATCTCACTGTAACCCCCTCCAGGTCTCTGTTCTCCTACTAATCTCACTTTGACCCCCTCCAGGTCTCTGTTCTCCTACTAATCTCACTGTAACCCCCTCCAGGTCTCTGTTCTCCTACTAATCTCACTGTAAACCCCCTCCAGGTCTCTTTTCTCCTACTAATCTCACTTTAACCCCCATCCAGGTCTCTGTTCTCCAACTAAACTCACTACAACCCCCCTCCAGGTCTCTGTTCTCCTACTAATCTCACTGTGAGCCCCTCCAGGTCTCTGTTCCCCTACTAATCTCACTGCAGCCCCCCCCCCCCCCCCTCCAGGTCTCTGTTCTCCTACTAATCTCACTGTAACCCCCGCCAGGTCTCTGTTCTCCTACTAATCTCACTGTAACCCCCGCCAGGCCTCTGTTCTCCTACTAATCTCACTGTAACCCCCTCCAGGTCTCTGTTCTCCTACTAATCTCACTGTAACCCCCTCCAGGTCTCTGTTCTCCTACTAATCTCACTGTAACCCCCCGCCAGGTCTCTGTTCTCCTGCTAATCTCACAAAATAAAAACTCCAGGTCTCTGTTCTCCTACTGATCTCACCCTGCCCCCCCCCCCAGGTCTCTGTTCTCCTACTAATCTCACGGTAACCACCCTCCAGGTCTCTGTTCTCCTACTAATCTCACAAAAAAAAAACTCCAGGTCTCTGTTCTCCTACTAATCTCACTGTAACCCCCTCCAGGTCTCTGTTCTCCTACTAATCTCACTGTACCCCCCACCACCAGGTCTCTGTTCTCCTACTAATCTCACGGTAACCCCACTCCAGGTCTCTGTTCTCCTACTAATCTCACTTCAACCCCCCTCCAGGTCTCTGTTATCCTACTAATCTCACTTTAAACCCCCTCCAGCTCTCTGTCCTCCTACTAATCTCACTGTAACCCCCTCCAGGTCTCTGTTCTCCTACTAATCTCACTGCACCCCCCCCCCCTCCAGGTCTCTGTTCTCCTACCAATCTCACTGTAACCCACTCCAGGTCTCTGTTCTCCTACTAATCTCACTGTAACCCCCCCCCCCCCCAGGTCTCTGTTCTCCTACTAAACTCACTGTAACCCCCCCCCTCCAAGTCTCTGTTCTCCTACTAATCTCACGCTAACCCCCCCCCCAGGTCTCTGTTCTCCTACTAATCTCACTGTAACACCCCCCCCCCCATCAGGTCTCTGTTCTCCTATTAATCTCACTGTAACCCCCTCCTGGTCTCTGTTCTCCTACTAATCTCACTGTACCCCCCTCCAGGTCTCTGTTCTCCTACTAATCTCACTGCAGCTCCCCCCCCATCCAGGTCTCTGTTCTCCTACTAATCTCACTGTAACCCCCTCCAGGTCTCTGTTCTCCTACTAATCTCACTGTACCCCCCCTCCAGGTCTCTGTTTTCCTACTAATCTCACTGTAACCCCCCTCCAGTTCTCTGTTCTCCTACTAATCTCACTACAACCCCCCCCGCCAGGTCTCCGTTCTCCTACTAATCTCACTACAACCCCCCTCCAGGTCTCTGTTGTCCTTTTAATCTCACTGTAACCCCCTCCAGGTCTCTGTTCTCCTACTAATCTCACTGTAAGCCCCCTCCAGGTCTCTTTTCACCTAATAATCTCACTTTGACCCCCTCCAGGTCTCTGTTCTCCTACTAATCTCACTGTAACCCCCCTCCAGGTCTCTGTTCTCCTACTAATCTCACTGTAAACCCCCTCCAGGTCTCTTTTCTCCTACTAATCTCACTTTAACCCCCCTCCAGGTCTCTGTTCTCCTACTAATCTCACTTTGACCCCCTCCAGGTCTCTGTTCTCCTACTAATCTCACTGTAACCCCCCTCCAGGTCTCTGTTCTCCTACTAATCTCACTGTAACCCCCCTCCAGGTCTCTGTTCTCCTACTAATCTCACTGTAACCCCCTTCCAGGTCTCTGTTCTCCTACTAATCTCACTGTGACCCCCTCCAGGTCTCTGTTCTCCTACTAATCTCACTGTAACCCCCTCCAGGTCTCTGTTCTCCTACTAATCTCACTGTACCCCCCACCACCAGGTCTCTGTTCTCCTACTAATCTCACGCTAACCCCCCCCCCAGGTCTCTGTTCTCCTACTAATCTCACTGTAACACCCCCCCCCCCCCCCCTCAGGTCTCTGTTCTCCTATTAATCTCACTGTAACCCCCTCCTGGTCTCTGTTCTCCTACTAATCTCACTGTACCCCCCTCCAGGTCTCTGTTCTCCTACTAATCTCACTACAGCTCCCCCCCATCCAGGTCTATGTTCTCCTACTAATCTCACTGTAACCCCCTCCAGGTCTCTGTTCTCCTACTAATCTCACTGTACCCCCCTCCAGGTCTCTGTTCTCCTACTAATCTCACTGTAACCCCCCTCCAGTTCTCTGTTCTCCTACTAATCTCACTACAACCCCCCTCCAGGTCTCTGTTGTCCTTTTAATCTCACTGTAACCCCCTCCAGGTCTCTGTTCTCCTACTAATCTCACTGTAAGCCCCCTCCAGGTCTCTTTTCACCTAATAATCTCACTTTGACCCCCTCCAGGTCTCTGTTCTCCTACTAATCTCACTGTAACCCCCCTCCAGGTCTCTGTTCTCCTACTAATCTCACTGTAACCCCCTCCAGGTCTTTTTCTCCTACTAATCTCACTTTAACCCCCCTCCAGGTCTCTGTTCTCCTACTAATCTCACTTTGACCCCCTCCAGGTCTCTGTTCTCCTACTAATCTCACTGTAACCCCCCTCCAGGTCTCTGTTCTCCTACTAATCTCACTGTAACCCCCCTCCAGGTCTCTTTTCTCCTACTAATCTCACTTTAACCCCCATCCAGGTCTCTGTTCTCCTAATAAACTCACTACAACCCCCCTCCAGGTCTCTGTTCTCCTACTAATCTCACTGCAGCTCCCCCCATCCAGGTCTCTGTTCTCCTACTAATCTCACTATAACCCCCTTCCAGGTCTCTGTTCTCCTACTAATCTCACTGTAAACCACCTCCAGGTCTCTTTTCACCTAATAATCTCACTTTGACCCCCTCCAGGTCTCTGTTCTCCTACTAATCTCACTGTAACCCCCCTCCAGGTCTCTGTTCTCCTACTAATCTCACTGTAACCCCCTCCAGGTCTCTTTTCTCCTACTAATCTCACTTTAACCCCCCTCCAGGTCTCTGTTCTCCTACTAATCTCACTTTGACCCCCTCCAGGTCTCTGTTCTCCTACTAATCTCACTGTAACCCCCCTCCAGGTCTCTGTTCTCCTACTAATCTCACTGTAAACCCCCTCCAGGTCTCTTTTCTCCTACTAATCTCACTTTAACCCCCATCCAGGTCTCTGTTCTCCAACTAAACTCACTACAACCCCCCTCCAGGTCTCTGTTCTCCTACTAATCTCACTGTGAGCCCCTCCAGGTCTCTGTTCCCCTACTAATCTCACTGCAGCCCCCCCCCCCCCTCCAGGTCTCTGTTCTCCTACTAATCTCACTGTAACCCCCGCCAGGTCTCTGTTCTCCTACTAATCTCACTGTAACCCCCCGCCAGGTCTCTGTTCTCCTACTAATCTCACTGTAACCCCCTCCAGGTCTCTGTTCTCCTACTAATCTCACTGTAACCCCCTCCAGGTCTCTGTTCTCCTACTAATCTCACTGCAGCTCCCCCCATCCAGGTCTCTTGTTCTCTACTAATCTCACTATAACCCCCTTCCAGGTCTCTGTTCTCCTACTAATCTCACGGTAACCCCACTCCAGGTCTCTGTTCTCCTACAAATCTCACTGTAACCCCCCCCCCCCCCCTCCAGGTCTATTGTTCGTCCTACTGATCTCACTGTAACCCCCCTCCAGGTCTCGTTCTCCTACTAATCTCACTGTAACCCCCTCCAGGTCTCTGTTCTCCTACTAATCTCACTGTAACCCCTCCAGGTCTCTGTTCTCCTACTAATCTCACTTGACCCCCTCCAGGTCTCTGTTCTCCTACTAATCTCACTGTAACCCCCTCCAGGTCTGTTCTCCTACTAATCTCACTGTAAACCCCCTCCAGGTCTCTTTTCTCCTACTAATCTCACTTTAACCCCCATCCAGGTCTCTGTTCTCCAACTAAACTCACTACAACCCCCCTCCAGGTCTCTGTTCTCCTACTAATCTCACTGTGAGCCCCTCCAGGTCTCTGTTCCCCTACTAATCTCACTGCAGCCCCCCCCCCCCTCAAGGTCTCTGTTCTCCTACTAATCTCACTGTAACCCCCGCCAGGTCTCTGTTCTCCTACTAATCTCACTGTAACCCCCGCCAGGCCTCTGTTCTCCTACTAATCTCACTGTAACCCCCTCCAGGTCTCTGTTCTCCTACTAATCTCACTGTAACCCCCTCCAGGTCTCTGTTCTCCTACTAATCTCACTGTAACCCCCCGCCAGGTCTCTGTTCTCCCTGCTAATCTCACAAAATAAAAACTCCAGGTCTCTGTTCTCCTACTGATCTCACCCTGCCCCCCCCCCCAGGTCTCTGTTCTCCTACTAATCTCACGGTAACCACCATCCAGGTCTCTGTTCTCCTACTAATCTCACAAAAAAAAACTCCAGGTCTCTGTTCTCCTACTAATCTCACTGTAACCCCCTCCAGGTCTCTGTTCTCCTACTAATCTCACTGTACCCCCCACCACCAGGTCTCTGTTCTCCTACTAATCTCACGGTAACCCCACTCCAGGTCTCTGTTCTCCTACTAATCTCACTTCAACCCCCCTCCAGGTCTCTGTTATCCTACTAATCTCACTTTAACCCCCTCCAGCTCTCTGTCCTCCTACTAATCTCACTGTAACCCCCTCCAGGTCTCTGTTCTCCTACTAATCTCACTGCACCCCCCCCCCTCCAGGTCTCTGTTCTCCTACTAATCTCACTGTAACCCACTCCAGGTCTCTGTTCTCCTACTAATCTCACTGTAACCCCCCCCCCCCCCAGGTCTCTGTTCTCCTACTAAACTCACTGTAACCCCCCCCTCCAAGTCTCTGTTCTCCTACTAATCTCACGCTAACCCCCCCCCAGGTCTCTGTTCTCCTACTAATCTCACTGTAACACCCCCCCCCCATCAGGTCTCTGTTCTCCTATTAATCTCACTGTAACCCCCTCCTGGTCTCTGTTCTCCTACTAATCTCACTGTACCCCCCTCCAGGTCTCTGTTCTCCTACTAATCTCACTGCAGCTCCCCCCCCATCCAGGTCTCTGTTCTCCTACTAATCTCACTGTAACCCCCTCCAGTCTCTGTTCTCCTACTAATCTCACTGTACCCCCCTCCAGGTCTCTGTTTTCCTACTAATCTCACTGTAACCCCCCTCCAGTTCTCTGTTCTCCTACTAATCTCACTACAACCCCCCCCGCCAGGTCTCCGTTCTCCTACTAATCTCACTACAACCCCCCTCCAGGTCTCTGTTGTCCTTTTAATCTCACTGTAACCCCCTCCAGGTCTCTGTTCTCCTACTAATCTCACTGTAAGCCCCCTCCAGTCTCTTTTCACCTAATAATCTCACTTTGACCCCCTCCAGGTCTCTGTTTCTCCTACTAATCTCACTGTAACCCCCCTCCAGGTCTCTGTTCTCCTACTAATCTCACTGTAACCCCTCCAGGTCTCTTTTCTCCTACTAATCTCACTTTAACCCCCCCTCCAGGTCTCTGTTCTCCTACTAATCTCACTTTGACCCCCTCCAGGTCTCTGTTCTCCTACTAATCTCACTGTAACCCCCCTCCAGGTCTCTGTTCTCCTACTAATCTCACTGTAACCCCCCTCCAGGTCTCTGTTCTCCTACTAATCTCACTGTAACCCCCTTCCAGGTCTCTGTTCTCCTACTAATCTCACTGTGACCCCCCTCCAGGTCTCTGTTCTCCTACTAATCTCACTGTAACCCCTCCAGGTCTCTGTTCTCCTACTAATCTCACTGTACCCCCCACCACCAGGTCTCTGTTCTCCTACTAATCTCACGCTAACCCCCCTCCCCCAGGTCTCTGTTCTCCTACTAATCTCACTGTAACACCCCCCCCCCCCCCCCTCAGGTCTCTGTTCTCCTATTAATCTCACTGTAACCCCCCTCCTGGTCTCTGTTCTCCTACTAATCTCACTGTACCCCCTCCAGGTCTCTTTCTCCTACTAATCTCACTACAGCTCCCCCCTCCAGTCTCTGTTCTCCTACTAATCTCACTGTAACCCCTCCAGGTCTCTGTTCTCCTACTAATCTCCACTTACCCCCCTCCAGGTCTCTGTTCTCCTACTAATCTCACTGTAACCCCCCTCCAGTTCTCTGTTCTCCTACTAATCTCACTACAACCCCCCTCCAGGTCTCTGTTGTCCTTTTAATCTCACTGTAACCCCCTCCAGGTCTCTGTTCTCCTACTAATCTCACTGTAAGCCCCCTCCAGGTCTCTTTTCACCTAATAATCTCACTTTGGACCCCCTCCAGGTCTCTGTTTCTCCTACTAATCTCACTGTAACCCCCCTCCAGGTCTCTGTTCTCCTACTTATCTCACTGTAACCCCCTCCAGGTCTTTTTTCTCCTACTAATCTCACTTAACCCCCCCCAGGTTCTTGTCTCCTACTAATCTCACGTTTGACCCCCTGCCAGGTCTCTGTTTCCTACTAATCTCACTGTAACCCCCCCTCCAGGTCTCTGTTTCCTACTAATCTCACTGTAACCCCCCTCCAGGTCTCTGTTCTCCTACTAATCTCACTTTAACCCCCCTCCAGTCTTGTTCTCCTAATAACTCACTACAACCCCCCTCCAGGTCTCCGTTCTCCTACTAATCTCACTGCAAGCTCCCCCCTCCAGGGTCTCTGTTCTCCTACTAATCTCACTATAACCCCCTTCCAGGTCTCTGTTCTCCTACTAATCTCACTGTAAACCACCTCCAGGTCTCTTTTCACCTAATAATCTCACTTTGACCCCCTCCAGGTCTCTGTTCTCCTACTAATCTCACTGTAACCCCCCTCCAGGTCTCTGTTCTCCTACTAATCTCACTGTAACCCCCTCCAGGTCTCTTTTCTCCTACTAATCTCACTTTAACCCCCCTCCAGGTCTCTGTTCTCCTACTAATCTCACTTTGACCCCCTCCAGGTCTCTGTTCTCCTACTAATCTCACTGTAACCCCCCTCCAGGTCTCTGTTCTCCTACTAATCTCACTGTAAAACCCCCTCCAGTCTCTTTCTCCTACTAATCTCACTTTAACCCCCATCCAGGTCTCTGTTCTCCAACTAAACTCACTACAACCCCCCTCCAGGTCTCTGTTCTCCTACTAATCTCACTGTGAGCCCCTCCAGGTCTCTGTTCCCCTACTAATCTCACTGCAGCCCCCCCCCCTCCAGGTCTCTGTTCTCCTACTAATCTCACTGTAACCCCCGCCAGGTCTCTGTTCTCCTACTAATCTCACTGTAAACCCCCGCCAGGTCTCTGTTCTCCTACTAATCTCACTGTAACCCCCTCCAGGTCTCTGTTCTCCTACTAACTCACTGTAACCCCCTCCAGGTCTCTGTTCTCCTACTAATCTCACTGTAACCCCCGCCAGGTCTCTGTTCTTCCGGCTAACTCACAAAATAAAAACTCCAGTCTCTGTTCTCCTACTAATCTCACCCTCCCCCAGGTCTCTGTTCTCCTACTAATCTCACTGTAACCACCCTCCAGGTCTCTTCTTCCTACTAATACTCACAAAAAAAACTCCAGGTCTCTGTTCTCCTACTAATCTCAACTGTAACCCCTCCAGGTCTCTGTTCTCCTACTAATCTCACTGTACCCCCCCCCACCAGGTCTCTGTTCTCCTACTAATCTCACTGTAACCCCCTCCAGGTCTCTGTTCTCCTACTAATCTCACTTCCACCCCTCCAGGTCTCTGTTCTCCTACTAATCTCACTGTAAACCCCCCCAGTCTCTGTTCTCCTACTAATCTCACTGTAACCCCCTCCAGGTCTCTGTTCTCCCTACTAATCTCACTACACCCCCCCCCCCCCAGGTCTCTGTTCTCCTACTAATCTCACTGTAACCCCCTCCAGGTCTCTGTTCTCACTACTAATCTCACTGTAACCCCNTTGACCCCTCCAGGTCTCTGTTCTCCTACTAAGCTCACTGTTGTAACCCCCCTCCAGGTCTCTGTTCTCCTACTAATTCTCACTTGTACCCCCTCCAGGTATCTTTTCTCCTACTTAATCTCACTTTAACCCCCCTCCAGGTCTCTGTTCTCTACTAATCTCACTTTGACCCCCTCCAGGTCTCTGTTCTCCTAACTAATCTCACTGTAACCCCCCTCCAGGTCCTTGTTCTCCTACTAATCCTCACTGTAAAACCCCATCCAGGTCTCTTTCTCCTACTTAATCTCACTTTAACCCCCAGTCCTGCTCCTGTTTTCTCCAACTAAAACTCACTACAACCCCCCTCCAGGTCTCTGTTCTTCCTACTAATCTACACTGTGAGCCCCTCCAGCCGTCTCTGTTTTTTTTTCCCCTACTAATCTCACTGGCAGGCCCCCCCCCCCTCCAGGTCTCTGTTCTCCTACTAATCTCACTGTAACCCCGACAGTCTCTGTTCTCTACTAATCTCACTTGTAACCCCCGCACGGTCTGCTGTTTCTCTACTAATCTCACTGTAACCCCTCCAGGTCTCTGTTCTCCTACTAATCTCACGTAACCCCCTCCAGGTCTCTGTTTCTCCTACTAATCTCACTGTAACCCCCCGCCAGGTCTCTGTTCTCCTGCTAATCTCACAAAATAAAAACTCCAGGTCTCTGTTCTCCTACTGATCTCACCCTGCCCCCCCCCCCCAGGTCTCTGTTCTCCTACTAATCTCACGGTAACCACCCTCCAGGTCTCTGTTCTCCTACTAATCTCACAAAAAAAAACTCCCGGTCTCTGTTCTCCTACTAATCTCACTGTAACCCCCTCCAGGTCTCTGTTCTCCTACTAATCTCACTGTACCCCCCACCACCAGGTCTCTGTTCTCCTACTAATCTCACGGTAACCCCACTCCAGGTCTCTGTTCTCCTACTAATCTCACTTCAACCCCCCTCCAGGTCTCTGTTATCCTACTAATCTCACTTTAACCCCCTCCAGCTCTCTGTCCTCCTACTAATCTCACTGTAACCCCCTCCAGGTCTCTGTTCTCCTACTAATCTCACTGCACCCCCCCCCCCCCCTCCAGGTCTCTGTTCTCCTACTAATCTCACTGTAACCCACTCCCAGGTCTCTGTTCTCCTACTAATCTCACTGTAACCCCCCCCCCCCCCCAGGTTCTCTGTTTCTCCTCTAAACTCACTGTAACCCTCCCCTCCAAGTCTCTGTTCTCCTACTAATCTCACGCTAAACCCCCCACCCAGGTCTCTGTTCTCCTACTAATCTCACTGTAACACCCCCCCCCCTCAGGTCTCTGTTCTCCTATTAATCTCACTGTAACCCCCTCCTGGTCTCTGTTCTCCTACTAATCTCACTGTACCCCCCTCCAGGTACTCTGTTCTCCTACTATTCTCACTGCAGCTCCCCCCCCATCCAGTTCTCTGTTCTCCTACTAATCTCACTGTAACCCCCTCCAGGTCTCTGTTCTCCTACTAATCTCACTGTACCCCCCTCCAGGTCTCTGTTTTCCTACTAATCTCACTGTACCCCCCTCCAGTTCTTGTTCTCCTACTAATCTCACTTAACCCCCCCCACGCCAGGTCTCCGTTCTCCTACTAATCTCACTACAACCCCCCTCCAGGTCTCTGTTGTCCTTTTAATCTCACTTGTAACCCCCTCCAGGTCTCTGTTCTCCTACTAATCTCACTGTAAACCCCCTCCAGGTCTCTTTTCACCTAATAAATCTCACTTTGACCCCCTCCAGGTCTCTGTTCTCCTAATAATCTCACTGTAACCCCCCCTCCAGGTCTCTGTTCTCCTACTAATCTTCACTGTAACCCCCTCCAGGTCTCTTTTCTCCTACTAATCTCACTTAACCCCCCTCCAGGTCTCTGTTCTCCTACTAATCTCACTTTGACCCCCTCCAGGTTCTCTGTTCTCCTACTAATCTCACTGTAAACCCCCCTCCAGTCTCTGTTCTCCTACTAATCTCACTGTAACCCCCCTCCAGGTCTCTGTTCCTCCTACTAATCTCACTGTAACCCCTTCCAGGTCTTGTTCTCCTACTAATCTCACTGTGACCCCCTCCAGGTCTCGTGTTCTTCCTACTAATCTCACTGTAACCCCCTCCAGGTCTCTGTTCTCCTAACTAATCTCACTGCTACCCCCCACCACCAGGTCTCTGTTCTCCTACTAATCTCACGCTAACCCCCCCCCCCAGGTCATCTGTTCTCCTACTTAATCTCACTGTAACCCCCCCCCCCCCCCCCTCAGGTCTCTGTTCTCCTATTAATCTCACTGTTGCTAACCCCCTCCTGGTCTCTGTTCCCTCCTACTAATCTCACTGTACCCCCTCCAGGTCTCTGTTCTCCTCCACTAATTCTCACTACAGCTCCCCCCCATCCAGGGTCTCTGTTCTCCTACTAATCTCACTGTAACCCCCTCCAGGCTCTTGTTCTCCTAATAATCTCACTGTACCCCCCTCCAGGTCTCTGTTCTCCTACTAATCTCACTGTAACCCCCCTCCAGTTCTCTGTTCTCCTACTAATCTCACTACAACCCCCCTCCAGGTCTATGTTGTCCCTTTTAATCTCACTGTAACCCCCTCCAGGTCTCTGTTCTCCTACTAATCTCACTGTAAGCCCCCTCCAGGTCTCAATTCACCTAATAATCTCACTTTGACCCCCTCCAGGTCTCTGTTCTCCTACTAATCTCACTGTAACCCCCCTCCAGGTCTCTGTTCTCCTACTAATCTCACTGTAACCCCCTCCAGGTCTTTTTTCTCCTAACTAATCTCACTTTAACCCCCCTCCAGGTCTCTGTTCTCCTACTAATCTCACTTTGACCCCCTCCAGGTCTCTGTTCTCCTACTAATCTCACTGTAACCCCCCCTCCAGGTCTCTGTTCTCCTACTAATCTCACTGTAACCCCCCTCCAGGTCTCTTTTCTCCTACTAATCTCACTTTAACCCCCATCCAGGTCTCTGTTCTCCTAATAAACTCACTACAACCCCCCTCCAGGTCTCTGTTCTCCTACTAATCTCACTGTGACCCCCTCCAGGTCTCGGTTCCCCTACTAATCTCACTGCAGCCCCCCCCCCCTCCAGGTCTCTGTTCTCCTACTAATCTCACTGTAACCCCCGCCAGGTCTCTGTTCTCCTACTAATCTCACTGTAACCCCCGCCAGGTCTCTGTTCTCCTACTAATCTCACTGTAACCCCCTCCAGGTCTCTGTTCTCCTACTAATCTCACTGTAACCCCCTCCAGGTCTCTGTTCTCCTACTAATCTCACTGCAACCCACTCCAGGTCTCTGTTCTCCTACTAATCTCACTACAACCCCAATCCAGGTCTCTGTTCTCCTACTAATCTCACTGCATCCTCCCCCCTTCAGGTCTCTGTTCTCCTACTAATGCTCACGGTAACCCCCCTCCAGGTCTCTGTTCTCCTACTAATCTCACTGTAACCCCCTCAAGGTCTCTGTTCTCCTACTAATCTCACTGTAACCCCCTCCAGGTCTCTGTTCTCCTACTAATCTCACTGTAACCCCCTCAAGGTCTCCGTTCTCCTACTAATCTCACTGTAACCCCCTCCAGGTCTCTGTTCTCCTACTAATCTCACTGCAACCCCCTCCAGGTCTCTGTTCTCCTACTAATCTCACTGTAACCCCTCCAGGTCTCTGTTCTCCTACTAATATCACTGTAACCCCCTCCAGGTCTCTGTTCTCCTACCAATCTCACTGTAACCCCCTCCAGGTCTCTGTTCTCCTACTAATCTCACTGTAACCCCCTCCAGGTCTCTGTTCTCCTACTAATCTCACTGTAACCCCCGCCAGGTCTCTGTTCTCCTACTAATCTCACTGTAACCCCCGCCAGGTCTCTGTTCTCCTGCTAATCTCACTGTAACCCCCTCCAGGTCTCTGTTCTCCTACTAATTTCACGGTAACCCCCCTCCAGGTCTCTGTTCTCCTACTAATCTCACTGTAACCCCCTCAAGGTCTCCGTTCTCCTACTAATCTCACTGTAACCCCCTCCAGGTCTCTGTTCTCCTACTAATCTCACTGTAACCCCCGCCAGGTCTCTGTTCTCCTACTAATCTCACTGCACCCCCCCCCCCCCTCCAGGTCTCTGTTCTCCTACTAATCTCACTGTAACCCACTCCAGGTCTCTGTTCTCCTACTAATCTCACTGTAACCCCCGCCAGGTCTCTGTTCTCCTAATAAACTCACTACAACCCCCCTCCAGGTCTCTGTTCTCCTACTAATCTCACTGTGACCCCCTCCAGGTCTCGGTTCCCCTACTAATCTCACTGCAGCCCCCCCCCCCCTCCAGGTCTCTGTTCTCCTACTAATCTCACTGTAACCCCCGCCAGGTCTCTGTTCTCCTACTAATCTCACTGTAACCCCCGCCAGGTCTCTGTTCTCCTACTAATCTCACTGTAACCCCCTCCAGGTCTCTGTTCTCCTACTAATCTCACTGTAACCCCCTCCAGGTCTCTGTTCTCCTACTAATCTCACTGCAACCCACTCCAGGTCTCTGTTCTCCTACTAATCTCACTACAACCCCAATCCAGGTCTCTGTTCTCCTACTAATCTCACTGCATCCTCCCCCCTTCAGGTCTCTGTTCTCCTACTAATCTCACGGTAACCCCCCTCCAGGTCTCTGTTCTCCTACTAATCTCACTGTAACCCCCTCAAGGTCTCTGTTCTCCTACTAATCTCACTGTAACCCCCTCCAGGTCTCTGTTCTCCTACTAATCTCACTGTAACCCCCTCAAGGTCTCCGTTCTCCTACTAATCTCACTGTAACCCCCTCCAGGTCTCTGTTCTCCTACTAATCTCACTGTAACCCCCTCCAGGTCTCTGTTCTCCTACTAATCTCACTGTAACCCCTCCAGGTCTCTGTTCTCCTACTAATATCACTGTAACCCCCTCCAGGTCTCTGTTCTCCTACCAATCTCACTGTAACCCCCTCCAGGTCTCTGTTCTCCTACTAATCTCACTGTAACCCCCTCCAGGTCTCTGTTCTCCTACTAATCTCACTGTAACCCCCGCCAGGTCTCTGTTCTCCTACTAATCTCACTGTAACCCCCGCCAGGTCTCTGTTCTCCTGCTAATCTCACTGTAACCCCCTCCAGGTCTCTGTTCTCCTACTAATTTCACGGTAACCCCCCTCCAGGTCTCTGTTCTCCTACTAATCTCACTGTAACCCCCTCAAGGTCTCCGTTCTCCTACTAATCTCACTGTAACCCCCTCCAGGTCTCTGTTCTCCTACTAATCTCACTGTAACCCCCGCCAGGTCTCTGTTCTCCTACTAATCTCACTGCACCCCCCCCCCCCCCCCTCCAGGTCTCTGTTCTCCTACTAATCTCACTGTAACCCACTCCAGGTCTCTGTTCTCCTACTAATCTCACTGTAACCCCCCCTCCAAGTCTCTGTTCTCCTACTAATCTCACGCTAACCCCCCCTCCAGGTCTCTGTTCTCCTACTAATCTCACGCTAACCCCCCCTCCAAGTCTCTGTTCTCCTACTAATCTCACGCTAACCCCCCCTCCAGGTCTCTGTTCTCCTACTAATCTCACTGTAACCCCCTCCAGGTCTCTGTTCTCCTACTAATCTCACTGTAACCCCCTCCAGGTCTCTGTTCTCCTACTAATCTCACTGTAACCCCCTCCAGGTCTCTGTTCTCCTACTAATCTCACTGTAACCCCCTCCAGGTCTCTGTTCTCCTACTAATCTCACTGTAACCCCCTCCAGGTCTCTGTTCTCCTACTAATCTCACTGTAACCCCCTCCAGGTCTCTGTTCTCCTACTAATCTCACTGTAACCCCCTCCAGGTCTCTGTTCTCCTACTAATCTCACGCTAACCCCCCCTCCAAGTCTCTGTTCTCCTACTAATCTCACGCTAACCCCCCCTCCAGGTCTCTGTTCTCCTACTAATCTCACTGTAACCCCCCCTCCCCCAGGTCTCTGTTCTCCTACTAAACTCACTGTAACCCCCCCTCCAAGTCTCTGTTCTCCTACTAATCTCAAGCTAACCCCCCCCCCAGGTCTCTGTTCTCCTACTAATCTCACTGTAACACCCCCCCCCCTCAGGTCTCTGTTCTCCTATTAATCTCACTGTAACCCCCTCCTGGTCTCTGTTCTCCTACTAATCTCACTGCAGCTCCCCCCCCATCCAGGTCTCTGTTTTCCTACTAATCTCACTGTAACCCCCTCCAGGTCTCTGTTCTCCTACTAATCTCACTGTACCCCCCTCCAGGTCTCTGTTCTCCTACTAATCTCACTGTAACCCCCCTCCAGTTCTCTGTTCTCCTACTAATCTCACTACAACCCCCCGCCAGGTCTCCGTTCTCCTACTAATCTCACTACAACCCCCATCCAGGTCTCTGTTGTCCTTTTAATCTCACTGTAACCCCCTCCAGGTCTCTGTTCTCCTACTAATCTCACTGTAACCCACTCCAGGTCTCTGTTCTCCTACTAATCTCACTGTAACCCCCTCCAGGTCTCTGTTCTCCTACTAATCTCACTGTAACCCACCTCAGGTCTCTGTTCTCCTACTAATCTCACGGTAACCCCCCTCCAGGTCTCTGTTCTCCTACTAATCTCACTGTAACCCCCTCAAGGTCTCCGTTCTCCTACTAATCTCACTGTAACCCCCTCCAGGTCTCTGTTCTCCTACTAATCTCACTGTAACCCCCGCCAGGTCTCTGTTCTCCTACTAATCTCACTGTAACCCCTGCCAGGTCTCTGTTCTCCTGCTAATCTCACTGTAACCCCCTCCAGGTCTCTGTTCTCCTACTAATCTCACTGTAACCCCCTCCAGGTCTCTGTTCTCCTACTAATCTCACTGTAACCCCCTCCAGGTCTCTGTTCTCCTGCTAATCTCACTGTAACCCCCTCCAGGTCTCTGTTCTCCTACTAATCTCACTGTAACCCCCTCCAGGTCTCTGTTCTCCTACTAATCTCACTGTAACCCCCGCCAGGTCTCTGTTCTCCTGCTAATCTCACTGTAACCCCCTCCAGGCCTCTGTTCTCCTACTAATCTCACTGTAACCCCCTCCAGGTCTCTGTTCTCCTACTAATCTCACTGTAACCCCACTCCAGGTCTCTGTTCTCCTGCTAATCTCACTGTAACCCCCTCCAGGTCTCTGTTCTCCTACTAATCTCACTGTAACCCCCTCCAGGTCTCTGTTCTCCTACTAATCTCACTGTAACCCCCGCCAGGTCTCTGTTCTCCTGCTAATCTCACTGTATCCCCCTCCAGGTCTCTGTTCTCCTACTAATCTCACTGTAACCCCCCTCCAGGTCTCTGTTCTCCTACTAATCTCACTGTAACCCCCTCCAGGTCTCTGTTCTCCTACTAATCTCACTGTAACCCCCTCCAGGTCTCTGTTCTCCTACTAATCTCACTGTAACCCCCTCCAGGTCTCTGTTCTCCTACTAATCTCACTTTGACCCCCTCCAGGTCTCTGTTCTCCTACTAATCTCACTGTAACCCCCCTCCAGGTCTCTGTTCTCCTACTAATCTCACTGTAACCCCCCTCCAGGTCTCTGTTCTCCTACTAATCTCACTGTAACCCCCCTCCAGGTCTCTGTTCTCCTACTAATCTCACTGTAACCCCCCTCCAGGTCTCTGTTCTCCTACTAATCTCACTGTAACCCCCCTCCAGTTCTCTGTTCTCCTACTAATCTCACTGTAACCCCCTCCAGGTCTCTGTTCTCCTACTAATCTCACTGTAACCCCCCTCCAGGTCTCACTACTTTCTTTTTCTGCCCTCCCTTCCATCTCCGTGGCTGAGTGGATCATTGTGAGTTTAAAGAACAGGACTGGCGGATGCTGAGTAACTCATTGTGAGTTTATTGAACAGGAAGCTGAGTGACTCATTGTGAGTTTATTGAACAGGAAGCTGAGTGACTCATTGTGAGTTTATAGAACAGGCCTGGCGGATGCTGTGACTCATTGTGAGTTTATTGAACAGGAAGCTGAGTGACTCATTGTGAGTTTATTGAACAGGAAAGTGAGTGACTCATTGTGAGTTTATTAAACAGGAAGCTGAGTGACTCATTGTGAGTTTATTGAACAGGAAGCTGAGTGACTCATTGTGAGTTTATTGAACAGGAAGCTGAGTGACTCATTGTGAGTTTATTGAACAGGAAGCTGAGTGACTCATTGTGAGTTTATTGAACAGGAAGCTGAGTGACTCATTGTGAGTTTATTGAACAAACTGTTGGAAAAAAAGGTGTTTGACCAAATACAATGCTTTTTCTCTGTAAACAAATTAACAAGACTTTCAGAATGCTTATAGAGAACGGAACTCAACATGTACTGACACAAATGACTGATGATTGGTTTAAATAAATATATAATAAGAAGATTGTGGGAGCTGTACTGTTAGATTTCAGTGCAGCCATTGATATTATTGACCATAGCCTGTTGTTGAAAAAACTTAAGTGCTATGACTTTTCAATCTCTGACATATCGTGGATTCAGAGCTATCTATCTAATATAACTCAAAGGGAATTATTTAATGGAAGTGTCTCTAATGTCAAACATGTAAAGTGTGGTGTACCGCAGGGCAGCTCTCTAGGCCATCTACTCTTTTCTATTTTCACCAATGACCTGCCACTGGCATTAAACAAAGCATGTGTGTCCATGTATGCTGATGATTCAACCACATACTCATCAGCAACCACAGCTAATGATGTCACTGATACCCTTAACAAAGAGTTTCTGGGATGGAATGGGTGGCCAGTAATAAACTGGTCCTGAACATCTCTAAAACTAAGAGCATTGTATTTGGTACAAATCATTCCTTAAGAGCTAGACCTCAGCTGAATCTGGTAATAAATGGTGTGGCTGTTGAACAAGTTGAGGAGACTAAATTACTTGGTGTTACCTTAGATTGTAAACTGTCACGGTCAAAACATACAGATTCAGTGGTTGCAAAGATGAGGAGAGATCTGTCCGTAATAAAGAGATGCTCTGCTTTTTTAACACCACACTCCGAAAAGAAAGTTCTGCAGTCTCTAGTTTAGTCTGATCTTGATTATTGTCCAGTCATGGGGTCCAGTGATGCAAGGAAAGACCTAGCGGCAGCTGGCCCAGAACAGAGCGGCACATGTTGCTCTTCATTGTAATCTGATTGTAGCTGATATAAATACTATGCATGGCAGTCCCTCTTGGCTAAGAGTTGAGGAGAGACTGACTGCATCACTTCTTATTTTTATGAGAAACATTAATGCGTGGAAAATCCCAAATTGTTTGCATAGTCAACTTACACACACACTTATCCCACCAGGCATGCCACCAGGGGTCTTTTTATAGTCCAGAACAAATTAAAGAAAACGTACAGTATTAAATATAGTGTAAATATTTTACTTTTTTTTTCATACCACTTCACTTCATTGAGTGAAGCAACAATACAATAATTCACTATGCCAGATACACTGTAGTTACACATAGCGTCCTTCCAATCAAAAAATGAAATATATATAAGTTGCAACCGAGATAGCAAAAGAGAGATATAAATGCATTTGAGACTTCAAGTACTTCTAAATATAACTATATCTAAATATACATTAAATATATTAAACCGTGATATCACACTGATATATGTTATTTATTGAATGGCTATAAAGGCTTATAGACATAATATACTGAGCCTTCAGAATGTATTCACACCTCTTGAATTACCACACATGTTGTTGTGTTACAGCCTGAATTTAAAATGGATTCCATTCAGAGGTTTGGGTCACTGGCCTCCACACAATACCCCATAATGTCAACGTGGAATTATGTTTTAGAAATGGTTACAAATGAATTCAAAATTAAAAGCTGAAATGTCTTGAGTTAATAAGTATTCAACTCCTTTATAATGGCAAGTCCAAATACGTTCTGGAGTAAAAATGTGCTTAACAACTCACATAATAAGTTGCATGGACTCCCTCGGCAATAATAATGTTTAAAATGATTTTTGAATGCCTACTTAACCTTTGTATCTTACACATACATCTGAAAGGTCCCTCAGTCGATTTTTCAATCACAGATTCAATCACGAAGACCAGGGAGGTCTTCCAATGCCTCGCAAAGAAGATTTGTTGATCGGTAAAAATCAACAATAACAAAAGATAAGACATTGAATATCCCTTTGAGCTGATGAAGTTATTCATTACACTTTGGATGATGTATCAACACCCCCAGTCACTACAAAGATACAGGCTTACTTACATGCTGTCATGCCCTGATCTGTTTCACCTGCTCCTTGTGATTGTCTCCACCCCTTCCAGGTGTCACTGATTTTCCCCAGTGTATTTATCCCTGTGTTTCCTGTCTCTCTGTGCCAGTGTATTTATCCCTGTGTCTCCTGTCTCTCTGTACCAGTGTATTTATCCCTGTGTTTCCTGTCTCTCTGTGCCAGTGTATTTATCTCTGTGTTTCCTGTCTCTCTGTGCCAGTGTATTTATCCCTGTGTCTCCTGTCTCTCTGTGCCAGTGTATTTATCCCTGTGTCTCCTGTCTCTCTGTACCAGTGTATTTATCCCTGTGTTTCCTGTCTCTCTGTGCCAGTGTATTTATCCCTGTGTTTCCTGTCTCTCTGTGCCAGTGTATTTATCCCTGTGTTTCCTGTCTCTCTGTGCCAGTGTATTTATCCCTGTCTCTCTGTGCCAGTGTATTTATCCCTGTGTTTCCTGTCTCTCTGTACCAGTGTATTTATCCCTGTGTTTCCTGTCTCTCTGTACCAGTGTATTTATAGTCTTGTATGTTTTTCAACCAGTGTTTTTCCCCCGTTCTCCTGCTTTTTGCTATTCTCCTTTTTCTAGTCCTCCAGGTTTTGACCGTTGCCTGTTTCTGGACTCTGTACCCACCTGCCTGACCATTCTGCCTGCCTGACCAGTCTGCCTGTCCTGACCCGGTGTCTGCCTGACCATTCTGCCTGCCTTGACCACGAGCCTGTCCTGACCCCGAGTCTGCCTGACCATTCTGCCTGTCCTGACCACGAGCCTGTCTGCTACTCTGTACCTCCTGGACTCTGATCTGGTTTTGACCTTTGGCCTGTCCACGACCTCTTGCCTCCTTTTGGATGAATAAACATTGTAAGACTCCAACCATCTGCCTCCTGTGTCTGCATCTGGGTCTCGCCTTGTGTCATGATACATGCGTTCCTCCTAACTCAGTTGCAGGAGAAGAAGGAAGCTGCTATTTCACCATAAAACAGTTGCAGATTTTAATGGCTGTGAGAAAACTGAGGATGGATCAACACCTTACCTTACCTTACAGCCTGAAAAGAAGGAAACCTGTGCAGAATAAAGATATTCCAAGACAGGAGTCCTGTTTCCAATAAGGCACTAAAGTAAAACTGTAAAAATAAATGGCTAAGAAGTTTAACTTTATGTCCTGAATACAAAGTGTTATGGTTGATGTAAATCCAACTCAACAGATCACTAAGTACCACATATTTCCAAGCATGGTGGTGGCTGCAACATAGGTATGCTTGTCATCTGCAAGGACTAGAGTTTATTAGGATAAAAAGAAACTAAGCACCGGCTAAATCCGAGAGGAAAAGCTGGTTCAGTCTGCTTTCCAAAAGACACTGGAAGACAAATTCACAGTTCAGCAAGACAATAACCCAAAACATAAGATCAAATATACACTGCCATTGCTTACCATGGTGACAGTGAATGTTCCTGAGTGGCTAAGTTACAGTTTTGACTTAAATCGCCTTGAAAAATCTATGCCAAGACTTGAAAATGGCTGTTAGGTGTGAATACTTTCAGAAGGCACTGTAAATATATTCTTTTTAAGAGAAAAAATTCAAGTACTTCATGTTGGTTTGCCCTGCGTCACAGCTCTTTGGGCCCCTCTTCTGAGCATCTTCTTGGCTGATACCTTAAACTCCTCCGTCTTCAGAACGTATACGATGGGATTGAGCATTGGTGGCAGTATCGAGGTCAGGGAGAGGTTGATGATCCGGGCGTTGGTTGGTATGATGGTGTAGAGAGAGTACGTGAAAATAATGGGCAGGTAGAATATGGCCACCAGTATTAGGTGTGAGGTACATGTCTTAATGGCTCTGAGTCTGGGGGAGAGGGGGAGAGAGGGGGAGAGAGAGAGAGAGAGAGAGAGAGAGAGAGAGAGAGAGGTGGACAGAGAGAGAGATAAAGAGTGGGAAAGAGAGCGTGAGAGATGGTAAGAAAGAGAGGGAGAGAGAGAGGTGGAGGGAGAGAAAGAGAGAGTGAGAGAGACAGAAAGAGGTGGACAGAGAGAGGGAGTGAGAGAAAGAGAGGTAGAGGGAGAGAGAGAGAGACAGAAAGAAGTGGATTGAGAGAGGGAGAGAGGGAGAGAGAGAGGTGGAGGGTGAGAGAGGGAGAGAGACAGAGAGACAGAAAGAGTTGGATGAGGGAGAAAGAGGTGGAGGGTGAGAGAGGGAGAGAGAGGGAGAGAGAGGTGGAGGGTGAGAGAGGGAGAGAGAGAGAGAGAGAGAGAGAGGTGGAGGGTGAGAGATGGAGAGAGAGCGAAAGAGAGAGGTGGACGGTGAGAGAAAGAAAGAGAGAGAGAGAGAAAGAGGTGGACATAGAGAGAGAAAGAAAGAGAGAGCGAGAGCGAGAGCGAGAGCGAGAGAGAGAATGTGTGTCAGTACACCATGTGATTATCTATACAGTTTAATTGCATTCTCAATATTTCCCAGCATTTATCATTCCTGTAACAAGTCCATAACTAAAAACATATTTCTGAGGCCTCACACCAATCATCATATGGTCCGTTCTGGCTTGGACAAGTCTACTTACTGACTTGACTTGACTTATTCCAATCAGTATTACTTCTCACCTGTCCTGCGGCAGTGTGACGGTGAACAGGGCGTGTGTTATACAGATGTATGATGATATGATGAAGATCATTGGGAGATAGAGAACTATACAGGGGTTGATTTCGCTCATCGCTATGTTAGGGACCACGTTAGAACAGGGGGCCGCCAGACGGAACAGGGGACCGTGGTCACAGAAGTAGCTGTTGATCACCAGAGACCTACAATACAATACATTATATACCATGTTATTACCCAGATATTAGAGCGAACAACAGAAATGTGTCAAAAAAATTCTCAACCAGCTATTGGTACACCTCCGCCACTGGAATTCCTCTCACATTCAAGATGATTAAAGGAACATAAAGAAACAATTCCAGAACTTTTTGGAGATCGAACTGCTTCAGAAATGGGTTTTGCTGGTTGGAACAAAAATAGTGCTTCTGCTCAGAACAAAACATTTGGAAAATAATTTTGGTTTTAATCCCTGATTGTGTGTAGATGGTTGAGAAATTTAAATTAATATATTTTCAATTCAGGCTGTAACACATCAAAATGTGGAATAAGTTAGGGGGAATTTACAAAACGTTAGCAAACCTTCCTAGTTTAACCTCCTTTTGCCCTCAGAACAGCCTCAATTCATTGGGACATGGACTCTACAAGGTGTGGGAAGCGTTCCACAGGGATGCTGGCCCATGTTGACTCCAATGTTTCCCACAGTTGTGTCAAGTTGGCTGGATGTCCTTTGGGTGGTGGACCATTCTAGATTCACACGGGAAATTGTTGAGCATGAAAAACTCAGCAGCATTGCAGTTCTTGACACAAACCGGTGCGCCTGGCACCTACTACCATACCCCGTTCAAAGGCACTTAAATATTTTGTTTTTCCCATTCACCCACTGAATGGCACATATACATAATCCATGTCTTGCTTGTCTCAAGGATTAAAAAACATCTGTAACATGTCTCCTCCCCTTCATCTACACTGATTTAAGTGGATTTAACAAGTAACTTGTCACACCCGCCCTGCCTCACCTGGAGCTCGAGGGCGCCAGGATCCCAAGCATTACGCACTCAAGCCCCTATCAGTACCCACACCTCACCTGGAGCTCGAAGGCGCCAGGAACCCCAGCATTACGCACTCAAGCCGCCATCAGTACCCACACCTCACCTGGAGCTCGAGGGCGCCAGGATCCCCAGCATTACGCACTCAAGCCGCCAGTACCCTGCCTTCCCCCATTTACGTGGATCTAAAACTTCTTAGGGAGGCAAGGGGGCAGTATTTTCACGTCCGGATGAAAAGTGTGCCCAAAGTAAACTGCCTGTTACTCAGGCCCAGAAGCTAGGATATGCATATTATTATTAGATTTGGATAGAAAACAGTAACGTTTCTAAAACTGTTAAAATAATGTCTGTGAGTATAACAGAACTGATTTGGCAGGCAAAACCGAGGACAAACCTTCCAGGGGGAAAACAATTGAGGTCATAGTATTTCCCAATAAGTTTCTATGGGAAGCCCTATTTAATAGGAACCTGGTTGCATTTCCTATGGCTTCCACTAGATGGCAACAGTCTTTAGAAATTGTTCAATGTTTTTCTTTTGAGAAATTAAGAAGTAGTGCTGTTCTTTGTTTGTGTCCAGATGGATTCTACTGTTTGGTGCGAGCTTCACGTTGTTTTTATCCGGTATTGGAAACAGTTTATCCAGTCTTAAATTTTGTCGATTATTTACTTTTTAGGATACCTGAGGTTGGATTAGGAATGTTGTTTGAAATGTTTGGACCAAGTTTACAGGTAACGTATTAGATACTTTGTAGTCATGTTGGAACCTGTGTATTTCTGAAACAAACGCGTCAAATAAACAGACCTTTTGGGGATATAAAGAAGGAATTTATCGAACAAAACTGAGACATTTGAGATTACAAAAAAAGAAGATCTTAATAAGTAATGCCTTATATATATATATTATATCGTTATTTCTGACTTTTGTGTCGCCACCTGCCTGGTTGAAAAATGACTTTCATGTGTTTGTATGCCGGGCGCTGTCCTCAGATAATCACATGTTTTTTTTTAAATCTGACGGCGATGACAATGAACAAGAAGTTAAGCTTTATTTTGATGTAATACACTTATATATTCTTGAAGTTTGAATTTGGCTCTCTGCAATTTCACTGGATGTTGTCAAATCGATCCCGCTGACGGGATTGGCGCGCGAAGGGATCAATATCAGGTTTAAACAAGTGACATCAATAAGGGATCATAGGTTAAACCTGGATTCACCTGGTCAGTCATGGAAAGAGCAGGTGTTGACCCGCACGTCTTGATCAAGTCTGTCAATAAACCAGCGGGAGCATTCATCAACGTAAGGATATATTATATTTTACTATGTTTATATCTACTATATTTGATCATGAATAGATTTTTTTGCACTAGCAAGTCATTGGACTGGAGGTTCGTACGTCTGAAACCAATAGTTTGACGTGATTTAACAGATAAATCTATACTTCACAGAAGCTATGCTTTTGCGGTGGAGTCGGTGCACTACAACACGATACATACTAACCTACAGAAAGAGAGCCGGGTGATGAGACACACAGAGATCAACACCATCAACACAGCAAACGCCCAGGCGGCCCCCGTCAGCTGGAGCATGGACCTGTGAGTGATCATCATGTGGTACCTGGAAAGAACATTACAATGGAACTTTGAGAGTTGATGACACAGCCCCTCTGGTCATTTAATAGCATCTCTGTGGGGGAAAAGATGTTCAACTTTATCATGTTATTATCGTCAATGTCTTATATGATTTGTCTTTATGTGTTTTTCATTTTATAATTATTCAGTCGAGATTCCCACATTTGGGGAACTTGCAGGGGTCAGCACGAACAGAGTGCATTGGCCGAACCTCACCCTGGTAATCCTCCTTTGTGATCAAGGTGTTTCCCCTGTCAGGTAACTATATCCTTATATATGATTTTAAAAGAAGTGAATCCATGTTAAATCATATTTCTTTTATATAATACATTTAATAAATACATTTGAATAAATTGTCAAATCAAATTATTAAATTCAAAATTTTTACAAATTATACCATATTTTTTTTATCCCAGAAGGGTAAAATTAAATAGTGTTTCTGAATGTTATTTTAATTGAGTTAATAATGTGATGTATTATCTGAGACCTGAGCGGGTAGCAGATGGCCACCAGTCTGTCATAGGACAGGATGGTGAGGTTGAAGGACTGCATGGTGATGAAGAGGAAGACGAAGAAGAGGCTCGTGAGACACTGGTCGTAGGAGATGAGCTGTCTGCTGAACAGAAACATGTCCAGCAGCTTGGGAACCAGGGCCGTGCTTTCACACACGTCTGTGAAGGCCAGGTTGAACACAGCGATGTACTTGGGGCTGTAAGGTCAGAACATAGATATCTTTTAATATTAATGTAAATATCACGTAACGGAGATCGGGGAGCAGGGCCGTTCACGGTTAATATAAGTAATATAATAATAATATAATATAATAATATAAGTATTATGTAATGGAGGCGCCCCACAAGGGTGCGTTCTGAGCCCTCTCCTGTACTCCCTGTTCACCCACGACTGCGTAGCCACGCATGCCTCCAACTCAATCATCAAGTTTGCGGACGACACAACAGTGGTAGGCTTGATTACCAACAACGACGAGACGGCCTACAGGGAGGAGGTGAAGGCCCTCAGAGTGTGGTGTCAGGAAAATAACCTCACACTCAACGTCAACAAAACTAAGGAGATGATTGTGGACTTCAGGAAACAGCAGAGGGAACACCCCACTATCCACATCGATGGAACAGTAGTGGAGAGGGTAGTAAGTTTTAAGTTCCTCTGCGCACACATCACAGACAAACTGAATTGGTCCACTCACACAGACAGCATCGTGAAGAAGGCGCAGCAGTGCCTCTTCAACCTCAGGAGGCTGAAGAAATTCGGCTTGTCACCAAAAGCACTCACAAACTTCTACAGATGCACAATGGAGAGCATCCTGTCGGGCTGTATCACCGCCTGGTACGGCAACTGCACCGCCCTCAACCGTAAGGCTCTCCAGAGGGTAGTGAGGTCTGCACAACGCATCACCGGGGGCAAACTACCTTCCCTCCAGGACGCCTACACCACCCGATGTCACAGGAAGGCCATAAAGATCATCAAGGACAACAACCACCCGAGCCACTGCCTGTTCACCCCGCTATCATCCAGAAGGCGAGGTCAGTACAGGTGCATCAAAGCTGGGACCGAGAGACTGAAAAACAGCTTCTATCTCAAGGCCATCAGACTGTTAAACAGCCACCACAAATATTGAGTGGCTGCTGCCAACACACTGACTCAACTCCAGCCACTTTAATAATGGGAATTGATGGGAAATGATGTCAAATATATCACTAGTCACTTTAAACAATGCTACCTAATATAATGTTTACATACCCTACATTATTCATCTCATATGTATACGTATATACTGTACTCTATATCATCTACTGCATCTTTATGTAATACATGTATCACTAGCCACTTTAACTATGCCACTTTGTTTACATACTCATCTCATATGTATATACTGTACTCAATACCATCTACTGTATCTTGCCTATGCCGCTCTGTACCATCACTCATTCATATATCTTTATGTACATATTCTTTATCCCCTTACACTGTGTATAAGACAGTAGTTTTGGAATTGTTAGCTAGATTACTTGTTGGTTATTACTGCATTGTCGGAACTAGAAGCACAAGCATTTCGCTACACTCGCATTAACATCTGCTAACCATGTGTATGTGACAAATAAAATTTGATTTGGAGATCGGGGAGCAGGGCAGGCTCCCACACACATGTCTGTGAGGTCCAGGGGAACTGGGACTTCAATAAGATAGAATGTCCAATTAAGGCTGTTATACACTGTATTGTGTTAATGAGATTAAAGAGGTCTGATTACCTGTGGAGACTGCGGTCCACGTAGATGCCAGTCATGACGAAGGTGTTGCCCACCTAGACCCAACACACACACACACAGCAGAAATGACCCAAAATGGAAGTTCTTAAGTTAGTAACACCCTGGACCAGAGCTAGTAAGTAACACCCGGGACCAGAGCTAGTTAGTAACACCTTGGACCAGAGCTAGTTAGTAACACCCTGGACCAGAGCTAGTTAGTAACACCCTGGACCAGAGCTGGTTAGTAACACCCGGGACCAGAGCTAGTTAGTAACACCCGAGACCAGAGCTAGCTAGTAACACCTTGGACCAGAGCTAGTTAGTAACACCCTGGACCAGAGCTAGTTAGTAACACCTTGGACCAGAGCTAGTTAGTAACACCCTGGACCAGAGCTAGTTAGTAACACCCTGGACCAGAGCTAGTTAGTAACACCCTGGAACAGATGAAGTTAGTAACACCCTGGACCAGAGCTACAGCCTTACCAGAGAGATGATGTAAACAAAACAGAGGAAGATGTAGTAGTATTTCATGTCGGGGACGGCTATGAAACCACTGATGAAGAAGTAAGGGGGTCGGATGATGTCGTTGACGTCTGTCTGGTTAGGGTCAGAGGTCAGGGAACTCATCCTGGAGGTGTTGACGTCTCCCTCTGGCTGGTGATAATCTGTGGAAATACATTATCCATGAGTGCATTATTACAAATAAAGATATATTCAAAACTGCACATTAATTCACCTGTTGACAAAAACATAATTGAAGCATCGTTAGTGGAAAGGGAATTATCCAAGTTCATCAAAATTGTAAATAATTTATAATAATAAATCAATTAAATTGTATTTATTTATGTATTCAATGTTACTTCATTTGATACCAGTTGCTAAAAAATAGTTAATTAAACCACTCACTTCAGACATCAAACTAAATACCAGAAAGTCATCTCCATCAACTACTAAAGCTATCATGTAAATGTAAAGCTGAACCCACCTCCTCAGGTGATATGGTGGACCTGACAGCCCAGGTCTAGTGTGAGTACCTGGGCAGAGACAACAGGCTTATATACTGTATCATCATTACCTGCTGGTCATTAGTACAACACATAGAGTTACATCACTGGTTCCCAATCCTGGTCCTGGGAACCCAAAGGGATTCACATTTTAGTTACTGCACCAACACACCTGATTCAGCTAATCGACTCATCTTCAAGCCTTTGATTAGATAAATCAGGACAAAAACCTAAATGTTGTTGACCTTTTGGGAAACACTGAAACAGCTAACGACACGTATAATAAGGTATTCTGTTAGTTTTGTAAAATCTAAAATGTGAAATGATACTTGACATAGATTTAGTGAAGTAAAACGGTTGTATTCCCCAGCTCAGAATCATGAATCAACTCATCTTTGGACTGTGTTGTCGGTCACCAGATTGCTATCAAATCAAATGTATTCATGAAGCCCTTCTTACATCAGCTGATGTCACAAAGTGCTGTACAGAAACCCAGCCTAAAACCCCAAACAGCAAGCAATGCAGTTGTAGAAGCACGGTGACTAGGAAAAACTCCCTAGAAAGGCCAAAACCTAGGAAGAAACCTAGAGAGGAACCAGGCTCTGAGGGGTGGCCAGTCCCCTGCTTGCTGTGCCGGGTGGAGATTATAACAGAACATGGCCAAGATGTTCAAATGTTCATAGATGACCAGCAGGGTCAAATAATAATAATCACATTGGTTGTCGAGAGTGCAACAGGTCAGCACCTCAGGAGTAAATGTCAGTTGGCTTTTCATAGCCGAACATTCAGAGTATCTCTACCGCTCCTGCTGTCTCTAGAGAGTTGAAAACAGCAGGTCTGGGACAGGTAGCACATCCGGTGAACAGTTCAGGGTTCCATAGCCGCAGGCAGAACAGTTGAAAATGGAGCAGCAGCCCGGCCAGGTGGACTGGGGACAGTAAGGAGTTCAGGCCAGGTAGTCCTGAGGCATGGTCCTAGGGCTCAGGTACTCCTCCTCCGAGAAAGAAAGAAAGAAAGAAAGAAAGAAAGAAAGAAAGAAAGAAAGAAAGAAAGAAAGAAAGGAGAGAGAAAATAGAGAGGGAATTAGAGAGAGCATACTTAAATTCACACAGGACACCGGATAAGACAGGAGAAATACTCCAGATATAACAAACTGACCCCAGCCCCCCGACACATGAACTACTGAAGCATAAATACTGGAGGCTGAGACAGGAGGGGTCAGGAGACACTGTGGCCCCATCCGGTGATACCCCCGGACAGGGCCAAACAGGCAGGATATAACCCCACCCACTTTGCCAAAGCACAGCCCCCACACCACAAGAGGGATATCTTCAACCACCAACCTACCATCCTGAGACAAGGCCGAGTATAGCCCACAAAGATCTCCACCATGGCACGAACCCCAAGGGGGGGCGCCAACCCAGACAGGAAGATCACGTCAGTGACTCAACCCACTCAAGTGACGCACCCCTCCTAGGGACGGCATGAAAGAGCACCAGTAAGCCAGTGACTCAGCCCCTGTAATGGGGTTAGAGGCAGAGAATCCCAGTGGAGAGAGGGGGACCGGCCAGGCAGAGACAGCAAGGGTGAGCCGTTGCTCCAGTGCTTCACCATGTTTCATCGAAATGTACAGCCGTGTGTCGTCCACATAGCAGTGAAAGTTAACATTATGTTTCCAAATGACATCATCAAGAGGTAAAATATATAGTGACAACAATAGTGGTCCCATAATGGAACCTTGAGGAACACCGAAATTTACAGTTGATTTGTCAGAGGACAAATCATCCACAGAGACAAACTGATATCTTTCCGACAGATAAGATCTAAACCGGGCCAGAACTTGTCCGTGTAGACCAATTTTGGTTTCCAATCTCTCCAAAAGAATGCGGTGATCGATGGTATCAAAAGCAGCACTTAGGAGCACGAGGACAGATGCAGAGCCTCGGTCTGACGCCATTAAAAGGTAATTTACCACCTTACAGAGTGCAGTCTCAGTGCTATGATGGGGTCTAAAACCAGACTGAAGCGTTTTGTATACATTGTTTGTCTTCAGGAAGGCAGTGAGTTGCTCCGCAACATTTTTTGCTAGCATTTGAGAGGAATGGGAGATTCGATATAGGCCAATAGTTTTTTAAATATTTTCTGGGTCAAGGTTTGGATTTTTCAAAAGACTTTTAGTGAGTTTGGTACATATCCGGTGGATAGAGAGCCGTTTATTATGTTCAACATAGGAGGGCCAAGCTCAGGAAGCAGCTCTTTCAGTAGTTCATTTGGAATAGGGTCCAGTATGCAGCTTGAAGCTTTAGAGGCCATGATTATTTTCATCATTGTGTCAAGAGATATAGTACTAAAACACTTGAGCGTCTCTCTTGATCCTAGGTCCTGGCAGAGTTGTGCAGACTCAGGACAACTGAGCTTTGGAGGAATACGCAGATTTAAAGAGGAGTCTGTAATTTGCTTTCTAATAATCTTGATCTTTTCATCAAACATGACGTGGTTAACTGATGCGTAAAATCCCACAGATGTCAATTCAACATCTATTCCACGTTGGTTCAATGTAAATTCATTGAAATGGCATAGAAACAACATTGATTCAACCAGTGTGTTTCCCAGTGGGCTACCTTTCCAGGAGTTGTAAGATCTGGCATGCTTCAGCAACGTCTGAGCAAGGGAACACAGCCAACATGTCGGACTACCCTTGATGTTGCTGTTGTTGTCATAGGACCTTTTCAAAACCACATTGAACCAGCCCCATAGGCTTAATAGGCTATAATGTATACTTAGCTGAGACAGAAGGAAGGAGTGAGAAAGAGAGGGGGTAGGAGAGGGAAAGAGAGGAGGTAGGAGAGGGAAAGAGAGGAGGAAGGAGAGGGAAAGAGAGGAGGAAGGAGAGGGAAAGAGAGGAGGTAGGAGAGGGAAAGAGAGGAGGTAGGAGAGGGAAAGAGAGGAGGTAGGAGAGGGAAAGAGAGGAGGTAGGAGAGGGAAAGAGAGGAGGTAGGAGAGGGAAAGAGAGGAGGTAGGAGAGGGAAAGAGAGTAGGAGAGGGAAAGAGAGGAGGTAGGAGAGGGAAAGAGAGGAGGTAGGAGAGGGAAAAGAGGTGGAAGGAGAGAGAAAGAGAGGAGGTAGGAGAGGAGGAAGGAGAGGGAAGGAGAGGAGGAAGGAGAGAGAAAGAGAGGAGGAAGGAGAGAGAAAGCGAGGAGGTAGGAGAGAGGGAGGAAGGAGAGGGAAGAAGAGGAGGAAGGAGAGGGAAGGAGAGGAGGAAGGAGAGGGAAGGAGAGAGAAAGAGAGGAGGAAGGAGAGGGAAAGCGAGGAGGTAGGAGAGAGAAAGAGAGGAGGAAGGAGAGGGAAAGCGAGGAGGTAGGAGAGAGAAAGAGAGGAGGAAAAAGAGGGAAAGAGAGGAGGTAGGGGAGAGAATGAGAGGTGGAAGGAGAGGGAAAGATGGGAGGTAGGAGAGAGAAAGAGAGGAGGAAGGAGAAGGAACGAGAGGAAGTAGGAGAGAGAAAAAAAGAAGGTTGGAGAGAGAAAATAGGAGGTAGGAGAGAATGAGAGGAGGTAGGAGAGAGAATGAGAGGTAGGAGAGAGAAAGAACAGGTAATGAATGTCTGCTCTCAGCTCAATGCTAGCTGCTCCCTGACATGGTCTGCTGCTGGGTCTGTAGGCTTTCTCTCCAACCCTGCTCTAACACACCAGATTCTTCTAATTGGCTCATCATCAGGACCTTGATCCCGACAGCGGATACACAATCAAAAAATGTATGCGATCACTGTACTATATCGTCTGCTACTTATTTTGGAGAAAAGATTGGACCTAGATCGGATCGTTGGTAGAGAGTGTGCCTAGATCGGATCATTGTGGAGAGTGGGCCTAGATCAGATCATTGTGGAGATCGGGCCTAGATCGGATCATTGTGGAGATCAGGTCTAGATCGTATTCATTGTAAAGATCGTGCCTAGATCGAATCATTGTGGAGAGTGTGCCTAGATCGGATCATTGTGGAGAGTGAGCCTAGATCAGATCATTGTGGAGATCGGGCCTAGATCGGCTCATTGTAGAGATCAGGCCTAGATCGGATCATTGTGGAGAGTGGGCCTAGATCAGATCATTGTGGAGATCGGGCCTAGATCGGATCATTGTGGAGATCAGGTCTAGATCGTATTCATTGTAAAGATCGTGCCTAGATCGAATCATTGTGGAGAGTGTGCCTAGATCGGATCATTGTGGAGAGTGAGCCTAGATCAGATCATTGTGGAGATCGGGCCTAGATCGGCTCATTGTAGAGATCAGGCCTAGATTTGACTCTTTGTGTTATCATAGAGGATGACTACTAGACCTATCTACATGTCAACACATGAGTCTCCTACTGAATACACAGTCAGTCTAATGAGATACCTAATGAGGACCTGTTTGTCCATACTGCTTAGAAACTCTCTCTGCAGATGATGACACAGGGATGGAGGGAGGGAGGCAGTCAGGGAGCCAGGTAGGGGTGACACTGTGTCTCTAGTCTGCAGAGGATAACACAGGGAGGGAGGCAGGCAGGGAGCCAGGGAGGGGTGTTTGTTGACACTGTGTCTATAGTCTGCAGAGGATGACACAGGGAGGGAGGAAGGGGGAGAGGCAGGGAGGGGTGTTTGTTGACACTGTCTCCAGTCTGCAGAGGATGACAGATACAGTAAAACTGACCTGTGAGAATACTGCCTTCTCTACAGAATACTAACGGTTGACATATCTCATTAGTTCAGTGGTGTAAACAGAAGTGGACGGGAGGGAAGAAAGGAAGGAGATCAATGTACACAAAGAACAAGTGTGCAGTTAAAATGGGCGAAAAAGACACAGATTTCTTTCCTCAGGGCCGTGGAGTGAGATAGAGATCCAGCCCCGCCCTCTTTATATCAATGAATTGGTCACTAGAACATTCTGCAGCACCCAGTCTCACACTACTGGACTCAAATGTCTACTGTTTGCTAATGATCTGGTGCTTCTGTCCCTAACCAAGGAGGGCCTACAGCAGCACCTAGATATTCTGCACAGATTCTGCCAGACTTGGGCCCTGACAGACCTGGGCCCTGACAGACCTGGGCCCTGACAGACCTGGGCCCTGACAGACCTGAACCCTGACAGACCTGAACCCTGACAGACCTGGGCCCTGACAGACCTGGGCCCTGACAGACCTGGGCCCTGACAGTAAATCTCAGTAAGGCAAAAATAATGGTGCTCCAAAAAGGTCCAGTATCCAAAACAACAAATACAAATTCTATCTAGACACCACAAAGAATTACTAGAGAAAACAACGAATTACACCTACCTCAGCCTAAACATCAACACCACAGGTAACTTCTACAAGGCTGTGAACGATCTGAGAGAGAAGGCAAAAAGGGCCTTCTGAAGGAACCTAAAACTCAACATCCCAATTAGGATCTGGCTAAAAATAATTCAGTCTGTTATAGAGCTCATTGCCCTTTATGGTTGTGAGGTCTGGGGTCCACTCACCAACCAACAATTCACCAAATTGAGACTCTGCAAGCAGAATTCTGCAAAAAAACACTATACTCTGTGTCCAACGCAAACGTCCAAACAATGAAATTATCAAACTCCAGAAAATAGATTCTAAAATTCTACAACCAGCTGAAAGGAAGCGATGCCCACACATTCCATCACAAAGACATCTCCTACAGAGAGATTAACCTAGAGTCCCCTCAGCCAGCTGGTTCTGGGGCTCTGTTCACAAACAGATCCCACAGAGTCCCATGACAGCAACAGATTTAGACCCAACAAAATCATGAAAGCAAAAAGTTACTATTTGACACACTGGAAAGAATCAACCCAAACACAGAGCAAATTGGAACACTATCTTGCCCTAAACAGACAGTGCAAAGTGGCAGAATACCTGACCCTTGACCCCAAATTAAGATAATCCTTGACTATGTACAGACTCAGTGAGCATAGCCTTGCTATTGAGAAAGGCCACCAAAAGGCAGACCTGGCTATGTGCTCACTGCCCACAAAATGAGGTGGAAACTGAGCTGCACTTCCTAACCACCTGCCCAATATATGACCATATTAGAGACACATATTTCCCTCAGATTACACAGATCCACAAAGAATTTGAAACCAAATCAAACATTGACAAACTACCATATCCATCAGGTGAAATACCACAGTGTGTAAGGGATTTCCTCCTCTTCTTCCGAAGAGGAGAGGCGAAACGGATCAGAGGACCAATATGCGGCGTGGTAAGTGCCCATGATTCTTTTAATATGTAAATTTACTCATGAACAACTGATACAACAAAAACAAGAAACGTGTGAAACCCTCAACAGCCCTATCTGGTGCAAAACACAAAGACAGGAACAATCACCCACAAACACACAGTGACACCCAGGCTACCTAAGTATGATTCTCAATCAGAGACAACTAATGACACCTGCCTCTGATTGAGAACCATACTAGGCCGAAACATAGAAAACCCCAAATCATAGAAAAACAAACATAGACTGCCCACCCAACTCACGCCCTGACCATACTAACTAAATACAGAACACAGGAAACAAAGGTCAGAACGTGACACAGTGTGCCATCACATCAGCAAGATTTGTGGACTGTTGCAATGCGATACGGGCAACCAGTGGAACACAAACAACATTGTAAATACTATCTATATATCTGTGTATTTATCTTCCCCTACTATATGTACTACAGCCATTGGCACACTATACATTGCTAACACATAGCTGATAATATCTGACATGTCTTGAACTTGTTACTGTTCATTTCTTTCTTTTTTTGTTGATGTTGTTTTGTTTTTCTCACTTTTGTTTACTGTTTATTTTTTACTTGCTTTGGCATTGTCACAACAACAAAAAATCACCTGATGTCAGAGTTAACAAACAGGTGGTCATCCGAGAGCCAATTAAAATAGGTTGACACACCTGAAGAGAGTGTTTCCATGGTGACAGCTGGGGACACACACACACACACACACACACACACACACGTCAGCTGAGGACAACTGCTGTTATGGCTTACACACTGACTGGTGACACTATGACACTGGGACTGACAACACTTAAAGTATTCCACTTGCATTATTATCATTACCAAGCTTCAAAGTGAAAAAAAAAAATATAGCTGTCAATAACAGCAATAAATGGTAACATTGCCATCTTGTCTCATATAAAGTCCTAGTTTGAAGTTGGGACCATTCATCATCATTACAAGTTCAGCTCCATCTTGAAAACGTCACAGCTGACATGGGGGGGTGGGGGGTATCACCAATGGACTGATGAACAAAATACTAAATTATATATAAAGGGATCCTTTACAGTTTTTTCCAACTGCTTACACGCGTTTTCAAAACTGTCTCCTTTTTTCAAAACTCTACACAGAAAATGCAAAATGCCTCACATCTCCTTCAAAATGTAACACTGCATTCAAAATGGCATAAACACATGTCAGAATGAAGCATTTGCATCAAATGGCAAACACTGCTTTCATAATAGTACATTTCTGGATGTACCATGTAAACACTGTTGTTCTAAATCTAAAGCTCTTTGGTCTTTCATAGGCTTATATCTACATTTCAATACAATGTTCTACAGTGAAAGTCATCTGCTGAGAGGGGTAACAAGTACACTGTGAACACCAATGCAATGTAGAAACAGAAAATATTTATTAGGCCAAACATTACTGATGTATCCAGTAGCATACAACACAACCATAAACATATGTAAACCAAAAGTACATTCTTTAGAATACAGTAAAGAACACAATTGTGTGTGAGGGGTCCCGGGGGGGGGGGGGCAGTCCAGGAATTAAAGGAATTAATTAATAAAGTCCCACTAATCTAGCAGGCTCCTGATCTGGATCAGGGACAAGCATTGTATAAATTGCATCCAGAAAAGTGAGCATATGGCCGGTGTTGTACGGACCCAGTGTGGCGTTGTGATGGAGGACCCCGTTTTGAGTGCTGGCAGCACACAGTTATATTACCCCCACGCTGTCCAGGGACATTGGTCATTGCCCTCTGTCCTATTACATTTCTTCCGCGGCGCCTGGTTTTGGTGAGGTTGAAGCCAACCTCATCCACATAAATAACTTCATGGTGAATTACATGGGCATCCAGCTCCAATACTCCAATACTGTTACCATAGAGGATGACTAATTGCATTGTTGGCCAAAACCGTATTTATAATTACAGTCTCTTGTACATCTATGAACAAGGGTCCTCGTCCTCCATGATGTCTTTGCCTTTCCACTCTGTACAGAATTCAAACACAGTATGTGTTCAGCATAGGAACTGTAAACAATGATAACCAACCTCATTCATTCAATGCAGTGCAGTAAATGGATGGCTTAGAGTTACAAATGTTTATGCAATACTATGCAGTCATACGTATTTTACAGTACATTACTGTAATGCTAAAATAGTCATTAGATAGTTGCATACCGGTTCTAATTTCTGAAGGTTCAAATTATGGACGCCACTGTAAATCGACTCAAGTTGGGCTGGACTCTCAGTCCAGCCTCTCTCATGGTCAAACCGTGGTTGATCACATGATCAACAAGTGTTGCCCAAATCTCATCAGAGATGGCTCTCTTTCCTTCTCTTCTTTGCCCTCGTCCTCTTCTTCCTCTTCCTCCTACTCCTCTTGCTCTCTGTCCATTGTTGGCATCCATTGTTCAAAATAGGTAATCTGACCTTTGACCTATTTATAGGCTTATACTACAGTAAAGCAGTGATTGGTTAGTGATCAGTTAAGCTATTAGTGTTTGCACATGTGAGGAGTGTGTGTGTGACCTGGTGAATAAGTGTAGCATTTTCATTGGTTTGATTGGTTGTGTTTGGAAAAGGAAAGCAAGTCACTTCCTGTTAGATTTTTGTGTTTTAGGTAGAGAATTGTGTGTAGTGTTTTGAAAAGTCCAAGGCAGAGAAATAGCTTATGGTTTTGGATATTTGGTGTGTAGTTTTGCACTTTGAGTGAGAGGTTTCAAAAATCCTGCGACATGAAAAGATTTTGTGTGTAAGCAGTTGGAAAAAACGGTAAGAACCAGATCCTAAACAAGAACCAGGTTCTTGGGCCAGTAACCGGAAGGTTGCTGGTTCAAATCCCTGAGCCTACTAGGTGAAAAATCTATCAATATTTATCTCTAATAGTTCCTGAGAGTCACTCTGATTAAGAGCGTCTGCTAAATGCTGGTGGGTATTTTGACCTTCCAAAGCTGTGTGTAGAATAGTATAGCTATTCTACTTTAGTAGGCCTAACTTCTTGACTTAATTATCTATCACCTTCTCCAAAGCACTCGGGATGATAAAGAATATGGTTAAGTTCTATGGATTTGAATCCATCCAAGTAGCAGCAGCACAAACTGTAGCGACACAACGACAAGTTATCTCCTCACTTCACTTCTTTGTCACTCACACATCTCTCACGTGAATCTCTTGTCACGCGCAGGTGAGTATGGGAAGGGTTTTTTTTCAGAATAAGAGCCCCAACATGAATTGTAGATGGCGATGCCATAATAAAAGTCTCTAATTAACATTACATACAGTGGTTCTGATTACTAAACATATATTTCTGCACACCAAACCATGGCAAGAAATGATGGGTCAGGACCCACTTGGAGGTCACAGTTAATTATTTTTGTATCGTGGTCTAAGTTTTTGTTTTGCTTTAAAACATTTTAAAAATTTTATTATTTTTTCTTTTTTATTATTATTATTATTATTATTATTATTATTTTTTTTAGAAATATAAGAAAACTTGAACAAAATCAAAAGTCATGAGCCAATAAGACCACAGACTGCTGCCTTCATCCGTCTCCTCTAATCATCCCCTGATAACCCATCAATTAACTAGGAGAAGAAGAAGAGAAGACCAGCAGTACTGTAGATGTCCGGGTTTGAATATCATAGAGTGTATATCTCCCCCCAAAAAAAATAACTGTGGTATGGTATCTCTTGGGGGTAAACAACTGTAGGGGGCTGTGGGGGCTGTGCTTTGGCAAAGTGGGTGGGGTTATATCCTTCCTGTTTGGCCCTGTCCGGGGGTGTCCTCGGATGGGGCCACAGTGTCTCCTGACCCCTCCTGTCTCAGCCTCCAGTATTTATGCTGCAGTAGTTTATGTGTCGGGGGGCTGGGGTCAGTTTGTTATATCTGGAGTACTTCTCCTGTCCTATTCGGTGTCCTGTGTGAATCTAAGTGTGCGTTCTCTAATTCTCTCCTTCTCTCTTTCTTTCTCTCTCTCGGAGGACCTGAGCCCTAGGACCATGCCCCAGGACTACCTGACATGATGACTCCTTGCTGTCCCCAGTCCACCTGGCCATGCTGCTGCTCCAGTTTCAACTTCCACCTGACTGTGCTGCTGCTCCAGTTTCAACTGTTCTGCCTTATTATTATTCGACCATGCTGGTCATTTATGAACATTTGAACATCTTGGCCATGTTCTGTTATAATCTCCACCCGGCACAGCCAGAAGAGGACTGGCCACCCCACATAGCCTGGTTCCTCTCTAGGTTTCTTCCTAGGTATTGGCCTTTCTAGGGAGTTTTTCCTAGCCACCGTGCTTCTACACCTGCATTGCTTGCTGTTTGGGGTTTTAGGCTGGGTTTCTGTACAGCACTTTGAGATATCAGCTGATGTACGAAGGGCTATATAAATAAATTTGATTTGATTTGATTTGATTGATTTGATTTAGTCCACTGGTTTAATCATGCTATGCTATGCAATGCTACCCAACGCTATGCAATGCTACGCAACGCTATGAAATGCTACGCAACGCTACGCAATGCTACGCAACGCTACGCAACGCTACGCAATGCTACGCAACGCTATGCAATGCTACGCAACGCTATGCAATGCTACGCAATGCTACGTAATGCTACGCAACGCTACGCAACGCTATGTAATGCTACGCAACGCTATGCAATGCTACGCAACGCTACGCAACGCTACGCAACGCTACGCAACGCTATGCAATGCTACGCAACGCTACGCAACGCTACGCAACGCTATGCAATGCTACGCAACGCTACGCAACGCTACGCAACGCTATGCAATGCTACGCAATGCTATGTAATGCTACGCAACGCTACGCAACACTATGCAATGCTACGCAACGCTATGCAATGCTACGCTACGCAACGCTACGCAATGCTACGCAACGCTATGCAATGCTACGCAACGCTATGTAATGCTATGGAGCTATCCCCCCTGGGCTCAACACCTACAGTCCCCTGGTTCAGAGGTCTATTTATTAGACTAGTGGTTTTCCCTGAATCCCCCACCTCTCTAATTAAGGTTAATAAATATCATCAGGGACCAGGATTAGTGCTTTCTCATTGAATTGATAATCCTCACGGATCCTCCTAAAGCCCCTCATAGAGCGGTCAACCAATTGGCTCTAAACAGAGCAAGATACAGTTGATGATTTTCAAGGTATGAGCTATCTCTAGATATATACCCAGGCAATTCCCACAAGAGGGCACAACTTTGAATGTCTCATCTGCTTCATACTGCAAGAAGGAACTGTGACTATCAGATTCTAATGGTAGAAGATGGTGGTTGTAATGATGATTGTAATGATGGTTGTAATGGTAGAAGATGATGGTTGTAATGATGGTTGTAATGATGGTTGTAATGGTAGAAGATGATGGTTGTAATGATGGTTGTAATGATGGTTGTAATGGTAGAAGATGATGGTTGTAATGATGGTTGTAATGGTAGAAGATGATGGTTGTAATGATGGTTGTAATGATGATTGTAATGGTAGAAGATGATGGTTGTAATGGTAGAAGATGATGGTTGTAATGATGGTTGTAATGGTAGAAGATGATGGTTGTAATGATGGTTGTAATGGTAGAAGATGATGGTTGTAATGATGGTTGTAATGGTAGAAGATGATGGTTGTAATGATGGTTGTAATGATGGTTGTAATGATGGTTGTAATGGTAGAAGATGATGGTTGTAATGATGGTTGTAATGATGATTGTAATGGTAGAAGATGATGGTTGTAATGGTAGAAGATGATGGTTGTAATGATGGTTGTAATGATGGTTGTAATGATGGTTGTAATGGTAGAAGATGATGGTTGTAATGGTAGAAGATGATGGCGTTGTAGCTGTCTTACGAGCTCCGGACCAATTTTGCTATTTTTTTGTGTGTTTTTTTTACTCTGATCTTACATTTTGTTTTGTACATAATGTTGGATGCCGAAAACGTTGGTAAAAACCCATTAAACTGCTGGGAGTTTATACACGGAGTGTGCGACTGTTTATTTGGATAGTTTATGGTTTATTGGCTGTTATTCAGCACCTCCACATTCTGGGTGTATGCCAGCTCATGTCTTTTTATCTACATGTTTCCGCCATCATTTCCAATGACCGAAAACCCGTACCCCGAGTATTTGGCCAATTTATCATTACTCATTGTGTATTTAATCCTTGTGTTATTATTTTTTTCTTATTTTTTTCTCTGCATTGTTGGGAATTTAACATTTCACTGTTAGTCTACACCTGTTTTTCACAAAGAATGTGACGAATACAATTTTATTTTTATTTTATTGGAAGTGAAAACATATAGTGTTGGGGCCAAATTTGTGGCCTAAAGTTAAAGTTTCAACAACAGTTCCATCATCACCTGCATGGCTACATGTAAACAGATGAGGTCATTACTCAGCCATCCCAGGTGTACCAACACTCTAATTAGGTCTCTGATGACCACCTGTTTGTTGATGATGAATCTGAGGAATTTGACAGGAACACTAGACCAGGTGGGAATACTGCTCTGCTTGTTACTGAGCACTCATTAGGACAGAGAGAGAGAGAACGTTAGAGAGAGAGAGAGAGAGAGAGAGAGAGAACGTTAGAGAGAGGGAGAGGGAAAGAGAGAGAGAGAGAGAGAGAGAGAGAGAGAGAGAGAGAGAGAGAGAGAGAGAGAGAGAGAGGGAAAGAGAGAGAGAGAGAGAGAGAAGAGTGACAACGTTTTAATGTCAAAGGGCTAAACAACAAGGCCAATGCAAGTCAGCCAGTTTGTTCCAACTTGCAGTTGGCTGCAAAGCTCTCTAAATAAACTACTGAAAATGTGGGACTAGACAAGGCTGTCCCTTCTCCCCCATTTTATTAATTACTACTGCACTGTTGGAGCTCGGAACACAAGCATTTCGCTACGCTAACAATAACATCTGCTGAATATATGTATGTGACCAATAACATTTTATTTTATTTGATGTATTGATGATAACATGAGCGCAGTGAAATGGGAGGACAGACCGATGAGAACATGAGGGCAGTGAAACGGGACGACAAGCCAATGAGAACATGAGCAAAACGGGAGGACAGGGACCAAAAAGTCCTAACCCATTTTTAAAAAAGTGTTTCTGTACATGCTCATAACATAGGCACCTGTGTAGAAGGACAGCTTCTCAGCTGTTAGAGGCTTGTACTGCATCCCTACAAGTTATCGGAGAGGCCCAATATTCCCCAATGAAAATGTATTTTGTGAAGCCAGGTCAGACAGCCAACCCATCAGCTGAGATTGCACCAATCGTATTCACCACTCCTTCCTTAGCATGGTGGTCTATGTAAGTTGACCAGATCTGATCACACATCCTCTGGTGTTGCACTGCTGGCCCACCACCATGATCTCTGTCCTGCTGGCCCACCACCATGATCTCTGTCCTGCTGGCCCACCACCATGATCTCTGTCCTGCTGGCCCACCACCATGATCTCTGTCCTGCTGGCCCACCACCATGATCTCTGTCCTGCTGGCCCACCACCATGATCTCTGTCCTGCTGGCCCACCACCATGATCTCTGTCCTGCTGGCCCACCACCATGATCTCTGTCCTGCTGGCCCACCACCATGATCTCTGTCCTGCTGGCCCACCACCATGATCTCTGTCCTGCTGGCCCACCACCATGATCTCTGTCCTGCTGGCCCACCACCATGATCTCTGTCCTGCTGGCCCACCACCATGATCTCTGTCCTGCTGGCCCACCACCATGATCTCTGTCCTGCTGGCCCACCATCATGTCCATCTCCAGCATCACCATGATCTCTGTCCTGCTGGCCCACCATCATGTCCATCTCCAGCACCACCATGATCTCTGTCCTGCTGGCCCACCATCATGTCCATCTCCAGCATCACCATGATCTCTGTCCTGCTGGCCCACCACCATGTCCATCTCCAGCACCACCATGATCTCTGTCCTGCTGGCCCACCACCATGATCTCTGTCCTGCTGGCCCACCACCATGATCTCTGTCCTGCTGGCCCACCACCATGATCTCTGTCCTGCTGGCCCACCACCATGATCTCTGTCCTGCTGGCCCACCACCATGATCTCTGTCCTGCTGGCTCACCACCATGATCTCTGTCCTGCTGGCCCACCACCATGATCTCTGTCCTGCTGGCCCACCACCATGATCTCTGTCCTGCTGGCCCACCACCATGATCTCTGTCCTGCTGGCCCACCACCATGATCTCTGTCCTGCTGGCCCACCACCATGATCTCTGTCCTGCTGGCCCACCACCATGATCTCTGTCCTGCTGGCCCACCACCATGATCTCTGTCCTGCTGGCCCACCACCATGATCTCTGTCCTGCTGGCCCACCACCATGATCTCTGTCCTGCCGGCCCACCACCATGATCTCTGTCCTGCCGGCCCACCACCATGATCTCTGTCCTGCCGGCCCACCACCATGATCTCTGTCCTGCCGGCCCACCACCATGATCTCTGTCCTGCCGGCCCACCACCATGATCTCTGTCCTGCTGGCCCACCACCATGATCTCTGTCCTGCTGGCCCACCACCATGATCTCTGTCCTGCTGGCCCACCACCATGATCTCTGTCCTGCTGGCCCACCACCATGATCTCTGTCCTGCTGGCCCACCACCATGATCTCTGTCCTGCTGGCCCACCACCATGATCTCTGTCCTGCTGGCCCACCACCATGATCTCTGTCCTGCTGGCCCACCACCATGATCTCTGTCCTGCTGGCCCACCATCATGTCCATCTCCAGCATCACCATGATCTCTGTCCTGCTGGCCCACCATCATGTCCATCTCCAGCACCACCATGATCTCTGTCCTGCTGGCCCACCATCATGTCCATCTCCAGCACCACCATGATCATTGTCCTGCTGGCCCACCATCATGTCCATCTCCAGCACCACCATGATCTCTGTCCTGCTGGCCCACCATCATGTCCATCTCCAGCACCACCATGATCTCTGTCCTGCTGGCCCACCATCATGTCCATCTCCAGCATCACCATGATCTCTGTCCTGCTGGCCCACCACCATGTCCATCTCCAGCATCACCATGATCTCTGTCCTGCTGGCCCACCATCATGTCCATCTCCAGCACCACCATGATCTCTGTCCTGCTGGCCCACCATCATGTCCATCTCCAGCATCACCATGATCTCTGTCCTGCTGGCCCACCATCATGTCCATCTCCAGCACCACCATGATCTCTGTCCTGCTGGCCCACCATCATGTCCATCTCCAGCATCACCATGATCTCTGTCCTGCTGGCCCACCACCATGTCCATCTCCAGCATCACCATGATCTCTGTCCTGCTGGCCCACCACCATGATCTCTGTCCTGCTGGCCCACCCATCATGTCCATCTCCAGCACTACCATGATCTCTGTCCTGCTGGCCGAGGTCAAAACCATCTCCTACTACTCCTGCATGTACATCTACCACCTGGGTGACATCACAGAGTGTCTGTCCCTGTCACTGATGACTTTGGACTGAACCATCTCCATCAGCACCCCTCTTAGGTACCACAGCATCCTGACCAATTGTGTTAGAATAGCTTCCTGGTTCATAGTGTTCTCAGGAATTGAGCTTGCTTGGGCAGACTTTGACAGCCTTCCATACTGGCAGCCAATCATTCAATACGGGTTCTGTGATTACATAGCCTTAATCAGGGCTGCCTATGTCAACCCTGAACCTTACTTCCTGATGCCTACCATTCTGGCTCTATGTCAACCCTGAACCTTACTTCCTGATGCCTACCATTCTGGCTCTATGTCAACCCTGAACCGTACTTCCTGATGCCTACCATTCTGGCTCTATGTCAACCCTGAACCTTACTTCCTGATGCCTACCATTCTGGCTCTATGTCTACCCTGAACCTTACTTCCTGATGCCTACCATTCTGGCTCTATGTCAACCCTGAACCTTACTTCCTGATGCCTACCATTCTGGCTCTATGGCTCATCGCTGAGAAGTTACCCTTAATTCTAGTGACGTACGTCAAAATAATTGACCCATTACTGAGACTGCTGAACACCATTGTGGTGTCAAGTTACTACGCTCCCATGTTAGCCTCTGGGTTGTTGACGAGGACAGACCCGAGGCTGAGTCTGACGGAGTGTAGTACCTTACTGATTATAGCCCTGTTGTTACCTTCTCTGATCAACCCTACAGTCTACTGTCTGAAGACAAGAGAGATTAGAGAGACTGGTTCTGAAACTCTCTAGAAAATGAGTCGCAGCATTAAAATAATAGAGGGAATGGAGGTGGCGAGCATTGATCCTGGGTCACTCTTGGGAAAGGCAAACAGGCTACACACGGTCCAATATGGATATAACACTTGGTGGAAATTTTAACGTGTCTCATTAGTGAGGATCGCTACAATAATATTTTGATGCTTCCAGTAACCTGACCTAGACCCTGACCTAGACCCTGACCTAACCCTGAACCTGACCCTTCCCTGACCTAGACCCAGACCTAGACCCTGAACCTGAACCTGACCCTGACCTAGACCCTGACCTAGACCCAGACCTAGACCCAGACCTAGACCCTGACCCTGACCTAGACCCTGACCCTGACCTAGACCCTGACCTAGACCCTGAACCTGACCCCGACCCTGACCTAGACCCTGACCTAGACCCTGAACCTGACCCTGACCTAAACCTAGACCCTGACCCTGACCCTGACCCTGACCCTGACCTAGACCTAGGTCTAGACCCTGACCCTGACCTAGACCCTGACACTGACCCAGACCCTGACCTAGACCCTGACCCTGACCATGACCATGACCCTGACCCTGACCTAGACCTAGACCTAGACCCTGACCCTGACCTAGACCCTGACCATGACCCTGAATTAGAGCTAGACCCTGACCCTAACCCTGACAGACTCAGACCTAGACCTAGACCCTGACCCTGACCCTGACCTAGACTCAGACCTAGACCCTGACCTAGACCCTGACCCTGACCTAGACTGAGACCTAGACCCAGACCTAGACCCTGACCCTGACCTAGATCCTGACCTAGACCCAGACCCTGACCCTGACCTAGACCCTGACCTAGACCTAGACCCTGACCCTGACCTAGACTCAGACCTAGACCTAGACCCTGACCTAGACCCTGACCCTGACCTTTACTCAGACCTAGACCCTGACCTAGACCCAGACCCTGACCTAGACCTAGACCCTGAGCTAGACCCTGAGCTAGACCCTGACCCTGACCTAGACCCTGACCTAGACCCTGACCCTGACCTAGACCCTGACCTAGACCCTGACCTAGACCCTGACCCTGACCTAGACCCTGAACCTGACCCTGACCTAGATCCTGACCTAGACCCTGACCCTGACCTAGACCCTGAACCTGACCTAGACCCTGACCTAGACCCTGACCTCTAACTTGACCTAGATTCCAGAGAGCAAACAGAAGCACAGTGACCTTCATCCAGATCTCCAGCTGATGAAGCACAGTGACCTCCGTCCAGATCTACAGTTGATGAAGCACAGTGACCTCCATCCAGCTGATGAAGCACAGTGACCTCCATCCAGCTGATGAAGCACAGTGACCTCCGTCCAGATCTACAGCTGATGAAGCACAGTGACCTCCATCCAGATCTACAGCTGATGAAGCACAGTGACCTCCGTCCAGATCTACAGCTGATGAAGCACAGTGACCTCCGCCCAGCTGTTGAAGCACAGTGACCTCCGCCCAGCTGTTGAAGCACAGTGACCTCCGTCCAGATCTCCAGCTGTTGAAGAACAGTGACCTCCGCCCAGCTGTTGAAGCACAGTGACCTCCGCCCAGCTGTTGAAGCACAGTGACCTCCGTCCAGATCTCCAGCTGTTGAAGAACAGTGACCTCCGTCCAGATCTCCAGCTGATGAAGAACAGTGACCTCCGTCCAGATCTACAGTTGTTGAAGCACAGTGACCTCCGCCCAGATCTCCAGTTGTTGAAGCACAGTGACCTCCATCCAGATCTACAGCTGTAGCTATTCTTCACTCGCTACACTGGCGGCAGCTGTGTGATAGTCTTGCAGTCTCAGAATAAGAATCACCTTTTTCCAGAAAGTATATTTACATGACCCAGGATTTGACACAGAGAAATGATGCTGACAACAATAAACACAGTACACAGACAGAATAGAAAGACGAAGAGTTGACACCTAATCCACATTCAGTATATGCAGAAAAAAACTGAGCAATTATGCAGAGTAAATAGGAAGTGTAAGCACATTTACAGTAGATGATGTATGTCACGACTCATACCGAAGGTGGCTCCCTTTCCTGTTCGGGTGGTGCTCGGCGGTCGTCGTCACCGGCCTACTAGCTGCCACAAACTCACCGGACAGTTTATCAGGTACACCGATCTAATGTGGCGTTCTGCATTAGCATCGAATAGCCCCCGTGATATGCAACTTTTAAGTCAGGAACCAATATACACAGGCAGTTAGGAAAGCTAAGTCTAGCTTTTTCAAACAAAAATGTGTTTTCTGCAGTACAAACTCAAAAACGTTCTGGGACACTGTAAAGTCCATGGAGAATAAGAGCACCTCCTCCCAGCTGCCCACTGCTCTCAGGCTAGGAAACACTGTAAAGTCCATGGAGAATAAGAACACCTCCTCCCAGCTACCCACTGATCTCAGGCTAGGAAACACTGTAAAGTCCATGGAGAATAAGAGCACCTCCTCCCAGCTGCCCACTGCACTCAGGCTAGGAAACACTGTAAAGTCCATGGAGAATAAGAGCACCTCCTCCCAGCTGCCCACTGCTCTCAGGCTAGGAAACACTCTTACAACCAACAAATCCACTATAATTGAGAATTTCAATAAGCATTTCTCTACGGCTGGCCATGCTTTCCACCTGGCTAACCCTACCCCGGTCAACTGCCCGGCACTCTCCACAGCAACCCGCCCAAGCCCCCACCATTTCTCCTTCACCCATATCCAGATAGCAGATGTTCTGAAAGAGCTGCAAAATCTGGACCCCTACAAATCAGCCGGGCTAGACAATCTGGACCCTCTCTTTCTTAATTTATCTGCCGAAATTGTTGCAACCCCTATTACTAGCCTGTTCAACCTCTCTTTTGTATCGTCTGAGATTCCCAAAGATTGGAAAGCTGCCGTAGTCAGCCCCTCTTCAAAGAGGGAGACACTCTAGACCCAAACTGCCACAGATCTATATCTAACCTACCTTGTATCTCTAAAATCTTCAAAAGTCAAGTTAACAAACAGATTACTGACCATTTTCAATCAATCGTACCTTCTCCGCTATACAATCTGGTTTCCAAGCTGGTCATGGGTGCACCTCAGCCACGCTCAAGGTCCTTAACGATATCATAACCGCCATCGATAAGAGACATTACTGTGCAGCAGTATTCATCGACCTGGCCAAGGCTTTCGACTCTGTCAATCACCACATTCTTATTGGCAGACTCGACAGCCTTGGTTTCTCAAATGATTGCCTTGCCTGGTTTACCAACTACTTCTCTGATAGAGCTCAGTGTGTCAAATCGGAGGGCCTGTTGTCCGGACCTCTGGCAGTCTCTATGGGGGTGCCACAGGGTTCAATTCTCGGGCCGACTCTCTTCTCTGTATACAGCAATGATGTCGCTCTTGCTGCTGGTGATTCTCTAATCCACCTCTACGCAGACGACACCATTCTGTATACTTCTGGCCCTTCTTTGGACACTGTGTTAACTAACCTCCAGACGAGCTTCAATGCCATACAACTCTACTTCCGTGGCCTCAAAATGCTCTTAAACGCAAATAAAAATAAATGCATGCTCTTCAACCGATTGCTGCCCGCACCTGCCCGCCCGCCCATCCAGCATCACTACTCTGGATGGCTCTGACTGAATACGTGGACAACTACAAATACCTAGGTGTCTGGCTAGACAGTAAACTCTCCTTCCAGACTCACATTAAGCATCTCCAATCAAAAATTGAATCTAGAATCGGCTTCCTATTTCGCAACAAAGCTTCCTTCACTCATGCTGCCAAACATACCCTCGTAAAACTGACCTTCCTACCGATCCTTGACTTTGGCGATGTCATCTATAAAATAGCCTCCAACACTCTACTCAGCAAACTGGATGTAGTCTATCACAGTGCCATCCGTTTTGTCACCAAAGCCCCATATACTACCCACCATTGCGACCTGTACGCTCTCGTTGGCTGGCCCTCGCTTCATACTCGTCGCCAAACCCACTGGCTCCATGTCATCTACAAGACCCTGCTAGGTAAAGTCCCCCCTTATCTCAGCTCGCTGGTCACCATAGCATCACCCACCTGTAGCACGCACTCCTGCAGGTATATCTCTCTGGTCACCCCCAAAACCAATTCTTTCTTTGGCCGCCTCTCCTTCCAGTTCTCTGCTGCCAATGACTGGAACGAACTACAAAAATCTCTGAAACTGGAAACACTGATCTCCCTCACTAGCTTTAAGCACCAACTGTCAGAGCAGCTCACAGATTACTGCACCTGTACATAGCCCATCTATAATTTAGCCCAAACAACTACCTCTTTCCCAACTGTATTTATTTATTTATTTTATTTTTTTGCTCCTTTGCACACCATTATTTTTATTTCTACTTTGCACATTCTTCCACTTCAAATCTACCATTCCAGTGTTTTACTTGCTATATTGTATTTACTTTGCCACCATGGCCTTTTTTTGCCTTTACCTCCCTTATCTCACCTCATTTGCTCACATCGTATATAGACTTGTTTATACTGTATTATTGACTGTATGTTTGCTTTACTCCATGTGTAACTCTGTGTCGTTGTATGTGTCGAACTGCTTTGCTTTATCTTGGCCAGGTCGCAATTGTAAATGAGAACTTGTTCTCAACTTGCCTACCTGGTTAAATAAAGGTGAGAAAAAAAAAGATGAAATTAAAAAAATAATAATAATACCGGGTCGGACCCACCTTTGCCTCCAGAACAGCTTGAATTCTTTAAGGCATGGATTCTACAAGTAGGAAATGCTCCACCGGGATGTTGGTCTATGCGATGGCATTATGCAGTAATTGCAGATTCGACGGTGGTACTGCATCGCCCCCAGCCTGTACCGTTGACATCAGGCAGGATGGGTCCATGGGATTCGTACTGCTTAAGCCAAACACTGACTCTGCCATCAGCGTGATGCAACAGGAAATGGGCGGGGTCATCAGTGTCCACGGTCAGGTCTGAAGGGTCATCAGAGTACAAGGTCAGGTCTGCGGGGTCATCAGAGTCCACGTTCAGGTCAGCGGGGTCATCAGAGTCCACGTTCAGGTCTGTGGGGTCATCAGAGTCCACGTTCAGGTCTGCGGGGTCATCAGAGTCCACGTTCAGGTCGGCGGGGTCATCAGTGTCCACGTTCAGGTCTGCGGGGTCATCAGAGTACAAGGTCAGATCGACGGGGTCATCAGAGTCCAAGGTCAGGTCTGCGGGGTCATCAGAGTCCAAGGTCAGGTCTGCGGGGTCATCAGAGTCCACGTTCAGGTCTGCAGGGTCATCAGAGTCCACGTTCAGGTCTGCGGGGTCATCAGAGTCCACGTTCAGGTCTGCGGGGTCATCAGAGTACAAGGTCAGATCAACGGGGTCATCAGAGTCCAAGGTCAGGTCTGCGGGGTCATCAGAGTCCACGTTCAGGTCTGCAGGGTCATCAGAGTCCTCGTTCAGGTCTGCGGGGTCATCAGAGTCCATGTTCAGGTCTGCGGGGTCATCAGAGTCCATGTTCAGGTCAGCGGGGTCATCAGAGTCCACATTCAGGTCTGCGGGGTCATCAGAGTCCGTGTTCAGGTCTGCGGGGTCATCAGAGTCCACATTCAGGTCTGCGGGGTCATCAGAGTCCACATTCAGGTCTGCGGGGTCATCAGAGTCCTCGTTCAGGTCTGCGGGGTCATCAGAGTCCTCATTCAGGTCTGCGGGGTCATCTACTTCTGGGCTTCCCGCGGTGGGAAGGCTTTAATACATTTGGAGTAGCTGTCAACCATTACCAACATATCTTTCATTTTATTTTACAAGTGAACAAAAATCATTGACATATTTACAAACTTAGACGTTGGGAACAGATTTCTGCGGTGATTGTTTCATTCATTCATTTTTCTACCCTTTTACCATTCCCCACTTGGACCCAAGACTCACACAGTGATTCATCCCCAAACAAATGACAGTGCCGGTGAAATAGAAAATAAAAGAATCACTAATCGTCCGAATCAGAATTATTGATCAATAATAAAGGGATATAAATACAAATACAAACCCAGCCCACAAAACCTTCCCACAATACACCATCATTTACCGTACGCTGCAGTAAAATATTTTTCACTGTATTTTACTGCCGCTAATACCCCAAATGACTGTATAAATTGCAGATTTCCATTACGGCTCTGTCTAGGAATTTGAGAATGGTTGTATTTCTCCAGGCCCATCCCTCAGCTGTTTATCAAAACATGTGGTGGGGCTGGCCACTTCATTATTGTTTGAACTACAGATTGGCCCTTTAGCCATCGCTGTGCACCAAGCTCCAAACACGTACACGATTCTCGATTGCCTCCCGAGACTCTTGGAGTGATCCCCCCGCTGCCACCAATGTAGTGGGAGAGGTGCAACGGTTGGGGTTGTATGAAAATGTCTTCTAAATTAGAGCGTGTTCACATTACACCATGTTCACATTACACCATGTTCACATTACACATTACACCATGTTCACATTACACATTACACATTACACCATGTTCACATTACACCATGTTCACATTACACCGTGTTCACATTACACATTACACCGTGTTCACATTACACCATGTTCACATTACACATTAACCATGTTCACATTACACTGTGTTCACATTACACATTACACCGTGTTCACATTACACTGTGTTCACATTACACATTACACTGTGTTCACATTACACATTACACCGTGTTCACATTACACCATGTTCACATTACACATTACACATTACACCATGTTCACATTACACATTACACCATGTTCACATTACACCATGTTCACATTACACCATGTTCACATTACACCATGTTCACATTACACATTACACATTACACCGTGTTCACATTACACATTACACTGTGTTCACATTACACCATGTTCACATTACACATTACACATTACACATTACACTGTGTTCACATTACACATTACACCGTGTTCACATTACACCATGTTCACATTACACCGTGTCACATTACACATTACACATTACACTGTGTTCACATTACACATTACACCGTGTTCACATTACACATTACACTGTGTTCGCATTACACCATGTTCACATTACACCATGTTCACATTACACATTACACATTACACATTACACTGTGTTCACATTACACATTACACCATGTTCACATTACACATTAACCATGCTCACATTACACATTAACCATGTTCACATTACACCGTGTTCACATTACACCGTGTTCACATTACACCGTGTTCACATTACACCATGTTCACATTAACCATGTTCACATTACAACGTGTTCACATTACACCATGTTCACATTACACCATGTTCACATTACACTGTGTTCACATTACACATTACACCATGTTCACATTACACCGTGTTCACATTACACATTACACATTACACCATGTTCACATTACACCGTGTTCACATTACACCATGTTCACATTACACCGTGTTCACATCACACCATGTTCACATTACACATTACACCGTGTTTACATTACACCATGTTCACATTACACCGTGTTCACATTACACCGTGTTCACATTACACATTACACCATGTTCACATTACACCGTGTTCACATTACACCATGTTCACATGACACATTACACTGTGTTCACATTACACCATGTTCACATTACACATTACACCGTGTTCACATTACACCATGTTCACATTACACCGTGTTCACATTACACCGTGTTCACATTACACATGACACCATGTTCACATTACACCGTGTTCACATTACACCATGTTCACATTACACCGTGTTCACATTACACCGTGTTCACATTCCACCATGTTCACATTACACATGACACCATGTTCACATTACACCGTGTTCACATTACACCGTGTTCACATTCCACCATGTTCACATTACACATGACACCATGTTCACATTACACCGTGTTCACATTACACCATGTTCACATTACACCGTGTTCACATTCCACCATATCTGTTTAGATAGAGAAGACTTTCCCAGCCCTAGAGAGGGATGGCCAGGGATGAAATGATCTGTGAGGGACATGAGTGGAGTGACAACAGTGACATCAGCAGAGGGCAGGTTTTTTATTGGCTGTTGGCTGTCCTGTCAAAAGGGCATGCTGGGTATAAGGCTGGGAGGTACAGAACGGGACACGGCACACACCTCTGGGGGCTCTGGTTGGGAGGGAGGTAAGGATGGAGAGACGTAGACTGTCTCTTTATATTTGTGTCACTTCATGTATGTTACGTGGGAGGTAAGGATGGAGAGATCAAAGAGGGTCTTCAACATCCCTCTCTCTTTCTCTCTCCCTCTCTCCTGCAGCTGAAACTATTTTAGATGAGTAATTCACCATTTCAGGACTGGCTTTCGTGTCTCTATCTATCTTCATGTATGAGAGGTTTTCTCTCTGATTTTGTCTCTCCCTACCTTCCCCAATAGAGTATGTTTGAGGGAGATGAGAACTACACGCGTGTGTCAGAGTTTGTGATCGTGGGCTTCCCGGGGCTCCATCCATCCTTCTTCCAGCTGGTGGCCTGGTTCTTCTTCCTCGTCTATGTGACCACGGTGGTGGGGAACTTCCTGCTGGTTGTGCTGTTTGCCCTGGAGCACAGCCTGCAGAAACCCATGTACATCATCATGCTCAGCCTGGCTCTGTCAGATATAGGTAAGATACTCAGCCTGGTTCTGTCAGATATAGGACTCATGTTAGAATGTCTGTTCTTTTTAAATGTGAACTCTGTCTTGCTCCTTCCTTCCCCAATGTGACTGCTGAGGGAGTTTAAATGTGTCTCGCTGGGCACAGACATCAATGAGAGAGGCGAGCTCATGAGAGAAAGAGTGTGCTGTTAAAATGTGTCCCAATACCTTTAATCACATGGAGAGTCCCTCTCTGACGTCACAGTCAGTATGTACAAATTTGTTATCTTTAATCGGTGATTACTTCCATCCAATGAAGGTAATTTTAACAGGGTCACTGTGTCTATTTTCCCTCTTAGAGTCAGTGGCTACAACTCTAGGTCCCGAGTGTTTCCACAGGAGGAGTGTTGGCACGTTGATAATCCGATACTGGTGGGACAACGGGAGGATCTCCTTCCCTACCTGTCTGTGTCTCAATAGTCTAATGTGGTCTCCTCCACCCTCCCTCCTCCTCTCCCCATCCCGCCTCTACTCCTCCCTCCTCTCCCCATCCCACATCTCCCTTTCCTGCCTCTCCTCTACTCCCCACCTCTCCCCTACTCACCTCTCCTCCCCCCTTCTCTCCCCATCCCACATCTCCCTTTCCCGCCTCTCCTCTACTCCCCACCTCTCCTTCCCCCTCCTCCACCCTTCCCACCTCTCCTTCCCCCTCCTCTCCATTTCCCACCTCTCCTCTCCTCTCCTTCTCCCTCCTCTCCCCTTCCCACCTCTCCTTCCCCCTCCTCTCCCCTTCCCACCTCTCTTCCTCCCTCCTCTCGCCTTCCCACCTCTCCTTCCCCCTCCTCTCCCCTTCCCACCTCTCTAGGTTTTGCCACAGTGGCCCTTCCCAATCTGATAGCTCGGTGGTGGTGGAACGACGGGAGGATCTCCTTCCATACCTGCATGTTCCAGGAACAAATGATCCACTATTTTGGAACACTCAACTCTCTCATTATGTTGACCATGGCTATGGACCGGTACCTGGCAATATGTCACCCTCTCAGGTAACATAGATCTATATAACCCTAAACCTAACTCTCTCATTATGATGACCATGGCTATGGACCGGTACCTGGCAATATGTCACCCTCTCAGGTAACATAGATCTATATTAAGGTAGCACCCCACACCTCTCTGATTCAGAGGGGTTGGGTTAAATGCAGAAGACACATTTCAGTTGATTGCATTCAGTTGTACAACTGACTAGGTATCCCCTATTCCCCCTACCCCTAACCTTAACCCTCTCATCATGATAACCATGGCTATGGGCCGGTACCTGGCTATCAGGTAACAACAACAATATCTCATTAATATGAGTTATGATGTCATTGATGAAAAATACATACAAGTGAAATGGGAGAATTAATTATTTTTTTGGTCCTCTCCCCATCCCTCTTTCTTTCCCTCTTCTTCTCTCCCCATCTCACCATCCCTCTCTCTCCCCCTCTTCTTCTCTCCCCCATACCTTCCTCTTCCCCATCTCACTCTCTCATCTTCTCTCCCCCTCTCACCATCCCTCTCTCACTCTCTCTTCTTCTCTCCCCCATACCTTCCTCTTCCCCATCTCACTCTCATCTTCTCTCCCCCTCTCACCATCCCTCTCTCTCTCTTCTTCTCTACCCTGTACCTTCCTCTTCCCCATCTCACTCTCAACTTCTCTCCCCCTCTCACCATCCCTCTCTCTCTCTTCTTCTCTCCCCTGTACCTTCCTCTTCCCCATCTCACTCTCAACTTCTCTCCCCCTCTCACCATCCCTCTCTCACTCTCACTCTCATCTTCTCTCCCCCGTACCTTCCTCTTCCCTATCTCACTCTCTTCTTCTCTCCCCCTCTCCCCATCCATCCATCCCTCTCTCTCTCTCTCTCTCTCTCTTCTTCTCTCCCCCATACCTCCCTCTCTCCATCTCTCTCCCTCCGTCCCCTGCTCTCTCCTCTCCAGATATCCTATGTTGATGACCAACCGGACAATGAGTGGTCTAACAGTCTTTTCCTGGATATCAGCCCAAGTGGCACCTGGCATCGTCACCATAGACTTCAGCAGGGTACTGTCATGATATTGATGGCTTGGTTGTTAAGCATGTGTGCCACTATTGGGGAAACTAGATTTAGTCTCCAAATGAATTGCACATAAATGAACAATTGTTGTCTCTCAAATACATCGCTACAGTTTTGGATAGCTAGCTAGATAATATCAGCCAAATTAGCATGGACATCAGTCAAAACATCTCACAACAACGAATGGACTCTGCCTCATCGATGCGAGCGTCCCAGGGGAGGATGGGCCTATGAGCTCTGTCAGACATAGTCAGACCTAGAATTATTGTTGCTGAATCTCTGATTGTTCAGAATCACAACAACGAATGTACTCTGCCTCATCGATGCGAGCGTCCCAGGGGAGGATGGGCCTATGAGCTCTGTCAGACATAGTCAGACCTAGAATTATTGTTGCTGAATCTCTGATTGTTCAGAATCACAACACCGAATGGACTCTGCCTCATCGATGCGAGCGTCCCAGGGGAGGATGGGCCTATGAGCTCTGTCAGACATAGTCAGACCTAGAATTATTGTTGCTGAATCTCTGATTGTTCAGAATCACAACACCGAATGGACTCTGCCTCATCGATGCGAGCGTCCCAGGGGAGGATGGGCCTATGAGCTCTGTCAGACATAGTCAGACCTAGAATTATTGTTGCTGAATCTCTGATTGTTCAGAATCACAACACCGAATGGACTCTGCCTCATCGATGCGAGCGTCCCAGGGGAGGATGGGCCTATGAGCCTTTAAGTCTTTAACCTTTAGCCTTTAACTCCTAGGGAGTTGTTCCTCCAATCAATTAATCAAACGTATTTATATATATTTTTGCAATGTTACGTAGATGGAAGTAAGCTGTCCTTGAAACAGTCTTGATATGTTCGTCAAAAGAGAGATCAGGGTCCAGAGTAACGCCGAGGTCCTTCACAGTTTTATTTGAGACGACTGTACAACCATCAAGATTAATTGTCAGATTCAACAGAAGATCTTTTTGTTTCTTGGGACCTACAACAAGCATCTCTGTTTTGTCCGAGTTTAAAAGTAGAGTGGTCCTAAAACGGAGCTTTGATGAACACTGAAATATACAGTTGATTTGTCAGAGGACAAACCATCTACAGAGACAAACTGATTTCTTTCCGACAGATGAGATCTAAACCAGGCCAGAACTTGTCCGTGTAGACCAATTTGGGTTTCCAATCTCTCCAAAAATATGTGGTGATCGATGGTATCAAACGCAGCACTAAGGTATAGGACCACGAGGACAGATGCAGAGCCTCGGTCTGACGCCATTAAAAGGTCATTTACCACCTTACAGAGTGCCGTCTCAGTGCTATGATGGGGTCTAAAACCAGACTGGCGCGTTTTGTATACATTGTTTGTCTTCAGGAAGGCAGTGAGTTGCTGCGCAACAACTTTTTTTTTAGAGGAATGGAAGATTCGATATAGGCCGATAGTTTTTTACATTTTCTGGGTCAAGGTTTGGCTATTCAAAAGAGGCTTTATTACTGCCACTTTTAGTGAGTTTGGTACACATCCGGTGGATAGAGAGCCGTTTATTATGTTCAACATAGGAGGGCCAAGCACAGGAAGTAGCTCTTTCAGTAGTTTAGTTGGAATAGGGTCCAGTATGCAGCTTGAAGGTTTAGAGGCCATGATTATTTTTATCATTGTGTCAAGGAATATAGTACTAAAACACTTGAGTGTCTCTCTTGGTCCTAGGTCCTGGCAGTGTTGTGCAGACTCAGGACAACTGAGCTTTGGAGAAATAAGCAGATTTGAAGAGGAGTCCGTAATTTGCTTTCTAATGATCATCATCTTTTTCCTCAAAGAAGTTCATCAATTTATCACTGCTGAAGTGAAAGCCATCCTCTCTTGGGGAATGCTGCTTTTTAGTTAGCTTTGCGACAGTATCAAAAATACATTTTGGATTGTTCTTATTTTCCTCAATTAAGTTGGAAAAATAGGATGATCGAGCTCTTCGATACTGCACGGTACTGTCTTTCCAAGCTAGACGGAAGACTTCCAGTTTGGTGGAGCGCCATTTTCTGTCCAATTTTCTGGAAGCTTGCTTCAGAGCACGGTTATTTTCTGTATATCAGCTAGTTTCTTATGACAAATGTTTTTTGTTTTTAGGGGTGCGACTGCATCTAGGGTATTACGGAAGGATAAATTGAGTTCCTCAGTTAAGTGGTTAATCGATTGTTGTTCTCTGGCGTCCTTGGTAGGTGGAGGGAGTCTGGAAGGGCATCTAGGAATCTTTGTGTTGTCTATGAATTTATAGCACATCTTTTGATGCTCCTTGGTTGGGGTCTGAGCAGATGATTTGTTGCGATTGCAAACATAATAAAATGGTGGTCCGATAGTCCAGGATTATGAGGAAAAACATTAAGACCCACAACATTTATTCCATGGGACAAAACTAGGTCCAGAGTATGACTGTGACAGTGAGTAGGTCCGGAGACATGTTGGACAAAACCCACTGAGTCGATGATGGCTCCGAAAGCCTTTTGGAGTGGGTCTGTGGACTTTTCCAGGCGAACATTGAATTCACCACAAGTTTATTTATTTTTATTAGTATATTTTGTATTTAAATTATTTTTTTTACAATTATTATTATTATTATTATTATTATTATATTATTATTATTATTGTTATTATTGTTATTATTATTATTATTATTGTTATTATTATTGTTATTATTATTATTATTATTATTATTATTATTGTTATTATTGTTATTATTATTATTGTTATTATTGTTATTATTGTTATTATTATTATTATTATTGTTATTATTGTTATTATTGTTATTATTATTATTATTATTGTTATTATTATTATTATTATTATTGTTATTATTATTATTATTATTATTATTATTGTTATTATTATTATTATTATTATTATTATTATTATTATTATATATATTTTTTTTCTTCCTTTATTTAACCAGGCAAGTCAGTTAAGAACAAATTCTTATTTTCAATGACGGCCTAGGAACAGTGGGTTAACTGCCTGTTGCAACCTTTCGGTTACTAGTCCAATGCTCTAACCACTAGGCTACACTGCCGCCCCGTTATCATGACTACAAGGTCTGATAGGAATTCAGGGAACTCAGTGAGGAACGCTGTATACGGCCCAGGAGGCCTGTAAACAGTAACTATAAAAAGTGATGGAGTAGGCTGCATAGATTTCATGACTAGAAGCTTTTTTTTTTGCTATCGTGAATGTTAGCAACACATCTGCCATTGGGGGATGCGCGGGGGATACGGTCACTTGTGTAACCAGGAGGCGAGGCCTCATTTAACACAGTAAATTCATCAGGCTTAAGCCATGTTTCAGTCAGCACAGCTATCCTCACCATAAGGCAATATTCTCCTGTATATTATGAGTACAGCGACTGCAATTAGAAGGCATAACGTTAATGTTACTACTAGCTTCGGCTGGCGGAGGTCCTGATGAACCCCGTCCAGATAAAGAGTCCAGGGTGAAAAAGTTGAATGAAAACGGTTTAGTGAGGTGAAAAATAAAAATATAAAACGGTATTTAAAAAATTCTAAACCGTAAAGTTATCAGGTAGGTTAACAACAATCCACACAGCAGTAACAAGCCTACAAGTTGTGACAGGAAACTACTTACTTAACCCACTTCCTTGACCCTACGATTCTGTTTGCTCTTTGTGATCTATGTTCGTCTTTTAATGGACATTACTGGTGTAAAAAGGCCTATAAATGAATCTTATTGATTGGGAATGACACTACACCTTCTCTAAACTCTTCTTCACCTCCCAGAAAGTAGCGTTGCGTTGACCTGATCTTTAGAACCTACGGTGCACTTTGGGATCTGGGCCGGGTTGACATTGACAATGACTTTGTTTTGTTTTTATCTCCTAGAAAGTGTCATTCTGTGGTCCCAACCGTATCCTCCATGCCTACTGTGATGCTATAGCACTGACTAGGCTGTCCTGTTCCAACATGGTGGCGATCAATAGTAGCTCCTATGGGCTGGCCATGTTTGTCCTCCTCGTCCCCCTCTCCCTTATCATCTTCTCCTACATCAGCATCATCGTCACCGTGATGCGCATGGCCAACGCACAGGTCAGAGACAGTGTGTGTGGAAGGTGGGGGCTGGATGGGTATGGGTTGAAGGGGGGTGGGGGGGGGTCTCTGCCTGTGTCCCTAATTCCAAGTACTCTGTCCTAAACCTAACGCCTAACCCTAGCCCATTCCGCTAACCCTAACCCTAACCCACTATATCTCTCTGTCCTAACCCACTATATCTCTCTGTCCTAACTCACTATATCTCTCTGTCCTAACCCTAACCCACTATATATCTCTTTCCTAACCCACTATATCTCTCTGTCCTAACCCACTGCATCTCTCTGTCCTAACCCACTATATCTCTCTGTCCTAACCCACTACATCTCTCTGTCCTAACCCTAGCTCACTATATCTCTCTGTCCTAACCCTAACCCACTATATCTCTCTGTCCTAACCCTAACCCACTATATCTCTCTGTCCTAACCCTAACTCACTAAATCTATCTGTCCTTACCCACTATATCTCTCTGTCCTAACCCTAACCCACTATATCTCTCTGTCCTAACCCTAACCCACTACATCTCTCTGTCCTAACCCTAAACCACCATATCTCTCTGTCCTAACCCACCATATCTCTCTGTCCTAACCCCTAACCCACTGTGTCTCTCTGCCCTAACCCTAACACACTGGGTCTCTCTGCCCTAACCCACCATATCTCTCTGTCTTAACCCTAACCCACAATATCTCTCTGTCCTAACCCCTAACCCACTGTGTCTCTCTGCCCTAACCCTAACCCACTGCATATCTCTGCCCTAACCCTAACCCACTCGGTCTCTCTGCCCTAACCCACCATATCTCTCTGTCCTAACCCTAACCCACCATATCTCTCTGTCCTAACCCTAACCCACCATATCTCTCTGTCCTAACCCTAAATCACCATATTTCTCTGTCCTAACCCTAAACCACCATAATCTCTCTGTCCTAACCCTAACCCACTGAGCGATTTTCTCCAACTTTCTCCTCTCTATCCCAGGGCAGACGGAAAACCTTCTCTACCTGTGGTACTCAGGGATGTCTCATTCTTATCTACTACATCCCCCGTTTCATAGTCTACTCCACGCCCTACATGCCCAACCTGACAATTACCCCTGATCTCCGCGTCGGCCTCAGCCTCATCTATAGGTAGGTAGACCACAGTTTAGAGAGGTGCGCCATGTGTCTAGGGTTGGGGAAAAGGCAGAATACTCATTTACGTTCAAATCAAATGGACAATAAACACCAGGGGTGTGTTAATGTTTGTAAAACGGAAAAAATATTTGTTTTTCCGCGGCAACTGACAAAGTCAACTTGTTCTGATGTGGTCCTTCTATTCTACAGCCTGTTCCCCCCGGTGGCCAACCCGTTCATCTACTGTTTCAGGACCAAGGAGATCAGAACCATCCTGGGGCGATGGAGACAGCGTTGGGGGAATAGCCGGACAGAACCGCGTAAACCCAACACTGTGGCTGTTATCACGAGATGAGATACCACACACTGGGGGTTATAGGGTTATAACATGTTATAATACAAGTAGGATAGCCATCCTGGGGTGCTGGGGGACAGGGCTGGAAGAACAACATTCTGCCTGTCATCAATAGACGAGGGGTTATAACCTGTTAATTCAGAGATATAACATGTAATTTCAGGGTAATAACCTGTTAATTCAGAGATTTAACATGTAATTTCAGGGTAATAACCTGTTATGAATATAACAGACAACTCAACACTGTAGCTGTTATCACTAGACAAGACTCACACGCACGTGGTTCTGTATCATTGTATAAAAATATATATCTGTTTCATCTTTAAAATATGACTTGTGTCGTCTAAATGGAAGCATGACAGCAAAAGCCACAACACAACACTAAACACTCATTGCACTTTAACGGTGCCAAACTGTGATACACAAACTGTTAAGCCTACATAAAGCTGTCCCAACAGCAGTGCAACATCTTACCACTGCTACACCTGACTATCAGGGGATGCCTTGTCTGGCAGTGAAACAGTTCATTCAGCCTCATTTACTGCCTTTAAAAAAAACATAGCTGATATGGCTGACTTGCACATGTGGTTTCTACGGACAATTGAGATGTAGAAATTATTGCATAAGGGGATGACAACCGCATAAGAGGCCGTCATTTCAAATAAGAAATTAATGAGCTAAGATAAATAAAACTATTTGTTCAGCACTTTTGAAATGTACAGCGACAGAATTCAGAACATGGGCCGTTCTTACAGTGTTCTCCCTGTACACCAAGTCAGAGCTGTTGGATAAATAAAGGGGGCATATAAGCAGACAATGAAAGGTCTTACAATATTCAATGATTCCATTTCTCTAAACAGGTTATAGGCTACATGTGCACCACCAGGTCAGAAGAGTAGGTGGAAAAGTTTAGGGTGGAAAAGGCACATGGGCTACTAACAGCTGGCAGTGAACACAACATACATGTTTTATTACCTTCTTAGTTACAGTATAGATATATCCCTGGCATATTACATTATTTTTGCAGCAGCACAGAATAATGTTTTGGACTCACCTTGCTGTGCTGTCCTCACTTGAACAGGAAGGTGGTCCTTCGTGGGCAAATTTTGTCATGAAACCTTTTCAAATTCTGTCATTCTCTGGATTTATGGTGCTTTCAAGACAACTGGGAACTCTAGGGGAAAAGATAACAAGGTCGAATCAGGATGACATCAGAGATCTTCAGGTCGTAGCTCTAGAAAGAGGTCTGAGTTCCCGATTTACAATTCCAAATTTCAAAATGTGTTTTCCCAGTCGGAGCTAGATTTTATTGATGTTTTTGGCCAATATTGAATCTTTATCATTTTAAGCTTGGAAAAGAGACCCTTAAATCCAGACTTGGGACCACACACCTACTCCACTGAATAGCAGGCTAGTGGTTGCTTTGCAATGCTTGCAGCTCGCCACTGGTTCTTTCCAAACCACTCATTGTTGAATTTGCGATTTCCAACTTGTGTAATGTTTATGTCCAATGGGCAGTGATCCGTTGTATCTATAGTTTCTCTTCATATGACAAGGATTAAACAGGATTAGCCAGTAGATTGTCTACTTGATTCTAAGATTAGCTAAGATTATAAAAATATGATGTTGACATGATCAGTCCAATCAAAGCTACTGTAGATATAACGTGATTTGACGTCATTTTCTCTGTGGCCAATGAACTTGAGCCTTCTTGGATGGGCACTTCTAATGTAACTCTATGACAGCACCCAACAGTTTTGAATTTCTCCATGAGTGACAGAACACTGAGCCAATCACAGCGGCCGTGGCCCACTCCAACACCCGTCCAGACAGCAGGAAAATAACTGTGGCAACCTTGGACCTCTCCGTGGTGGGGGCTCCTATCTGATGAGCAAAATAGAGGGAGCACTGGATGAGGAAGCCACAGCATTTGGGTGGAGACCCGTCCTATTTGTCTGGGAATGACAAACGGGCATAGCTGAGCTGGGAGAACTGTTGGATGGGCTGGGGTACTGGCTCGACTTGTGGTAGAGAATGTGGAATGTCGAGACGTTGAAGAAAGCGAGGGCCTCATCCATAGCCGACCCCAATTGTGCCAGTTGGTCATGGGATTTGAAGAAGTAGGTGTCCCTGTTCGCTGAGCATCTGGGAGATGTTCTGATTAACAGCTGCTTCCATTTGTTGAGGTAGTATTCTGTAATATCGATGCAGGTAGTCAGGATGCAGGTGCAGTAGGTGAGTTTAATAATAACCAACATAGAATGATAGGAAATAAGAGAAAACTCTGACAAGGAAACATAACCAATACTACCTAATAACAATGGCGCCGGAGAAGAAGGTCTGATGTTTTACGTGTCCCCAACCGATTGTGTTTTTTTTGCGTTGTTTGTAACTTATTTTTAAACTTATTTTGTAGATAATTTTGCCGCTACCGTATGACAAAAAAATTACTTCTGGACATCAGGACTATGATTACTCACCACGGACTGGCGGAATCTTTTTTTTCTTTTAAGGAGTCTGACGAGCCCGAAGCAAATTATATACTGCTTTCTCTGGGAAAGGTCCAGATCCCTGTGATTTGCGTGAAGAGGAAGCAGAGAAAAAGGGTCCAGAGGGAATTCGTAGGCGATCGAATAAACCCCCACTTCCTTCCATTTTGCTAGCAAATGTGCAAATCTTTGGACAATATAATCAATCAACTGTAATATCTTCTGCTTCACAGAGTCGTGGCTGAACGACGACACTATCAACATACTGGTTGTTTATACACTGTACCGGCAGGATAGAACAGCGGCGTTCATTGACTACAGCTCAGCGTTCAACACCATAGTGCCCTCAAAGCTCATCAATAAGTTAAGGACACTGAGACTAAACACCTCCCTCTGCAACTGGATCCTGAACTTCCTGACGGTCAGCCCCCAGGTGGTAAGAGTAGGTAACAACACATCCACCACGCTGACCCTCAACACAAGGGCCCCTCAGGAGTGCGTTCTCAGGTACCTCCTGTACTCCCTGTTCACTCATAACTGTAAGGGAATAACCTGCTGAAATGGACAAAAATGAATGGAACTTATTGGTACCGTAAGAAATCACTTTGTCACCTTTATTTCCTTTGTTTAGTCTTTATTTAGTGTGGTCAGGGCGTGAGTTGGGGGGGGGCAGTCTATGTTTTGTGTCTCTCTCTGTCTTTCTATTTCTGTGTTCGGGCCTAGTGTGTGTGTGTGTGTGTGTGTGTGTGTGTGTGTGTGTGTGTGTGTGTGTGTGTGTGTGTGTGTGTGTGTGTGTGTGTGTGTGTGTGTGTGTGTGTGTGTGTGTGTGTGTGTGTGTGTGAGAGAGAGAGAGTTTATTCTTTGACATCTGTTGGGAGAAATGACTGATTTACAGTTCATGAGGGTTGCCTAATCACACGTATGAAGTTTTGGAAAGATGTGACATTTTTAACCCTTCGAAACAGCTCCTATGTCCCCAATTTAAGGCACTTCCAGTTGGCACAGGAAGCTGAAAGTCAACACATATCCTCATTGGGGTAGGCTCTTACAGAACCCTGAGTTTAAACTCAGAACTCAGAATTGACTGATTTACACAGGGTTGAATGCAGTGTTTTCACAAACTGCAGGTTGGGTATATCAAAACACCTTTAGGGTGAATTTAACCACTTCCGGTTGCTCCAGGAAGCTTAGAATCAATCTGGATCTGTAACTTTTTGGAACAAAAAAAAGTTTGTTTTGAGCATCACCAATTGTATATTGTACGATTTGTCTTAAATTACGATAGATAAATGGTTCATTTTTTCCTGACTCCGTAGGTTCATGTACTTTGACGTGAAGCAGTCAAATTAGCGCTCTATTTTTTGACTACAGGAAAAGATGACCGAGCACGCCCCCATTCTCATCGATGGGGTTGTAGTGGATCAGGTTGAGAGCTTCAAGTTCCTTGGTGCCCACATTACCATCAAACTAACATGGTCCATGCACACCAAGACAGTCATGAAGAGGGCACGACAAAACCTATTCCCCCACAGGAGACTGAAAAGATTTGGCATGGGTCCTCAGATCCTCAAAAGGTTTTACAGCTGCACCATCGAGAGCATCCTGACGGGTTGCATCACTGCCTGGTATGTCAACTGCTCGGCCTCCGACCGCAAGGCACTACAGAGGGTCGTGCGAATGGCCCAGTAAATCACCATAATAACCCTCCTGCCATCCAGGACCTCTATACCAGGCGGTGTCAGAGGAAGGCCCTAAAAATGGTCAAACACTCCAGCCACCCTAGTCATAGACTGTTCTCTCTGTTACCGCATGGCAAGTGGTATCGGAGCGCTAAGTCGAGGTCCAAGAGGCTTCTAAATAATCTCACTATTGTTATTTTACTGCTGCTCTTTAATTACTTGTTACTTTTATTTCTTATTCTAATTCATATTGATTTTAACTGCTGTGTTGGCCTGTTGTATTCAGCGCACGTGACTAATACAATTTGATTTGATTTAATTTGATAACTGATAACAGAAGAGTGCTTTATAAAGGGTAAGTAATCAGGGAGTAATGAAGTTCAGGTGTGACTGATAATGAGATGCAGGTGTGTTGCCACGACCAGTGGTTAGTAGACTTGACAGGAGGCTACACTCTATCTCCATATTGACTCTTAACCAGTATGGATAATGTATAACAGGGGGATCTACACTCTACCTCCCTATTGACTCTTAACCAGTATGGATAATGTATAACAGGGGGATCTACACTCTACCTCCCTATTGACTCTTAACCAGTATGAATAATGTATAACAGGGGAATCTACACTCTACCTCCCTATTGACTCTTAACCAGTATGGATAATGTATAACAGGGGAATCTACACTCTACCTCCCTATTGACTCTTAACCAGTATGGATAATGTATAACAGGGGAATCTACACTCTACCTCCCTATTGACTCTTAACCAGTATGGATAATGTATAACAGGGGAATCTACACTCTACCTCCCTATTGACTCTTAACCAGTATGGTCTAGCTCCGACACCGCAGTAATATCTAACAGTTTAACAACATATACCCCAAAATACATGTAAATCTAAGTAAGCATTAGGAATATATATATGTCAGAGTGGCATTGGATGAAGATACCATAGAATAGTATAGAGTACAGTATATATGAGATGAGTAATGCTAGATACAGAGACATTAGCTAGTTTCCTTAAAGTGGCCAGTGATTCTTAATCTCTAGGTAGCAGCCTCTGATTGTGCTGGAGATGGCTGTTTAACAGTCAGTGGTGTAGTATAGAACACAGTATATTTTATGTGACCTTTATTTAACTAGGCAAGTCAGTTAATTAAGAACAAATTCTTATTTTCAATGACGGCCTAGGAACAGTGGGTTAACTGTCTCGTACAGATTTTCACCTTGTCAGCACGGGGATTTTGAACTTGCAACCTTCCGGTTACTAGTCCAATGCTCTAACCGCTAGACTACCCTGCCGCCACTACACTCTAACCACTAGGCTACCTAACCCCGTACACTCTAACCGCTAGACTACCCTGTCGCCTCTACACTCTAACCACTAGGCTACCTAACTCCCTACACTCTAACTACTAGGCTACCTAACCCCCTACACTCTAACCCCTACACTCTAACCACTAGACTACCCTGCCGCCACTACACTCTAACCACTAGACTACCTACCCCCCCTACACTCTAACCACTAGACTACTCTGCCGCCCCTACACTCTAACCACTAGACTACCTACCCCCCCTACACTCTAACCACTAGACTACCCTGCCGCCCCTACACTCTAACCACTACCCTGCCGCCACTACACTCTAACCACTAGACTACCCTGCCCCCCCTACACTCTAACCACTAGACTACCCTGCCGCCCCTACACTCTAACCACTAGACTACCCTGCCGCCCCTACACTCTAACCACTAGACTACCCTGCCGCCCCTACACTCTAACCACTAGGCTACCTGCCGCCCCTACACTCTAACCGCTAGACTACCCTGCCGCCCCTACACTCTAACCACTAGACTACCTGCCGCCCCTACACTCTAACCACTAGACTACCTGCCCCCCCCCCTACACTCTAACCACTAGACTACCCTGCCCCCCCTACACTCTAACCACTAGACTACCCTGCCGCCCCTACACTCTAACCACTAGACTACCCTGCCGCCCCTACACTCTAACCACTAGACTACCCTGCCGCCCCTACACTCTAACCACTAGACTACCCTGCCGCCCCTACACTCTAACCACTAGGCTACCTGCCGCCCCTACACTCTAACCACTAGACTACCCTGCCGCCCCTACACTCTAACCACTAGACTACCCTGCCGCCCCTACACTCTAACCACTAGACTACCCTGCCGCCCCTACACTCTAACCACTAGACTACCCTGCCGCCCCTACACTCTAACCACTAGGCTACCTGCCGCCCCTACACTCTAACCGCTAGACTACCCTGCCGCCCCTACACTCTAACCACTAGACTACCTGCCGCCCCTACACTCTAACCACTAGACTACCTGCCCCCCCCCCTACACTCTAACCACTAGACTACCCTGCCCCCCCTACACTCTAACCACTAGACTACCCTGCCGCCCTACACTCTAACCACTAGACTACCCTGCCGCCCCTACACTCTAACCACTAGACTACCTGCCGCCCCTACACTCTAACCACTAGACTACCCTGCCCCCCCTACACTCTAACCACTAGACTACCCTGCCGCCCCTACACTCTAACCACTAGACTACCCTGCCGCCCCTACACTCTAACCACTAGACTACCCTGCCGCCCCTACACTCTAACCACTAGACTACCTGCCGCCCCTACACTCTAACCACTAGACTACCTGCCGCCCCTACACTCTAACCACTAGACTACCTGCCGCCCCTACACTCTAACCACTAGGCTACCTGCCGTCCCTACACTCTAACCACTAGGCTACCCTGCCGCCCCTACACTCTAACCACTAGACTACCTGCCGCCCCTACACTCTAACCACTAGACTACCTGCCGCCCCTACACTCTAACCGCTAGACTACCTGCCCCCCTACACTCTAACCACTAGACTACCCTGCCGCCCCTACACTCTAACCGCTAGACTACCCTGCCGCCCCTACACTCTAACCGCTAGACTACCCTGCCGCCCCTACACTCTAACCACTAGACTACCTGCCCCCCCCCCTACACTCTAACCACTAGACTACCCTGCCCCCCCTACACTCTAACCACTAGACTACCTGCCCCCCTACACTCTAACCGCTAGACTACCCTGCCGCCCCTACACTCTAACCACTAGACTACCCTGCCGCCCCTACACTCTAACCACTAGACTACCCTGCCGCCCCTACACTCTAACCACTAGACTACCTGCCCCCCCTACACTCTAACCACTAGACTACCTGCCCCCCCTACACTCTAACCACTAGACTACCTGCCGCCTCTACACTCTAACCACTAGGCTACCTGCCACCTCTACACTCTAACCACTAGACTACCCTGCCGCCACATATATATATATATATATATGCAATATGTAAACACAATTTAAAAGTGACTAAGATACCGTAGAATAGTGTGCAGTTTATGAGATGAGTAATGCTAGATATGGAAACATTATTAAAACATGATTAAAGTGGCTAGTGATTCATTATTAAAGTGGCTAGTGATTCATTATTAAAGTGGCTAGTGATTCATTATTAAAGTGGCTAGTGATTCATTATTAAAGTGGCTAGTGATTCATTATTAAAGTGGCTAGTGATTCATTATTAAAGTGGCTAGTGATTCATTATTAAAGTGGCTAGTGATTCATTATTAAAGTGGCTAGTGATTCATTATTAAAGTGGCTAGTGATTCATTATTAATGTGGCTAGTGATTCATTATTAAAGTGGCTAGTGATTCATATTAAAGTGGCTAGTGATTCATTATTAAAGTGGCTAGTGATTCATTATTAAAGTGGCTAGTGATTCATTATTAAAGTGGCTAGTGATTCATTATTAAAGTGGCTAGTGATTCATTATTAAAGTGGCTAGTGATTCATTATTAAAGTGGCTAGTGATTCATTATTAAAGTGGCTAGTGATTCATTATTAAAGTGGCTAGTGATTCATTATTAAAGTGGCTAGTGATTCATTATTAAAGTGGCTAGTGATTCATTATTAAAGTGGCTAGTGATTCATTATTAAAGTGGCTAGTGATTCATTATTAAAGTGGCTAGTGATTCATTAATTAAAGTGGCTAGTGATTCATTATTAAAGTGGCTAGTGATTCATTATTAAAGTGGCTAGTGATTCATTATTAAAGTGGCTAGTGATTCATTATTAAAGTGGCTAGTGATTCATTATTAAAGTGGCTAGTGATTCATTATTAAAGTGGCTAGTGATTCATTATTAAAGTGGCTAGTGATTCATTATTAAAGTGGCTAGTGATTCATTATTAAAGTGGCTAGTGATTCATTATTAAAGTGGCTAGTGATTCATTATTAAAGTGGCTAGTGATTCATTATTAAAGTGGCTAGTGATTCATTATTAAAGTGGCTAGTGATTCATTATTAAAGTGGCTAGTGATTCATTATTAAGTGGCTAGTGATTCATTATTAAAGTGGCTAGTGATTCATTATTAAAGTGGCTAGTGATTCATTATTAAAGTGGCTAGTGATTCATTATTAAAGTGGCTAGTGATTCATTATTAAAGTGGCTAGTGATTCATTATTAAAGTGGCTAGTGATTCATTATTAAAGTGGCTAGTGATTCATTATTAAAGTGGCTAGTGATTCATTATTAAAGTGGCTAGTGATTCATTATTAAAGTGGCTAGTGGCTAGTGATTCATTATTAAAGTGGCTAGTGATTCATTATTAAAGTGGCTAGTGATTCATTATTAAAGTGGCTAGTGATTCATTATTAAAGTGGCTAGTGATTCATTATTAAAGTGGCTAGTGATTCATTATTAAAGTGGCTAGTGATTCATTATTAAAGTGGCTAGTGATTCATTATTAAAGTGGCTAGTGATTCATTATTAAAGTGGCTAGTGATTCATTATTAAAGTGGCTAGTGATTCATTATTAAAGTGGCTAGTGATTCATTATTAAAGTGGCTAGTGATTCATTATTAAAGTGGCTAGTGATTCATTATTAAAGTGGCTAGTGATTCATTATTAAAGTGGCTAGTGATTCATTATTAAAGTGGCTAGTGATTCATTATTAAAGTGGCTAGTGATTCATTATTAAAGTGGCTAGTGATTCATTATTAAAGTGGCTAGTGATTCATTATTAAAGTGGCTAGTGATTCATTATTAAAGTGGCTAGTGATTCATTATTAAAGTGGCTAGTGATTCATTATTAAAGTGGCTAGTGATTCATTATTAAAGTGGCTAGTGATTCATTATTAAAGTGGCCAGTGATTCATTATTAAAGTGGCCAGTGATTCATTATTAAAGTGGCCAGTGATTCATTATTAAAGTGGCCAGTGATTCATTATTAAAGTGGCTAGTGATTCATTATTAAAGTGGCTAGTGATTCATTATTAAAGTGGCTAGTGATTCATTATTAAAGTGGCTAGTGATTCATTATTAAAGTGGCTAGTGATTCATTATTAAAGTGGCTAGTGATTCATTATTAAAGTGGCTAGTGATTCATTATTAAAGTGGCTAGTGATTCATTATTAAAGTGGCTAGTGATTCATTATTAAAGTGGCTAGTGATTCATTATTAAAGTGGCTAGTGATTCATTATTAAAGTGGCTAGTGATTCATTATTAAAGTGGCCAGTGATTCATTATTAAAGTGGCCAGTGATTCATTATTAAAGTGGCCAGTGATTCATTATTAAAGTGGCCAGTGATTCATTATTAAAGTGGCTAGTGATTCATTATTAAAGTGGCTAGTGATTCATTATTAAAGTGGCTAGTGATTCATTATTAAAGTGGCTAGTGATCCATTATTAAAGTGGCTAGTGATTCATTATTAAAGTGGCTAGTGATTCATTATTAAAGTGGCTAGTGATTCATTATTAAAGTGGCTAGTGATTCATTATTAAAGTGGCTAGTGATTCATTATTAAAGTGGCTAGTGATTCATTATTAAAGTGGCTAGTGATTCATTATTAAAGTGGCTAGTGATTCATTATTAAAGTGGCTAGTGATTCATTATTAAAGTGGCTAGTGATTCATTATTAAAGTGGCTAGTGATTCATTATTAAAGTGGCTAGTGATTCATTATTAAAGTGGCTAGTGATTCATTATTAAAGTGGCTAGTGATTCATTATTAAAGTGGCTAGTGATTCATTATTAAAGTGGCTAGTGATTCATTATTAAAGTGGCTAGTGATTCATTATTAAAGTGGCTAGTGATTCATTATTAAAGTGGCTAGTGATTCATTATTAAAGTGGCTAGTGATTCATTATTAAAGTGGCTAGTGATTCATTATTAAAGTGGCTAGTGATTCATTTCTAAAAGTGGCCAGTGATTCATTATTAAAGTGGCTAGTGATTCATTTCTAAAAGTGGCCAGTGATTCATTATTAAAGTGGCTAGTGATTCCTAATCTATGTCTGTAGGCAGCTGCCTCTGATGTGCTAGTGATGGCTGTTTAACAGTCTGATGGCCTTGATATAGAAGCTGTTTTTCAGTCTCTCTGTCCCTGCTTTGATGCACCTGTACTGACCTCGCCTTCTGGATGATAGCAGGGTGAACAGGCAGTGGCTAGGGTGGATGATGTCCTTGATGATCTTTATGACCTTCCTGTGACATCAGGTGCTGTAGGTGTCCAGGAGGGCGGGAGGTTTGCCCCCGGTGATGCGTTGGGCAGACCGCACCACCCTCCAGAGAGCTTTGCGGATGTGGGCGGTGTAGTTGCCGTACCAGGCGGTGATACAGCCCGAAAGGATGCTCTCAATTGTGCATCTGTAAAAATTTGTGAGGGTTTTAGGTGTTAAGACACATTTTTTCAGCCTCCTGAGGTTTAAGAGGCACTGTTGCGCCTTCTTCACCACGCTGTGTGTGTGGACCATTTCAGTTTGTCTGTGATGTGTACGCCGAGGAACTTAAAACTTTACTACCCTCTCCACTACTGTGTGTGTGGACCATTTCATGTCTAATAAACAGAGGAGGCTACACTCTACCTCCATACAAAACTAATTTAAAAAGCCCTCTGCTGGTCTTTTATTTATTCTTAACCAGAGTCATGCCATGTTGTAGCCAGAAGATGGCGCCAGATACCACGAGCTACCTCTACAGTGCAACTCCTGTGAATGCTGCTGGTGAGGACAGAGAAGAGGACAGAGAAGAGGACAGAGAAGAGGACAGAGAAGAGGACAGAGAAGAGGACAGAGAAGAGGACAGAGAAAAGGACAGAGAAGAGGACAGAGAAGAGGATGGAGAAGAAGAGGACAGAGAAGAGGACAGAGAAGAGGACAGAGAAGAGGACGGAGAAGAAGACAGAGAAGAGGACAGAGAAGAGGACAGAGAAGAGGACGGAGAAGAGGACGGAGAAGAAGAGGACAGAGAAGAAGAGGACAGAGAAGAGGACAGAGAAGAAGAGGACAGAGAAGAGGACAGAGAAGAAGAGGACAGAGAAGAGGACAGAGAAGAGGACAGAGAAGAGGACAGAGAAGAGGACGGAGAAGAAGAGGACAGAGAAGAAGAGGACAGAGAAGAAGAGGACAGAGAAGAGGACAGAGAAGAGGACAGAGAAGAGGACAGAGAAGAGGACAGAGAAGAGGACGGAGAAGAAGACAGAGAAGAGGACAGAGAAGAGGACAGAGAAGAGGACAGAGAAGAGGACGGAGAAGAAGAGGACAGAGAAGAAGAGGACAGAGAAGAGGACAGAGAAGAAGAGGACAGAGAAGAGGACAGAGAAGAAGAGGACAGAGAAGAAGAGGACAGAGAAGAGGACAGAGAAGAGGACAGAGAAGAGGACAGAGAAGAGGACGGAGAAGAAGAGGACAGAGAAGAAGAGGACAGAGAAGAAGAGGACAGAGAAGAAGAGGACAGAGAAGAGGACAGAGAAGAGGACAGAGAAGAGGACAGAGAAAATATGACTGAAAGTCCCATGACTGATTATTATGGGCATCACAATGATGACATTATTATGGGCATCACAATGATGACATTATTATGGGCATCACAATGATGACATTATTATGGTCATCATAATGATGACATTATTATGGTCATCACAATGATGACATTATTATGGGCATCACAATGATGACATTATTATGGTCATCACAATGATGATATTATTATGGTCATCACAATGATGATATTATTATGGTCATCACAATGATGACATTATTATGGTCATCACAATGATGACATTATTATGGTCATCACAATGATGATATTATTATGGTCATCACAATGGGGTGATGTTCACTGAAGGTCATGTCACTAGCTGACCTTTAACCTCTAAAATGTCTAAAACAGAGTACATTAGGCCAGTTTGGGCTCTAAAACAGTGTACATTAGGCCAGTTTGGGCTCTAAAACAGAGTACATTAGGACAGTTTGGGCTCTAGAACAGAGTACATTAGGCCAGTTTGGGCTCTAAAACAGAGTACATTAGGCCAGTTTAGGCTCTAAAACGGAGTACATTAGGCCAGTTTGGGCTCTAAAACAGAGTACATTAGGCCAGTTTGGGCTCTAAAACAGAGTACATTAGGCCAGTTTGGGCTCTAAAACAGAGTACATTAGGCCAGTTTGGGCTCTAAAACAGAGTACATTAGGTCAGTTTGGGCTCTAAAACAGAGTACATTAGGTCAGTTTGGGCTCTAAAACAGAGTACATTAGGTCAGTTTGGGCTCTAAAACAGAGTACATTAGGTCAGTTTGGGCTCTAAAACAGAGTACATTAGGCCAGTTTAGGCTCTAAAACAGAGTACATTAGGCCAGTTTAGGCTCTAAAACAGAGTACATTAGGCCAGTTTAGGCTCTAAAACAGAGTACATTAGGCCAGTTTGGGCTCTAAAACAGAGTACATTAGGCCAGTTTGGGCTCTAAAACAGAGTACATTAGGCCAGTTTGGGCTCTAAAACAGAGTACATTAGGTCAGTTTGGGCTCTAAAACAGAGTACATTAGGTCAGTTTGGGCTCTAAAACAGAGTACATTAGGCCAGTTTGGGCTCTAAAACAGAGTACATTAGGCCAGTTTAGGCTCTAAAACGGAGTACATTAGGCCAGTTTGGGCTCTAAAACAGAGTACATTAGGCCAGTTTGGGCTCTAAAACAGAGTACATTAGGCCAGTTTGGGCTCTAAAACAGAGTACATTGGGCCAGTTTGGGCTCTAAAACAGAGTACATTAGGCCAGTTTGGGCTCTAAAACAGAGTACATTAGGCCAGTTTGGGCTCTAAAACAGAGTACATTAGGCCAGTTTAGGCTCTAAAACAGAGTACATTAGGCCAGTTTAGGCTCTAAAACGGAGTACATTAGGCCAGTTTGGGCTCTAAAACAGAGTACATTAGGCCAGTTTGGGCTCTAAAACAGAGTACATTAGGTCAGTTTGGGCTCTAAAACAGAGTACATTAGGTCAGTTTGGGCTCTAAAACAGAGTACATTAGGCCAGTTTGGGCTCTAAAACAGAGTACATTAGGCCAGTTTAGGCTCTAAAACGGAGTACATTAGGCCAGTTTGGGCTCTAAAACAGAGTACATTAGGCCAGTTTGGGCTCTAAAACAGAGTACATTAGGCCAGTTTGGGCTCTAAAACAGAGTACATTGGGCCAGTTTGGGCTCTAAAACAGAGTACATTAGGCCAGTTTGGGCTCTAAAACAGAGTACATTGGGCCAGTTTGGGCTCTAAAACAGAGTACATTAGGCCAGTTTAGGCTCTAAAACAGAGTACATTAGGCCAGTTTAGGCTCTAAAACAGAGTACATTAGGCCAGTTTAGGCTCTAAAACAGAGTACATTAGGCCAGTTTAGGCTCTAAAACAGAGTACATTAGGCCAGTTTGGGCTCTAAAACAGAGTACATTAGGCCAGTTTAGGCTCTAAAACAGAGTACATTAGGCCAGTTTAGGCTCTAAAACAGAGTAAATTAGGCTAGTGTAATATAAATAATATGGTGTAATATCACAAACAGTCCTTTGTTGTTGTGCTGGGCTTGGGGTAATGTAACTACACAAACACACATTGGTGTACTGAGTGGTAGTACTGTTACTGCAAGGACCAATCCCTTCTCTCCGTGTCTCTGTCTGTCTGCTCCCCAAGTGGCACTGCAGGAGAACAGAGAGCCGTGTGTGTGTGTGTGTGTGTGTGTGTGTGTGTGTGTGTGTGTGTGTGTGTGTGTGTGTGTGTGTGTGTGTGTGTGTGTCTGTGTGTGTGTGTGTGTCTGTGTGTGTGTGTGTCTGTGTGTGTGTGTGTGTGTGTGTGTGACAAGGCACAACGTACTTTCTGTGTAAGGAGTAATGATCACAGAAGGCATCCACTCCACAGACACCTACTCCACCTAACTGACCACATAAGGAAATAGGTGGATGTGTGGGGGGGGGGGGGGGGGGGGGGGGGGGGTCTGGAATGCGTATTCTAGATCTCCATAAGGCTTTCGACACAGTGTTTTTGATTTATTAATCAAACCTAGAAGACCAGCTGTGTTAAATTGAGGTCAAGCAACTGAACTGATCGATTAGATCAATTGGTCAGGTGTGGCGACTTGTTGGAACAAAATCCCGCAGGACCTGCGACACTCCAGGAAGAGGGGTTGTCGACCCCTTTGCAGTAAAGTAATACCTCTTTCTGTTCAAACCAAAACAACTCAGCCATCCGGGTCAAATAGTATCTCACCGGCCCTAATCAAATGGTGGATGTGGACAGGCCTCTGTCAAAACCCAGAACCGTTACCTATGGGATCCCACAAGGTAGCGTACATGGACCCCATCCTCTTCCTGTTGTACATCAGTTACCTGAAAGCAGCCTGTTCATGTTCCTGTTTCTCTACGCCGATGATGCTGTGCCTCTTGTGTCCCACAATGCATTTGGTGCAGATCTTCTAAATGTTAGTACATGAATAAGCCACCTGGGAGAAACCGGATCCATCCTGTTTGGATCCAAAATCAAACTTGGAAGATCCCCTGGTTCTGAAACTCACTCCCTGTAATCATCTTGATCTCACTTTGATGAATGTAGTAAATGGCTCAAGGTGCCCTACTAGAGGGCGCTTGACTAACTTTGTTCCCTGTAGATACTCTGCTGCAATTCTATGGGTTACCAAGCTACCTGAATGGGTCACCAAGCTACCTGAATGGGTCACCAAGCTTCCTGAATGGGTCACCAAGCTACCTGAATGGGTCACTAAGCTTCCTGAATGGGTCACCAAGCTACCTGAATGGGTCACCAAGCTACCTGAATGGGTCACCAAGCTTTCTGAATGGATCACCAAGCTACTGAATGGGTCACCAAGCTACCTGAATGGGTCACCAAGCTACCTGAATGGTTCACCAAGCTACCTGAATGGGTCACCAAGCAACCTGAATGGGTCACCAAGCTACCTGAATTGGTCACCAAGCTACCTGAATGGGTTGCCAAGCTACCTGAATGGGTCACCAAGCTACCTGAATGGGTTACCAAGCAACCTGAATGGGTCACCAAGCTACCTGAATGGGTCACCAAGCTACCTGAATGAGTCACCAAGCTACCTGAATGGGTCACCAAGCTACCTGAATGGATCACCAAGCTACCTGAATGGGTCACCAAGCTACCTGAATGGGTCACCATGCTACCTGAATGGGTCACCAAGCTACCTGAATGGGTCACCAAGCTACCTGTATGGATCACCAAGCTACTGAATGGGTCACCAAGCTACTGAATGGGTCACCAAGCTACCTGAATGGGTCACCAAGCTACCTGAATGGGTCACCAAGCTACCTGAAAGGGTCACCAAGCTACCTGAAAACTGTCTTCAGAGAAAAGCTCTAAGGAGTCTCGTAAAACATATCTGAGAAATTGCATGTCGGTGTGTTTTTGTCTCTCGAGGTGACCCTTATTAAACAGAGACCTCTGTTCTGCTGTTATAGTTCTAAATGAGGATACTGTCGCTGTTTTTAAATTGAGTATGTTATTGTGTTTTCAACCTCCATCATTTTGTATGTATGTACAGCAGTGGAGGCTGCTGAGTGGAGGACGGCTTATAATAATGGCTGGAACGGAGCGAATGGAATGGCATCAGAAACACGTGTTTAATGTATTTGATACCATTCCACCCATTCCACTCCAGTCATTACCACGAGCCCCGTCCTCCGTTCCACTGATTACACTCCAGTCATTACCACGAGCCCCGTCCTCCGTTCCACTGATTACACTCCAGTCATTACCACGAGCCTGTCCTCCATTCCACCCATTCCACTCCAGTCATTACCACGAGCCCCGTCCTCCGTTCCATCCATTCCACTCGTCATTACCACGAGCCCCGTCCTCCGTTCCACTGATTACACTCCAGTCATTACCACGAGCCTGTCCTCCATTCCACTGATTCCACTCCAGTCATTACCACGAGCCTGTCCTCCATTCCACTGATTCCACTCCAGTCATTACCACGAGCCCCGTCCTCCGCTCCAGTCATTACCACGAGCCCCATCCTCCATTCCACCCATTCCACTCCAGTCATTACCACGCGCCCCATCCTCCACGATTAAGGTGCCACCAACCTCCTGTGTTTAATGTATTTGATACCGTTCCACTGATTCCACTCCAGCCATTACCACGAGCCTCGTCCTCCACGATTAAAGTGCCACCAGCCTCCTGTGACGTACCGTTGTCGCCGGCTGGAGAAACCTTGTACTTTTAACGATCAAATACATTAAAATCAATCAATCAATCAAACCGGATGCACTTTCAATCATCTTTATTGTTTGAAAGATGTATGTATTCCATGTGAAGTATAGAAGAGGGGTAAAGAGAGAAGAAGCATTTAGATTAGATATATTCCATGTGAAGTATAGAAGAGATAGATTTACAATCCGTTTGAAAAATGATTTTTAATATTATCACTGTACAAGCTTGAAACTCTGATCGCTGAGAAACTATACTCTTTGGGCTACGTCCCAAATCGCATTCTATTCACCTACAAAGTGCACTACTTTTGACCAGAGCCATATGGGTAGTGCACTATGCAGGGGAATATGATACAATTTGGGACGCATCCTTTAAGACCTAGTGCTGCAAGAAAGCAAAAAAATAGAAAATTAAAATAAGGATTATATTAAACTATGAACATTTGAAAATAAAAAATAAGATAAAATGAGAAGTATAACATGTTTACAATAATTCTGTACGTCAATGATTAGGAGGATGGTTCTGTTCTGCGGCTTGAAATACAATATGTAGTCTGCGTCCCAAATTGGCACCTTATTTCCCCTACATAGTGCACTACTTTGGACCCCGGCCCTATGTCAGTAAGTAGCCTTGTCTGAGCTAGAAAAGCCCATAAGACAGGAGCGTGAGGTAGCTTGATGTACAAGTACACCCCCTGGACAGGACGCTAGCCTATCACAGGTTCTATGGGCCACGGTTGAAAGTAGTGCACTATATATGGAAAACGGGAGCCAATCGGAGGGAGGGGGGCGGGATGCAGACCCTGTCACCAAGGTAACGGTTTGAAACACTGTCTAGAAAGCTAGCTAGCTAACCCATGGTGTACACACAGACACTAAGATACTGTATCAACATACTGGATCTATAGGCCTCAACTTGTTCAATATAACATTCATATTAAATATATTCTACACATATGGTAACTTCTTTTTATATATATATTTTTTATATTATTCCCATTGGAAAAATATAAAATAGAATAACATTTTCTTTTTACAGGTTTTCGATGTGGTGGGCGGCAGGGGGGGGGTCCGAGGTTAAGGGGGCGGGGGGATGGCGTGGGGTCAGAGGTTAAGGGGGTGGGGGGGATGGCGTGGGGTCAGAGGTTAAGGGGCGGGGGGGATGGCGTGGGGTCAGAGGTTAAGGGGGGGGGGGGGTCAGAGGTTAAGGGGGCGGCAGGGGGGGGGGGTCCGAGGTTAAGGGGGCGGCAGGGGGGGGGGGGGCGAGGTTAAGGGGGCAGGGGGGGGGGTCAGAGGTTAAGGGGGCGACAGGGGGGGGGGGGGTCCGAGGTTAAGGGGGCGGCAGGGGGGGGGAATTCCGAGGTTAAGGGGCGGGGGATGGCGTGGGGTGAGAGGTTAAGGAGGCGGGGGGATGGTGTGGGGTCAGAGGTTAAGGAGGCGGGGGGATGGTGTGGGGTCAGAGGTTAAGGGGGCGGGGGGGATGGCGTGGGGTCAGAGGTTAAGGGGGCGGGGTGGATGGTGTGGGGTCAGATGTTAAGGGGGCGGGGGAGATGGCGTGGGGTCAGAGGTTAAGGGGGCGGGGGGAATGGCGTGGGGTCAGAGGTTAAGGGGGCGGGGGGGATGGCGTGGGGTCAGAAGTTAAGGGGGAGGGGGGATGGCGTGGGGTCAGAGGTTAAGGGGGTGGGGGAATGGCGTGGGGTCAGAGGTTAAGGGGCGGGGGGGATGGCGTGGGGTCAGAGGTTAAGGGGGCGGGGGGATAGCGTGGGGTCAGAGGTTAAGGGGTCAGGGGGATGGCGGGGGGTCAGAGGTTAAGGGGGCGGGGGGGATGGCGTGGGGTCAGAGGTTAAGGGGGCGGGGGGGATGGCGTGGGGTCAGAGGTTAAGGGGGCGGGGGGGATGGCGTGGGGTCAGAGGTTAAGGGGGCGGGGGGATGGCGTGGGGTCAGAGGTTAAGGGGGAGGGGGATGGCGTGGGGTCAGAGGTTAAGGGGGCGGGGGGGATGGCATGGGGTCAGAGGTTAAGGGGGCGTGGGGATGGCGTGGGGTCAGAGGTTAAGGGGGCGGGGGAATGGCGGGGGGTCAGAGGTTAAGGGGGCGGGGGGGTTGGCGTGGGGTCAGAGGTTAAGGGGGCGGGGGGATGGCGTGGGGTCAGAGGTTAAGGGGGCGGGGGGATGGCGTGGGGTCAGAGGTTAAGGGGGCGGGGGGGATGGTGTGGGGTCAGAGGTTAAGGGGGCGGGGGAATGGCGGGGGGTCAGAGGTTAAGGGGGGCGGGGGGGTGGCGTGGGGTCAGAGGTTAAGGGGGCAGGGGGGATGGCGTGGGGTCAGAGGTTAAGGGGGCAGGGGGGATGGCGTGGGGTCAGAGGTTAAGGGGGCGGGGGGATGGCGGGGGGTCAGAGGTTAAGGGGGCAGGGGGGATGGCGTGGGGTCAGAGGTTAAGGGGGCGGGGGGATGGCGGGGGGTCAGAGGTTAAGGGGGCGCATGCGTTCAGTGTTGTGCAAAAAAAAAATGGCTGAAGAAGAGAGGAGGGAGAAAGGAGATGTGGAAGAAGATAACACTATTCCAGATTGGTTTCTTTACCTCGTAGAGGTTCAAGACTGATAACTACACTATGAAGAGTGTCCAGATTGGTTTCTTTACCTCGTAGAGAACCTTTACCTTTACTACACTATGAAGAGTGTAGAGAACCTTTACCTTTACTACACTATGAAGAGTGTCCAAACACACTTTTTGATCATTTGAAATGAAATTTCACTTCCTTATGTTATAAAACACATTTTACCAGGACAAATATGATTATTCATGTTCTGAATCGCTCATTATATATATATATATATATTATATATTATATATTTTATTTTTTTAAAGTCTGATTTCGTAGCCTAATCCATCCGATAATAAGCACTCTGCCGACATAGAGGTGCA
>NC_034201.2:48556361-48558861 GCF_002021735.2 Oncorhynchus kisutch
ACACACACACACACACACAGACACAGAACACACACAACACACAGACACACGACACCACACACACACACACACAGACAGAAACACTCAGCACACAACACACACCACACACACAGGACACACACACACAGACCACACACACACACACACAGACACACACCACACACACACACAGGACACAACACACACACACACACACACAAACACCGTCCACCCATTTATCAAGATGTGCTGTGTGTCTCCCATAGTGCAGCAAAAGAACCGACAGCCAGTTTGGGACCACAGGAGAGGTAACAACCTAACACACTCTCTCCTTCCCACTCTCCTTCCCTCTCTCCTTCCCTCTCTCCTTCCCTCTCTCCTTCCCTCTCTCCCTCATATGACCACTCTCTCCTTCCCTCTCTCCCTCATATGACCACTCTCTCCTTCCCTCTCTCCCTCATATGACCACTCTCTCCTTCCCTCTCTCCCTTGTTTGGCCACTCTCTCCTTCCCTCTCTCCCTTGTTTGGCCACTCTCTCCTTCCCTCTCTCCCTTGTTTGGCCACTCTCTCCTTCCCTGTCTCCCTTGTTTGGCCACTCTCTCCTTCCCTCTCTCCTTTCCTCTCTCCCTTGTTTGGCCACTCTCTCCTTCCCTGTCTCCCTTGTTTGACCACTCTCTCCTTCCCTCATTTGACCACTCTCTCCTTCCCTCTCTCCCTTGTTTGACCACTCTCTCCTTCCCTCTCTCCCTTGTTTGGCCACTCTCTCCTTCCCTCATTTGACCACTCTCTCCTTCCCTGTCTCCCTTGTTTGACCACTCTCTCCTTCCCTCATTTGGCCACTCTCTCCTTCCCTCTCACTCTCTTCAGCCCTCTCCCTCCCTCTCTCTCCCCTCCGTAACACTGTCTGAGGTCTACCCAAACACAAACACAGTGCTTCCCTTTCCTGCCCAGTCTCTTTCCTTTCCACCCTGTCCAGTCAAAGCAAGTTTGTCTCTCTCTCTCTCTCTCTCTCTCTCTCTCTCTCTCTCTCTCTCTCTCTCTCTCTCTCTCTCTCTCTCTCTCTCTCTCGTGCGCTCTCGGCTCTCTCCCTCTCTCCCCTCTCTCTCCCTCTCTCTCCCTCTCTCCCTCTCTCCCTCTCTCTCTCCCTCTCTCCCTCTCTCCCTCTCTCTCTCTCTCCCTCTCTCTCCCTCTCTCCCTCTCTCCCTCTCCTCTGTTTCTCTGTTCAGGACAGGAGTCTAGGGGGAACAGAGATGTACATGGAGAGAACACACCAGCTTCCCAACACTGCTCCAGCTGAGTGACTGTGACTGTGAGTGGAGTGTGACTGTGAGTGTGAGTGTGACTGTGAGTGTGTGTGTGACTGTGTGTGTGACTGTGTGTGTGACTGTGTGAGTGTGTGTGTGACTGTGTGAGTGTGTGTGTGTGACTGTGTGACTGTGTGTGTGACTGTGTGACTGTGTGTGTGACTGTGTGTGTGAGTGTGCGTGTGACTGTGTGAGTGTGTGTGTGACTGTGTGACTGTGTGTGTGACTGTGTGTGTGAGTGTGAGTGTGACTGTGTGTGTGACTGTGTGTGTGAGTGAGTGAGTGTGTGACTGTGTGTGTGACTGTGTGTGTGACTGTGTGTGACTGTGACTGTGTGTGTGAGTGAGTGTGTGTGAGTGTGACTGTGTGTGTGAGTGTGTGTGTGAGTGTTTGTGAGTGTGACTGTGTGTGTGACTGTGTGTGTGTGAGTGAGTGTGATGGTGTGTGAGTGTGTATGTGTGTGTGAGTGAGTGTGACTGTGTGTGAGTGTGTGTGAGTGAGGGTGACTGTGTGTGTGAGCTCTCACCTCCTAGTGTGACGTTTCCATGTAGAAAACGACCCTGGTAGATGAGCCTCAGGATATTAGGACTGCTGACCTGTTCCTCCTCCCAGTCTGAAAGAGAGATGAAGATCACCCTCATCATCATCATCATCGCCGTTGTCACCATCATCTATAGTATTCCCAGTTTTTCTGTGTGATTATGTCTCATGGGAGAGAGAAAGATAGAGAGACAGGAAGATAAGGAATAGAGAAGAGGGAGAGGGGAGAGAGAGAGAGAAGAGAGAGAGAGGAGATGGAAGAGAGGAGAGAAAGAGAGGAGAGAGAAGAGAGAGAGGAGATGTAAGAGAGGAGAGGAGACTGAGAGTGAAGAGAGGAGAGAGGGAAGAGTGGAGAGGGGAGAGAGGAGAGGGAAGAGAGGGAAGGGGGGAGAAGAGAGGGAGAGGGAGAGGAGAGAGGGAAGAGAGGAGAGGAGAGGAGAGAGGGAAGAGGGAAGAGAGGAGAGGGAGAGAGGAGAGGGAAGAGAGGGAAGGGGAGAGAGGAGAGGGAAGAGAGGGAAGGGGAGAGAGGAGAGGGAAGAGAGGGAAGGGGAGAGAGGGAGAGGGAAGGGGAGAGAGGGAGAGGAGAGAGGGAAGAGAGGAGAGGAGAGAGGGAAGAGAGGAGAGGAGAGAGGGAAGAGGGAAGAGAGGAGAGGGAGAGAGGAGAGGGAAGAGAGGG
>NC_034201.2:48563861-48631361 GCF_002021735.2 Oncorhynchus kisutch
CCCTTTCCTTTCTGTTGGACAACTGACTAGGTATCCCCCTTTCCTTTCTGTTGGACAACTGACTAGGTATCCCCCTTTCCTTTCTGTTGGACAACTGACTAGGTATCCCCCTTTCCTTTCTGTTGGACAACTGACTAGGTATCCCCCCTTTCTGTTGTACAACTGACTAGGTATCCCCCTTTCTGTTGGACAACTGACTAGGTATCCCCCTTTCCTTTCTGTTGGACAACTGACTAGGTATCCCCCTTTCTGTTGTACAACTGACTAGGTATCCCCCTTTCTGTTGGACAACTGACTCGGTACCCACCCTTTCTGTTTCATTTGAGAGATGACAACCTCCTGAGTTATGACGTCGGCCAGTGTTGAAATCTGACGTCTGACGGACGTTTTAAAAAATATATATATATATATACTGAACAAAAAATATATAAAAGATGCAACAATTTCAAAGATTTTACTAAGTTACAGTTCATATGAAGGAAATCAGTCGATAAAAATAAATTAATTCGCGCCGACGTGGGTGGGGCCTGTTAGGGCATAGGTCAACCCACTGGGGAGCAAGGCCCACCCACTGGGGAGCAAGGACCACCCACTGGGGAGCAAGGCCCACCCACTGGGGAGCAAGGGCCACCCACTGGGGAGCAAGGCCCACCCACTGGGGAGCAAGGCCCAGCCACTGGGGAGCAAGGCCCACCCACTGGGGAGCAAGGCCCACCCACTGGGGAGCAAGGCCCAGCCAATCAGAATGAGTATTTCCCCACAAAAGGGATTTATTACAGACTCCTCATTGTGTTGTGTGGCAAAACTGCACATTTTAGTGTGGCCTTTTATTGTCCCCAGCACAAGGTGCACCTGTGTAATGATCATGCTGTTTAAATCAGATTCTTGATATGCCACACCTGTCAGGTGGATGGATTATCTTGACAAAAGATAAAATGCTCACTAACAGGGATGGAAACACATTTGAGCAGAACATTTTAGCCAAATAAGCTTTTTTTTTTGTGTGCCTATAGAACATTTCTGGGATCTTTTATTTCAGCTCATGAAACACGGGACCAACACTTTACATGTTGGGTTTATATATTTCTGTTCAGTGTAGTGAGAGTGACTTTATGCTACGTCACACCACATGTTCAGTGTAGTGAGAGTGACTTTATGCTACGTCACACCACATGTTCAGTGTAGTGAGAGTGACTTTATGCTACGTCACACCACATGTTCAGTGTAGTGAGAGTGACTTTATGCTACGTCACACCACATGTTCAGTGTAGTGAGAGTGACTTTATGCTACGTCACACCACATGTTCAGTGTAGTGAGAGTGACTATATGCTACGTCACACCACATGTTCAGTGTAGTGAGAGTGACTATATGCTACGTCACACCACATGTTCAGTGTAGTGAGAGTGACTATATGCTACGTCACACCACATGTTCAGTGTAGTGAGAGTGACTATATGCTACGTCACACCACATGTTCAGTGTAGTGAGAGTGACTTTATGCTACGTCACACCACATGTTCAGTGTAGTGAGAGTGACTTTATGCTACGTCACACCACATGTTTAGTGTAGTGAGAGTGACTATATGCTACGTCACACCACATGTTCAGTGTAGTCAGAGTGACTTTATGCTACGTCACACCACATGTTCAGTGTAGTGAGAGTGACTTTATGCTACGTCACACCACATGTTCAGTGTAGTGAGAGTGACTTTATGCTACGTCACACCACATGTTCAGTGTAGTGAGAGTGACTATATGCTACGTCACACCACATGTTCAGTGTAGTGAGAGTGACTTTGTATCATGGCACAATATTTTTTTTAATAAAAAGGTACAATCATCATACCCTCATAGTAAGGGTGAAGGTTCTATTCTGTTTCTCAGGATACAAATGTATCTTGATGGTCTGTACCCTTGCTTATCAGAAAAGGCAGCAGGAAATCCTGTCTGTAATATTCCTGGAAACGGGAGGGAACAAGCAGGAAATCCTGTCTGTAATATTCCTGGAAACGGGAGGGAACAAGCAGGGAATCCTGTCTAATATTCCTGGAAACGGGAGGGAACAAGCAGGAAATCCTGTCTGTAATATTCCTGGAAACAGGAGGGAACAAGCAGGGAATCCTGTCTGTAATATTCCTGGAAACAGGAGGGAACAAGCAGGGAATCCTGTCTGTAATATTCCTGGAAACGGGAGGGAACAAGCAGGGAATCCTGTCTGTAATATTCCTGGAAACGGGAGGGAACAAGCAGGGAATCCTGTCTGTAATATTCCTGGAAACGGGAGGGAACAAGCAGGGAATCCTGTCTAATATTCCTGGAAACGGGAGGGAACAAGCAGAAAATCCTGTCTGTAATATTCCTGGAAACAGGAGGGAACAAGCAGGGAATCCTGTCTGTAATATTCCTGGAAACAGGAGGGAACAAGCAGGGAATCCTGTCTGTAATACTCCTGGAAACGGGAGGGAACAAGCAGGAAATCCTGTCTGTAATATTCCTGGAAACGGGAGGGAACAAGCAGGAAATCCTGTCTGTAATACTCCTGGAAACGGGAGGGAACAAGCAGGAAATCCTGTCTGTAATATTCCTGGAAACAGGAGGGAACAAGCAGGGAATCCTGTCTGTAATATTCCTGGAAACAGGAGGGAACAAGCAGGGAATCCTGTCTGTAATATTCCTGGAAACAGGAGGGAACAAGCAGGGAATCCTGTCTGTAATATTCCTGGAAACGGGAGGGAACAAGCAGGGAATCCTTTCTGTAATATTCCTGGAAACGGGAGGGAAACAAGCAGGAAATCCTGTCTGTAATATTCCTGGAAATGGGAGGGATCAAGCAGGAAATCCTGTCTGTAATATTCCTGGAAATGGGAGGGAACAAGCAGGGAATCCTGTCTGTAATATTCCTGGAAACAGGAGGGAACAAGCAGGGAATCCTGTCTGTAATATTCCTTGAAACGGGAGGGAACAAGCAGGGAATCCTGTCTGTAATATTCCTGGAAACAGGAGGGAACAAGCAGGGAATCCTGTCTGTAATATTCCTGGAAACGGGAGGGAACAAGCAGGGAATCCTGTCTGTAATACTCCTGGAAACGGGAGGGAACAAGCAGGGAATCCTGTCTGTAATATTCCTGGAAACGGGAGGGAACAAGCAGGGAATCCTGTCTGTAATACTCCTGGAAACGGGAGGGAACAAGCAGGAAATCCTGTCTGTAATACTCCTGGAAACGGGAGGGAACAAGCAGGGAATCCTGTCTGTAATACTCCTGGAAATGGGAGGGAACAAGCAGGAAATCCTGTCTGTAATACTCCTGGAAACGGGAGGGAACAAGCAGGGAATCCTGTCTGTAATATTCCTGGAAACGGGAGGGAACAAGCAGGAAATCCTGTCTGTAATATTCCTGGAAACGGGAGGGAACAAGCAGGAAATCCTGTCTGTAATATTCCTGGAAACGGGAGGGAACAAGCAGGGAATCCTGTCTGTAATATTCCTGGAAACGGGAGGGAACAAGCAGGAAATCCTGTCTGTAATATTCCTGGAAACGGGAGGGAACAAGCAGGAAATCCTGTCTGTAATACTCCTGGAAACGGGAGGGAACAAGCAGGGAATCCTGTCTGTAATATTCCTGGAAACGGGAGGGAACAAGCAGGGAATCCTGTCTGTAATACTCCTGGAAACGGGAGGGAACAAGCAGGGAATCCTGTCTGTAATATTCCTGGAAACGGGAGGGAACAAGCAGGGAATCCTGTCTGTAATACTCCTGGAAACGGGAGGGAACAAGCAGGGAATCCTGTCTGTAATATTCCTGGAAACGGGAGGGAACAAGCAGGGAATCCTGTCTGTAATATTCCTGGAACGGGAGGGAACAAGCAGGAAATCCTGTCTGTAATACTCCTGGAAACAGGAGGGAACAAGCAGGGAATCCTGTCTGTAATATTCCTGGAAACGGGAGGGAACAAGCAGGAAATCCTGTCTGTAATATTCCTGGAAACGGGAGGGAACAAGCAGGGAATCCTGTCTGTAATATTCCTGGAAACGGGAGGGAACAAGCAGGGAATCCTGTCTGTAATATTCCTGGAAACGGGAGGGAACAAGCAGGGAATCCTGTCTGTAATACTCCTGGAAACGGGAGGGAACAAGCAGGAAATCCTGTCTGTAATATTCCTGGAAACGGGAGGGAACAAGCAGGGAATCCTGTCTGTAATATTCCTGGAAACGGGAGGGAACAAGCAGGGAATCCTGTCTGTAATATTCCTGGAAACGGGAGGGAACAAGCAGGGAATCCTGTCTGTAATACTCCTGGAAACGGGAGGGAACAAGCAGGGAATCCTGTCTGTAATATTCCTGGAAACGGGAGGGAACAAGCAGGGAATCCTGTCTGTAATATTCCTGGAAACGGGAGGGAACAAGCAGGGAATCCTGTCTGTAATATTCCTGGAAACGGGAGGGAACAAGCAGGGAATCCTGTCTGTAATACTCCTGGAAACGGGAGGGAACAAGCAGGGAATCCTGTCTGTAATATTCCTGGAAATGGGAGGGAACAAGCAGGGAATCCTGTCTGTAATATTCCTGGAAACGGGAGGGAACAAGCAGGGAATCCTGTCTGTAATATTCCTGGAAACGGGAGGGAACAAGCAGGGAATCCTGTCTGTAATATTCCTGGAAACGGGAGGGAACAAGCAGGGAATCCTGTCTGTAATACTCCTGGAAACGGGAGGGAACAAGCAGGAAATCCTGTCTGTAATATTCCTGGAAACGGGAGGGAACAAGCAGGGAATCCTGTCTGTAATATTCCTGGAAACGGGAGGGAACAAGCAGGAAATCCTGTCTGTAATACTCCTGGAAACAGGAGGGAACAAGCAGAGAATCCTGTCTGTAATATTCCTGGAAACGGGAGGGAACAAGCAGGGAATCCTGTCTGTAATATTCCTGGAAACGGGAGGGAACAAGCAGGGAATCCTGTCTGTAATATTCCTGGAAATGGGAGGGAACAAGCAGGGAATCCTGTCTGTAATATTCCTGGAAACGGGAGGGAACAAGCAGGGAATCCTGTCTGTAATATTCCTGGAAACGGGAGGGAACAAGCAGGGAATCCTGAGTTTAACAACCAATCAATTCATTCAAACTGGAAGAAGTAAAGCAACACTAAACCATTAATAAAAAATAAAGTTTATTATTATTTATTAAATATGGTTAATTTAACTAAAGTTACTTTGAAAAAGTAGTTCACTACATCCAAACTACGTGGTGAAAAATTGGCAAAGACTACAAATTGCAAGGTCAGATCGGTCTGGAGTCAGGTGTTAATAGGAAGAACAGATCGGTCTGGAGTTAGATGTTGACACTGTGTAATTCAGTCTATTACACACAAAAACTGTTTCAAGTAAGAATTATGCAGGTTTGATGGCGGAAAATAATGGGAATTCTTGCCTAAGACACCGGAGCTCCAAGGCATCGAAATAGCTAAACAGCTAACTTTGAACCAATGTGGTGTGGTGGTTTGGAACAGGAAAACGGAACATTAGAGACTGATTGACATTCTCTCTCTCTCTCTCCCTCTACCTCCCTCCCTGTCTCCCTCTACCTCCCTCTCTCTCTCCCCCTCTCCCTCTACCTCCCTCCCTCTCTCCCTCTACCTCCCTCCCTCTCTCCCTCTACCTCCCTCTCTCTCTCTCCCTCTCTCTCATGTACAGCATGTCCTCTTGTGATTGTGTTATTTCATCTGATGTTATCTGATACTCTTCTGCTTTGACACAGAGAGAGGGATAGAGAACCAGAAACAGGGATATAGAGAGAGTCACAGAGAGAGGGATAGAGAACCAGAAACAGGGATATAGAGAGAGTCACAGAGAGAGGGATAGAGAACCAGAAACAGGGATATAGAGAGAGTCACAGAGAGAGGGATATAGAACCAGAAACAGGGATATAGAGAGAGTCACAGAGAGAGGGATAGAGAACCAGAAACAGGGATATAGAACCAGAAACAGGGATATAGAGAGAGTCACAGAGAGAGGGATATAGAACCAGAAACAGGGATATAGAGAGAGTCACAGAGAGAGGGATAGAGAACCAGAAACAGGGATATAGAGAGAGTCACAGAGAGAGGGATAGAGAACCAGAAACAGGGATATAGAGAGAGTCACAGAGAGAGGGATAGAGAACCAGAAACAGGGATATAGAGAGAGTCACAGAGAGAGGGATAGAGAACCAGAAACAGGGATATAGAGAGAGTCACAGAGAGAGGGATAGAGAACCAGAAACAGGGATATAGAGAGTCACAGAGAGAGGGATAGAGAACCAGAAACAGGGATAGAGAGAGAGTCACAGAGAGAGGGATAGAGAACCAGAAACAGGGATATAGAGAGAGTCACAGAGAGAGGGATAGAGAACCAGAAACAGGGATATAGAGAGAGTCACAGAGAGAGGGATAGAGAACCAGAAACAGGGATATAGAGAGAGTCACAGAGAGAGGGATAGAGAACCAGAAACAGGGATATAGAGAGAGTCACAGAGAGAGGGATAGAGAACCAGAAACAGGGATATAGAGAGAGTCACAGAGAGAGGGATAGAGAACCAGAAACAGGGATATAGAGAGAGTCACAGAGAGAGGGATAGAGAACCAGAAACAGGGATATAGAGAGAGTCACAGAGAGAGGGATAGAGAACCAGAAACAGGGATATAGAGAGAGTCACAGAGAGAGGGATAGAGAACCAGAACAGGGATATAGAGAGAGTCACAGAGAGAGGGATAGAGAACCAGAAACAGGGATATAGAGAGAGTCACAGAGAGAGGGATAGAGAACCAGAAACAGGGATATAGAGAGAGTCACAGAGAGAGGGATAGAGAACCAGAAACAGGGATATAGAGAGAGTCACAGAGAGAGGGATAGAGAACCAGAAACAGGGATATAGAGAGAGTCACAGAGAGAGGGATAGAGAACCAGAAACAGGGATATAGAGAGAGTCACAGAGAGAGGGATAGAGAACCAGAAACAGGGATATAGAGAGAGTCACAGAGAGAGGGATAGAGAACCAGAAACAGGGATATAGAGAGAGTCACAGAGAGAGGGATAGAGAACCAGAAACAGGGATATAGAGAGAGTCACAGAGAGAGGGATAGAGAACCAGAAACAGGGATATAGAGAGAGTCACAGAGAGAGGGATAGAGAACCAGAAACAGGGATATAGAGAGAGTCACAGAGAGAGGGATAGAGAACCAGAAACAGGGATATAGAGAGAGTCACAGAGAGAGGGATAGAGAACCAGAAACAGGGATATAGAGAGAGTCACAGAGAGAGGGATAGAGAACCAGAAACAGGGATATAGAGAGAGTCACAGAGAGAGGGATAGAGAACCAGAAACAGGGATATAGAGAGAGTCACAGAGAGAGGGATAGAGAACCAGAAACAGGGATATAGAGAGAGTCACAGAGAGAGGGATAGAGAACCAGAAAACAGGGATATAGAGAGAGTCACAGAGAGAGGGATAGAGAACCAGAAACAGGGATATAGAGAGAGTCACAGAGAGAGGGATAGAGAACCAGAAACAGGGATATAGAGAGAGTCACAGAGAGAGGGATAGAGACCAGAAACAGGGATATAGAGAGAGTCACAGAGAGAGGGATAGAGAACCAGAAACAGGGATATAGAGAGAGTCACAGAGAGAGGATAGAGAACCAGAAACAGGGATATAGAGAGAGTCACAGAGAGAGGGATAGAGAACCAGAAACAGGGATATAGAGAGAGTCACAGAGAGAGGGATAGAGAACCAGAAACAGGGATATAGAGAGAGTCACAGAGAGAGGGATAGAGAACCAGAAACAGGGATATAGAGAGAGTCACAGAGAGAGGGATAGAGAACCAGAAACAGGGATATAGAGAGAGTCACAGAGAGAGGGATAGAGAACCAGAAACAGGGATATAGAGAGAGTCACAGAGAGAGGGATAGAGAACCAGAAACAGGGATATAGAGAGAGTCACAGAGAGAGGGATAGAGAACCAGAAACAGGGATATAGAGAGAGTCACAGAGAGAGGGATAGAGAACCAGAAACAGGGATATAGAGAGAGTCACAGAGAGAGGGATAGAGAACCAGAAACAGGGATATAGAGAGAGTCACAGAGAGAGGGATAGAGAACCAGAAACAGGGATATAGAGAGAGTCACAGAGAGAGGGATAGAGAACCAGAAACAGGGATATAGAGAGAGTCACAGAGAGAGGGATAGAGAACCAGAAACAGGGATATAGAGAGAGTCACAGAGAGAGGGATAGAGAACCAGAACAGGGATATAGAGAGAGTCACAGAGAGAGGGATAGAGAACCAGAAACAGGGATATAGAGAGAGTCACAGAGAGAGGGATAGAGAACAGAAACAGGGATATAGAGAGAGTCACAGAGAGAGGGATAGAGAACCAGAAACAGGGATATAGAGAGAGTCACAGAGAGAGGGATAGAGAACCAGAAACAGGGATATAGAGAGAGTCACAGAGAGAGGGATAGAGAACCAGAAACAGGGATATAGAGAGAGTCACAGAGAGAGGGATAGAGAACCAGAAACAGGGATATAGAAGATCTCACAGAGAAGAGGGATAGAGAACCAGAACAGGGATATAGAGAGAGTCACAGAGAGAGGGCTAGAGAACCAGAAACAGGGATATAGAGAGAGTCACAGAGAAGAGGGATAGAAACCAGAAACAGGGATATAGAGAAGTCACAGAGAGAGGGATAGAGAACCAGAAACAGGGATATAGAGAGAGTCACAGAGAGAGGATAGAGAACCAGAAACAGGGATATAGAGAGAGTCACAGAGAGAGGGATAGAGAACAGAAACAGGGATATAGAGGAGAGTCACAGAGAGAGGATAGAGAACAGAAAACAGGGATATAGAGGAGTCACAGAGAGAGGGATAAGAGACCAGAAACCAGAAACAGGGATATAGAGAGAGTCACAGAGAGAGGGATAGAGAACCAGAAACAGGGATATAGAGAGAGTCACAGAGAGAGGGATAGAGAACCAGAAACAGGGATATAGAGAGAGTCACAGAGAGAGGGATAGAGAACCAGAAACAGGGATATAGAGAGAGTCAACAGAGAGAGGGATAGAGAACCAGAAACAGGGATATAGAGAGAGTCACAGAGAGAGGGATAGAGAACCAGAAACAGGGATATAGAGAGAGTCACAGAGAGAGGGATAGAGAACCAGAAACAGGGATATAGAGAGAGTCACAGAGAGAGGGATAGAGAACCAGAAACAGGGATATAGAGAGAGTCACAGAGAGAGGGAGAGAGAACCAGAAACAGGGATATAGAGAGAGTCACAGAGAGAGGGATAGAGAACCAGAAACAGGGATATAGAGAGAGTCACAGAGAGAGGGATAGAGAACCAGAAACAGGGATATAGAGAGAGTCACAGAGAGAGGGAGAGAGAACCAGAAACAGGGATATAGAGAGAGTCACAGAGAGAGGGAGAGAGAACCAGAAACAGGGATATAGAGAGAGTCACAGAGAGAGGGAGAGAGAACCAGAAACAGGGATATAGAGAGAGTCACAGAGAGAGGGAGAGAGAACCAGAAACAGGGATATAGAGAGAGTCACAGAGAGAGGGATAGAGAACCAGAAACAGGGATATAGAGAGAGTCACAGAGAGAGGGATAGAGAACCAGAAACAGGGATATAGAGAGAGTCACAGAGAGAGGGATAGAGAACCAGAACAGGGATATAGAGAGAGTCACAGAGAGAGGGATAGAGAACCAGAAACAGGGATATAGAGAGGGTCACAGAGAGAGGGATAGAGAACCAGAAACAGGGATATAGAGAGAGTCACAGAGAGAGGGATAGAGAACCAAAAACAGGGATATAGAGAGAGTCACAGAGAGAGGGATAGAGAACCAGAACAGGGATTATAGAGAGAGTCACAGAGAGAGGGATAGAGAACCAGAAACAGGGATATAGAGAGAGTCACAGAGAGAGGGAGAGAGAAACCAGAAACAGGGATATAGAGAGAGTCACAGAGAGAGGGAGAGAGAACCAGAAACAGGGATATAGAGAGAGTCACAGAGAGAGGGATAGAGAACCAGAAACAGGGATATAGAGAGAGTCACAGAGAGAGGGATAGAGAACCAGAAACAGGGATATAGAGAGAGTCACCAGAGAGAGGGATAGAGAACCAGAAACAGGGATATAGAGAGAGTCACAGAGAGAGGGATAGAGAACCAGAAACAGGGATATAGAGAGAGGTCACAGAGAGAGGGATAGAGAACCAGAAACAGGGATATAGAGAGAGTCACAGAGAGAGGGATAGAGAACCAGAAACAGGGATATAGGAGAGTCACAGAGAGAGGGATAGAGAACCAGAAACAGGGATATAGAGAGAGTCACAGAGAGAGGGATAGAGAACCAGAAACAGGGATATAGAGAGTCACAGAGAGAGGGATAGAGAACCAGAAACAGGGATAGAGAGAGAGTCACAGAGAGAGGGATAGAGAACCAGAAACAGGGATATAGAGAGAGTCACAGAGAGAGGGATAGAGAACCAGAAACAGGGATATAGAGAGAGTCACAGAGAGAGGGATAGAGAACCAGAAACAGGGATATAGAGAGAGTCACAGAGAGAGGGATAGAGAACCAGAAACAGGGATATAGAGAGAGTCACAGAGAGAGGGATAGAGAACCAGAAACAGGGATATAGAGAGAGTCACAGAGAGAGGGATAGAGAACCAGAAACAGGGATATAGAGAGAGTCACAGAGAGAGGGATAGAGAACCAGAAACAGGGATATAGAGAGAGTCACAGAGAGAGGGATAGAGAACCAGAAACAGGGATAGAGAGAAAGTCACAGAGAGGGGGGGAGCAAAAGAGACAGAAAAAAGATGGAGAGAGAGAGAGAGGGAAAAAGAGAGGGGGAGAAGTCATTGCAGATTCTCTCTTTCGGTAACCATGGGGTTTCCACCGGTGTTACTATGGCACGTCACCATGACAACAGCCGGTGCAATGGTGAGTTGCTGACCTGGTAACACCTTCAACACAGAGCAACCTGGATACCTATTTGTCCCTTCTCCTCCTACCTCACACTTGGCTTCTGTCTCTCGTTCTTCCTTCTCTCACCGTGCTCTTTCTCCAATCATCTCCCTCGCAGGCTCCCCCTTGCTTTTCATTCTTTCTCTCCATCCCTCAGATTTTTCTGTACCTCCTTTTCTTTTTCTTTTTCTCTCTCTCTCTCTCTCTCTCTCTCTCTCTCTCTCTCTCTCTCTCTCTCTCTCTCTCTCTCTCTCTCTCTCTCTCTCTCTCTCTCTCTCTCTCTCTCTCTCTCTCTCTCTCTCTCTCTCTCTCTCTCTCTCTCTCTCTCTCTCTCTCTCTCTCTCTCTCTCTCTCTCTCTCTCTCTCTCTCTCTCTCTCTCTCTCTCTCTCTCTCTCTCCTCTCTCTCTCCTCTCTCTCTCTCTCTCTCTCTCTCTCTCTCTCTCTCTCTCTCTCTCTCTCTCTCTCTCTCTCTCTCTCTCTCTCTCTCTCTCTCTCTCTCTCTCTCTCTCCCCTCTCCTTCCCTGAAGGCAGGCCTCTTCTCCCTCTCCTTCTCTCTCTACCTCGTGGCTCCCTCTCCTTCCCTGAAGGCAGGCCTCTTCTCCCTCTCCTTCTCTCTCTCTCTCTACCTCGGGGTACTCCATCCCCCTCTTTCTTTCTTCCACAGAGGGAATATTAGAACTTCTTAGGGCTAGGACCCTTTTTTTCCACCTGAATGACATGCCCAAAGTAAACTGCTTGTTGCTCAGGCCCTGAAGCCAGGATATGCATATAATTGGTACCATTGGAAGGAAAACACTGAAGTGTGTAGTGGTAAAATAATGTAGGATAATATAACACAATAGATGTGGTAAGAAAAAAAGCTAAAGAAAAACCAACCAGATTTCTTTTTTGAGAGAGAGACCATCCTCTTCGAATGGCAAGTATGAGGCAATTATCATTTTGAAAATAGCTCCCTGGATGCAATTCCTATGGCTTCCACAGGGTGTCAGCAGTCTATGATCGAGATTTCAGGCTTGTAACTTCAAAAACGAAGAAGAAATATCAGTTTTAGAACAGGGACACAGTTTTGGAAATTCGTGTTTGCGCGCGCCATGAAGACAAGATGCACCTGTTAAAATTGGTTTCCTATTGAACATACCTCTTTCCGTAAGAAATATTATAGTTTGATTACATTTTAGAGTATCTGAGGAGTAAATAGAAACATATTTTGACTTGTTGAATCAAAGTTTAGGGGTTAGATTTTCAGATTCCTTTCTCTGCAAGTTAAACGAGTGGATGACTCAAATCGATGGCGCCAACTAAACAGACTTTTTGGGATATAAAGATGGATTTTATCAAACAAAATGACACTACATGTTATAGCTGGGACCCTTTGGATGACAAATCAGAGGAAGATTTTCAAAAAGTAAGTGAATATTTCATCGCTATTTGTGCATTTATGAAACCTGTGCCGGTGGAAAATTATTTTGTTGTGGGGCGCCGTCCTCAAACAATCGCATGGTATGTCTGTAAATCAGACAGTGCAGTTAGATTAACAAGAATTTAAGCTTTCAACCGATATAAGACACTTGTATGTATCTAAATGTTTACTATCTATAATATCCATGATTAAGCCAGCGGGCCACCTAGCCGTAGGAGGTGGTAATGAGGAGTCACAGTCAGGAGAGGGAAATCTATTCCATGACTGACTATCTACCTAAACCAACCAGCAGCTGGGGAGAAGGGAGCAACACTCACCGCTTTAATTACTCATATTGTACAATAATGATAACGCCTTTTAATCCTTGACTAATATACAGCGAGGCTTTTCCCCCTTTTATTTAAAATTATTTAAAGCACATTCGGAAAGTATTCAGATCTCATGACTTTTTCCACATTTTGTTACGTTACAACCTTATTCTGAATTAGATTCAATTGTTTTTTCCCCCCTCATCAATCTACACACAATACCCCATAATGACAAACGCAAAAACATGTTTTTGCAAAGTTATAAGAATAAAAAGCTGAAATATCACATTTACATTAATATACAGACCCTTACTCAGTACTTTGTTGAAGCACCTTTGGCAGTAATTACAACCTTGAGTCTTCTTGGGTATGACTCTACAAACTTGGCAGACCTGTATTTGGGGAGTTTCTTCTTCTCTGCAGATCCTCTCAAGCTCTGTGTTACGCACGCCTCTATGAAGAGGGAACGCAACACCCTGCTACAACTAAACTCTCCGTGAAGTGAAAGAGGTATGGACTGTAGGCGTGAGTAAGGATGACAACAGGCAGAATGTGGTACCGTTTACAAGGACTTTATTCCTTTACATGGTAATATGGGGAAAAGGCGCTGGACGGAACCAAAGCAAAGAAAGTAAATCTCAAAGCCCCAGGCAGCAGAACGTTCTCCACGGCGTCTCCAGACTGTCACATGTGCTCAGTGTGAACCTGCTTTCATCTGTGAACAGCACAGGGCGCCAGTGGCGAATTTTGTGTTGGGCTGTAAGCACAACCCCCACCTGTGGACGTCGGGCCCTCATACCACCCTCATGGAGTCTGTTTCTGACCGTTTGAGCAGACACATGCACATTTGTGGCCTGCTGGAGGTCATTTTGCAGGGCTCTGGCAGTGCTCCTCCTGCTCCTCCTTGCACAAAGGCGGAGGTAGTAGTCCTGCTGCTGGGTTGTTGCCCTCCTACGGCCTCCTCCACGTCTCCTGATATACTGGCCTGTCTCCTGGTAGCGCCTCCATGCTCTGGACACTTCGCTGACAGACACAGCAAACCTTCTTGCCACAGCTCGCATTGATGTGCCATCCTGGATGACCTGCACTACCTGAGCCACTTGTGTGGGTTGTAGACTCTGTCTCATGCTACCACTAGAGTGAAAGCACCGCCAGCATTCAAAAGTGACCAAAACATCCGCCAGGAAACATAGGAACTGAGAAGTGGTCCCCACCTGCAGAACCACTCCTTTATTGGGGGTGTCTTGCTAATTGCCTATAATTTCCACCTGTTGTCTATTCCATTTGCACAACAGCATGTGAAATGTATTGTCAATCAGTGTTGCTTCCTAAGTGGACAGTTTGATTTCACAGAAGTGTGATTGACTTGGAGTTACATTGTGTTGTTTAAGTGTTCCCTTAATTTTTTTGAGCAGTGTATATGCACGCGTAGGCATCTGCACTCCCTAGGTCCCCTTCCCCCCTGGGAACAAATGAAACAGGGGAACAAATACTTTCTAAAACAAACTAAGAAACAAAGGACATCAAATATCTGAGCAACAAACTCACAGAACATACCAACTGCTACCAACAACTAACATAGTAAATTATCCACAGCCATCAGCCTCCTCTCTCAGCAATTACCTCCCTCACATTCAATCTCTCTGCAATGACCTCCCAGCAATGACTCTCAGCAAAATCTCTCTCCTGAACAGAACACTGGCTTCAGAAGGAATGTGTAATTGGAGACAGCTGCGTCTTGACGAGGGGGCGGGGTCAGCTCTCCAATTAACCATGGAGTCGACCAATCAGCTGTTTGAGGGATTTCAGGAAGCCATTTCCTGAAATAAACACATGCAAATACACAAACTACAACACATAAACTGGGGAACGTAACAGTTCCCATCAATTCACTTTTCACAGGACAACATGAAATGAACATGTGCTGTTGGTATTATAGTTATTATTCACATAAACTCAGCAACAAAAAAAGAAACGTCCCTTTTTCAGGACTCTTGTCTTTCAATGATATTTAGTAAAAATCCAAATAACTTCACAGCTATTTTCAGGTCTCTCAAGAGATGTTTGATTGGGTTCAAGTCTGGGCTCTGGCTGGGCCACTCAAGGACATTCAGAGACTTGTCCCGAAGCCACTCCTGCATTGTCTTGGCTGTGTGCTTACAACTTAAGGGTCGTTGTCCTGTTGGAATGTGAACCTTCACCCCAGTCTGAGGTCCTGAGCGCTCTGGAGCAGGTTTTCATCAAGGATCTCTCTATACTTTTATCCTTTCATCTTTTCCTTGATCCTGACTAGAATCCCAGTCCCTGCTGCTGAAAAACATCCCCACAGCATGATGCTGCCACCACCATGTTTCACTGTAGGGATGTTGCCAGGTTTCCTCCAGATGTGATACTTAGCATTCAGGCCAAAGAGTTCAATCTTGGTTTCGTCAGACCAGAGAATCTTGTTTCTCATGGTCTGAGGGTCCTTTAGGTGCCTTTTGGCAAACTCCAGGTGGGCTGTCATGTGCCTTTTACTGAGGAGTGGCTTCTGTCTGACCTCTCTACCATAAAGGCCTGATTGGTGGAGTGCTGCAGAGATGGTTGTCCTTCTGGAAGGTTCTCCCATTTCCACAGAGGAATTCTGGAGCTCTGTCAGAGTGGCAACCTCCTGACCAAGGCCCTTCTCCCCTGATTGCTCAGTTTAGCCAGGCAGCCAGCTCTAGGAAGAGTCTTGGTGGTTCCAAACTTCTTCCATTTAAGAATGACGGAGGCCACTGTGTTCTTGGGGACCTTCAATACTACAGACAGTTTCTGGTAACCCTTCTCCATATCTGTGCCTCGACACAATCCTCGACACAATCCTGTCTCAGAGCTCTACGGACAATTCCTTCGACCTCATGGCATTGGTTTTTGCTCTGACATGCTCTGTCAACTGTGGGACCTTATATAGACAGGTGTGTACCTTTCCAAATCATGTCCAACCAATTGAAAATACTACAGGATGCACCTGACCTCGTGTCTCACAGAGAAGGACTGCTGGAGCTACAGCCAGGAACACCTGCATTTCACTGCACCTGTGTGTGTGTGTGTGTGTGTGTGTGTGTGTGTGTGTGTGTGTGTGTGTGTGTGTGTGTGTGTGTGTGTGTGTGTGTGTGTGTGTGTGTGTGTGTGTGTGTGTGTGTGTGTGTGTGTGTGTGTGTGTGTACATTATTGAAACAGTGCAATACTCTTCTAACCTTAAACACAATGAAGAGGAAGCTGACTGTGGAAATACAGGTTTTATGTTTACCATCTCTGACCTAGAAAAACTGAGAGAGACAGAGACTGAGAGAGAGAGAGACAGAGACAGAGACAGAGACAGAGAGAGAGAGACAGACAGAGAGAGACAGACAGAGAGAGCGCGAGAGAGAGAGAGAGAGAGAGACACACACCAATTAGGATCTGGCTAAAAATACTTGAATCAGTCATAGAGCCCATTGCCCTTTATGGTTGTGAGGTCTGGGCTCCGCTCACCAACCAAGAATTCACAAAATGGGACAAACACCAAATTGAGACTGCATGCAGAATTCTGCAAAAAATATCCTCAGTGTGCAACGTAGAACACCAAATAATGCATGCAGAGCAGAATTAGGCCGATACCCACTAATTATCAACATCCAGAAAAGAGCTGTTCAATTCTACAACCACCTAAAAGGAAGCGATTCCCAAACCTTCCATAACAAAGCCATCACCTACAGAGAGATGAACCTGGAGAAGAGTCCCCTAAGCAAGCTGGTCCTGGGGCTCTGTTCACAAACACAAACACACCCTACAGAGCCCCAGGACAACAGCACAATTAGACCCAACCAAATCATGAGAAAACAAAAAGATATTTACTTGACATTGAAAAGAATTAACAAAAAAACTGCGCAAACTAGAATGCTATTTGGCCCTAAACAGAGAGTACACAGCGGCAGAATACCTGACCACTGTGACTGACCCAAACTTAAGGAAACCTTTGACTATGTACAGACTCAGTGAGCATAGCCTTGCTATTGAGAAAGGCCGCCGTAGATAGCCTGTCTTCTCTTGAGAGCCATGTCTATGTGCTCACTGCCCACAAAATGAACAAACACCATTGTAAATACAACTCATTTTTATGCTTATTTATTTTCCCTTTTGTACTTTAACTATTTGCACATCGTTACAACACTGTATATGGACATGATATGACATTTGTAATGTCTTTATTGTTTTGAAACTTCTGTATGTGTAATGTTTACTGTTAATTTGTATTGTTTATTTCACTTTATATATTATCTACCTCACTTGCTTTAGCAATGTTAACACATGTTGAATTGAGAGAGAGAGTGTGTGAGGAGGGAGATGGGGGGGGGGGGGGGACAGAGAGAGAAAAAGGGAGAGAAAGAGAGAGGCCACACTTTATCCAGACAGTCTGCAGATGCTCTACTGCTGAACACTTTATCCAGACAGTCCATCTGCAGATGCTCTACTGCTGAACACTATATCCAGACAGTCCATCTGCAGATGCTCTACTGCTGAACACTATATCCAGACAGTCCATCTGCAGATGCTCTACTGCTGAACACTTTATCCAGACAGTCCATCTGCAGATGCTCTACTGCTGAACACTTTATCCAGACAGTCCATCTGCAGATGCTCTACTGCTGAACACTTTATCCAGACAGTCCATCTGCAGATGCTCTACTGCTGAACACTATATCCAGACAGTCCATCTGCAGATGCTCTACTGCTGAACACTATATCCAGACAGTCCATCTGCAGATGCTCTACTGCTGAACACTATATCCAGACAGTCCATCTGCAGATGCTCTACTGCTGAACACTATATCCAGACAGTCCATCTGCAGATGCTCTACTGCTGAACACTATATCCAGACAGTCCATCTGCAGATGCTCTACTGCTGAACACTATATCCAGACAGTCCATCTGCAGATGCTCTACTGCTGAACACTATATCCAGACAGTCCATCTGCAGATGCTCTACTGCTGAACACTATATCCAGACAGTCTGTTTCAACCCTCTACTGAGACCAGAATAATAAAGTCAATCGCCACGCAGCCGTCATACCGCTCAGGAAGGAGATGCGTTCTGTCTCCTAGAGATGAACGTACTTTGGACCAGTCCACTGCTCATCAACGATAAGGTCACTGTCTTGGCTGATTGGCGGCTCTACTTATATTTGACATGTACTGGAAGTGTGCAGAGACTCTTTCTCCAGTTGTGCCTTTTTGTCTCCATCATAAATCAGTTCAGGGTGATTCTACCTATTATATTATTATCTACATGTACAGACGACCAAATACAGCGAAATCTCACGTCGTTTCCCAGCAGTCAAATTCCACAAACACAAAACTGGAACTACTTCCATAGGTGGCAGAATACGATAGATGTTGAGCTTCTGTGAGGCTTTAGCAACGAGGCACGAGGTGTAAGCGGGAGGTGAAGGAGGGAGGTGAAGGTGGGAGGTGAAGGAGGGAGGTGAGGTGGGAGGTGAAGGAGGGAGGTGTAGGCGGGTGGTGAAGGAGGGAGGTGGAGGAGGGAGGTGAAGGAGGGAGGTGTAGGCGGGTGGTGAAGGAGGGAGGTGAAGGAGGGAGGTGAGGTGGGATGTGAAGGTGGGAGGTGAAGGCGGGTGGTGAAGGAGGGAGGTGAAGGAGGGAGGTGAAGGGGGAGGTGAAGGCACGAGGTGAAGGCACGAGGTGAAGGCGGGAGGTGAAGGAGGGAGGGGCAGGCGGGAGGTGAAGGCGGGAGGTGAAGGGGGAGGTGAAGGAGGGAGGTGAAGGTGAAGGTACCCCCTGTATATAGCCTCCACGTTGACTCTGTACCGGTACCCCCTGTATATAGCCTCCACATTGACTCTGTACCGGTACCCCCCCTGTATATAGCCTCCACATTGACTCTGTACCGGTACCCCCTGTATATAGCCTCCACATTGACTCTGTACCGGTACCCCCTGTATATAGCCTCCACATTGACTCTGTACTGGTACCCCCTGTATATAGCCTCCACATTGACTCTGTACCGGTACCCCCCTGTATATAGCCTCCACATTGACTCTGTACCGTAATACCCTGTATATAGCCTCCACATTGACTCTGTACCGTAATACCCTGTATATAGCCTCCACATTGACTCTGTACCGTAATACCCTGTATATAGCCTCCATATTGACTCTGTACCGTAATACCCTGTATATAGCCTCCACATTGACTCTGTACCGTAATACCCTGTATATAGCCTCCACATTGACTCTGTACCGGTACCCCCTGTATATAGCCTCCACATTGACTCTGTACCGTAATACCCTGTATATAGCCTCCACATTGACTCTGTACCGGTACCCCCCTGTATATAACCTCCACATTGACTCTGTACCGTAATACCCTGTATATAGTCTCCACATTGACTCTGTACCGTAATACCCTGTATATAGCCTCCACATTGACTCTGTACCATAATACCCTGTATATAGCCTCCACATTGACTCTGTACCGTAATACCCTGTATATAGCCTCCACATTGACTCTGTACCGTAATACCCTGTATATAACCTCCACATTGACTCTGTACCGTAATACCCTGTATATAGCCTCCACATTGACTCTGTACCGTAATACCCTGTATATAACCTCCACATTGACTCTGTACCGTAATACCCTGTATATAGCCTCCACATTGACTCTGTACCGTAATACCCTGTATATAGCCTCCACATTGACTCTGTACCGTAATACCCTGTATATAGCCTCCACATTGACTCTGTACCGTAATACCCTGTATATAGCCTCCACATTGACTCTGTACCGTAATACCCTGTATATAGCCTCCACATTGACTCTGTACCGTAACACCCTGTATATAGCCTCCTCATTGACTCTGTACCGTAATACCCTGTATATAGCCTCCACATTGACTCTGTACCGTAACACCCTGTATATAGCCTCCACATTGACTCTGTACCGTAATACCCTGTATATAGCCATTTGATTTGAAGAAGTGTGCTTGTTTTAAAAAATGTAAAAAATCTATACCTAATACATACAGTGAGAAACACCCACCTGACAAAATAAATACAATTCAGCAATTTACTGCTTTGCTGAACGGACAGCTGGTGGACAGAATGACCTCTGTTGCAGACAAATTGACTGAGGATCCTAGCTACGCAGACATACTGAAAGAGTGCTGTTTTTGTGTGTCTTCAGTCTTCAGCTAAAATAATGTATGATGACTTCAGTAACAAAGATGTTATTTTTTAAGCAAATGAAAGGAGTACAACTATCGGACAACCATAATAAGAAGGGTTGAGGACATGAGGAAAAGATATGAGGCTAATCTCACCGGCTCAGCGTTTCAGCATAGCATTGGAAAGCTCAGCTGTATTCAAATGTACTATCAGAAGCTTCTAAAGCCATGACATCATTTTCTGGAATTTTCCAAGCTGTTTAAAGGCATAGTCAACATAGTGTATGTAAACTTCTGACCCACTGGAATTGTGATACAGTGAATTTTAAGTGAAATAATCTGTCTGTAAACAATTATTGGAAAATGCACAAAGTAGATGTCCTAACCGACTTGCCTAAACTATAGTTTGTTAACAAGACATTTGTGGAGTGGTTGAAAAACGAGTTTTAATGACTCCAACCTGAGTGTAAACTTCTGACTTCAACTGCATCTCTATAATCGTATCACATTAAGAGACCACACCACTGCTCTCTGTATAGGCAACTCATTAACAATGCACAGAGAGAAGTCATACCACTGCTCTCTGTATAGGCAACTCATTAACAATGCACAGAGAGAAGTCATACCACTGCTCTGTATATAGACAACTCATTAACAATGCACAGAGAGAAGTCATACCACTGCTCTCTATATAGGCAACTCATTAACAATGCACAGAGAGAAGTCATACCACTGCTCTCTGTATAGGCAACTCATTAACAATGCACAGAGAGAAGTCATACCACTGCTCTGTATATAGACAACTCATTAACAATGCACAGAGAGAAGTCATACCACTGCTCTGTATATAGACAACTCATTAACAATGCACAGAGAGAAGTCATACCACTGCTCTGTATATAGACAACTCGTTAACAATGCACAGAGAGAAGTCATACCACTGCTCTCTATATAGGCAACTCATTAACAATGCACAGAGAGAAGTCATACCACTGCTCTCTATATAGGCAACTCATTAACAATGTACAGAGAGAAGTCATACCACTGCTCTCTATATAGGCAACTCATTAACAATGCACAGAGAGAAGTCATACCACTGCTCTCTATATATGGGCAACTCATTAACAATGCACAGAGAGAAGTCATACCACTGCTCTCTGTATAGGCAACTCATTAACAATGCACAGAGAGAAGTCATACCACTGCTCTGTATATAGACAACTCATTAACAATGCACAGAGAGAAGTCATACCACTGCTCTGTATATAGACAACTCATTAACAATGCACAGAGAGAAGTCATACCACTGCTCTGTATATAGACAACTCGTTAACAATGCACAGAGAGAAGTCATACCACTGCTCTGTATATAGACAACTCATTAACAATGCACAGAGAGAAGTCATACCACTGCTCTCTATATAGGCAACTCATTAACAATGCACAGAGAGAAGTCATACCACTGCTCCACACACTTTCAGAAGAAGGTATGCTGCTCTTGGACTGTAGCACCAGTTGTTACACTACACCCTTGTATTGTGTATTGTGATGTAATGTACTGTGATGTATTGTGATGTATTGTGATGTAATGTACTGTGATGTGATGTACTGTGATGTAATGTACTGTGATGTATTGTACTGTGATGTATTGTGATGTAATGTACTGTGATATATTGTGATGTAATGTACTGTGATGTAATGTACTGTGATGTAATGTACTGTGATGTAATGTACTGTGATGTATTGTGATGTAATGTACTGTGATGTATTGTACTGTGATGTATTGTGATGTAATGTACTGTGATATATTGTGATGTAATGTACTGTGATGTAATGTACTGTGATGTAATGTACTGTGATGTAATGTACTGTGATGTATTGTGATGTAATGTACTGTGATGTAATGTATTGTGATGTATTGTGATGTAATGTACTGTGATGTAATGTAATGTAATTCTCTAACTTGTTATATTTGGGGCAAATTCAACACAACACATCACTGAGTGCCACACTCCACATTTTCAATCATAGCGGTGGCTGCATCATGTTATGGGTATGCTTGTAATTGTTAAAGGACTGTGGAGTTTTGAGGATAAAAAGTTACAGAATGGAGCTAAGCACAGGCAAGACCTGGAGGAAAACCTGGTTCATTCTGCTTTCGACCAAACACTGGGAGATGATTTCACCTTTCAGCAGGACAATAATCTAAAACACAAGGCCAAATCTACACTGGAGATGCTTACCAAGAAAATAGTGAATGTTCATGATTGGCCAAGTTAGCGTTTTTACTTAAATCTACTTTAATCTATGGCAAGACCTGAAAATTGTTGTATCGCAATGATCAACAACCAAATTGACAGAGCTTGAAGAATGTAAAAAATAATTATAAATGGGAAAATGTTGCACAATCCAAGTGTGGAAAACTCTTAGAGACTCACAGCTGTAATCGCTACCTAAGGCGCTACCTAATTAACTTTTAACAAGGCACATCTGTTAACTGAAATGCATTCCAGGTGACTACCTCATGAAGCTGGTTGAGAGAATGTCAAGACTGTGCAAAGCTGTCATCAAGGCAAAGGGTGGCTACTTTGAAGAATCTCAAATATAAATTATATTTAGCTTTGTTTAACACTTTTTTGGTTACTACATGATTCCATAGGTGTTATTTCATAGTTTTGATGTCTTCACTATTATTCTACAATGTAGAGAATAGTAAAAAGAAAATATAAACCATTGAATGAGTAGATGTGTCCAAACTTTTAACTGGCACTCTATGTAAATGAGAGATTTCAATATTTCTTTTTCAATGAATTTGCTCAAATGTAAAAAAAATATTTTAAAAAGTTTCCCCTTTGTCATTTTCCGGGTATTGTGTGGAGATGGGTGAGAAAAACAGAATATAGAATCCATTTTAAATTCCGTCTTTAACGCAACAAAATGAGGAACAAGTAAAGGGGTATGAAGACTTCCTGAAGGCACTGTATGTAAGGAAGGAAGGAAGGAAGGAAGGAAGGAAGGAAGGAAGGAAGGAAGGAAGGAAGGAAGGAAGGAAGGAAGGAAGGAAGGAAGGAAGGAAGGAAGGAAGGAAGGAAGGAAGGAAGGAAGGGAGAACATATCATCTGTCATCTTCTTTAATACACTCATCCATCCATCCATCTGTCCGTTCTCACCTCACACAGGAAAGTCATCCCCTCTCACCTACCCATTTCCTCTCTTCTCTCATCAGTCTATTCCCTCTCGTCTCATCTGCCCTTCCCCTCTCTCGTCTCATCTGCCCTTCCCCTCTCTCGTCTCATCTGCCCTTCCCCTCTCTCGTCTCATCTGCCCTTCCCCTCTTCTCTCATCTGCCCTTCCTCTCTCGTCTCATCTGCCCTTCCCCTCTTCTCTAATCTGCCCATCCCCTCTCTCGTCTCATCTGCCCTTCCCCTCTCTCGTCTCATCTGTCCATCCCCTCTCTCGTCTCATCTGTCCATCCGCTCTCTCGTCTCATCTGTCCATCCCCTCTCTCGTCTCATTTGTCCATCCGCTCTCTCGTCTCATCTGCCCATCCCCTCTCTTGTCTCATCTGCCCTTCCCCTCTCTCGTCTCATCTGTCCATCCCCTCTCTCGTCTTATCTGTCCATCCCCTCTCTCGTCTCATCTGCCCTTCCCCTCTCTCGTCTCATCTGCCCTTCCCCTCTCTCGTCTCATCTGTCCATCCCCTCTCTCGTCTCATCTGTCCATCCCCTCTCTTCTCTCATCTGTCCATCCCCTCTCTTCTCTCATCTGCCCATCCCCTCTCTCGTCTCATCTGCCCATCCCCTCTCTCGTCTCATCTGCCCTTCCCCTCTCTCCTCTCATCTGTCCATCCCCTCTCTCGTCTCATCTGTCCATCCCCTCTCTCGTCTCATCTGTCCATCCCCTCTCTCGTCTCATCTGTCCATCCCCTCTCTCGTCTCATCTGTCCATCCCCTCTCTTCTCTCATCTGCCCTTCCCCTCTCTCCTCTCATCTGCCCTTCCCCTCTCATCTGCCCTTCCCCTCTCATCTGCCCTTCCCCTCTCATCTGCCCTTCCCCTCTCTCCTCTCTGACAGAAAGCAGTCATCCATTCTTCCACTATTCCTCATCCCCTCTTTAATATGCTCATTTGTCCTATTACTCTTGTCAGCCATCCCTCGTTCCTATCAGATAGATTCCATCTCTCCTCATCGCTCTTCTCTCTCACACACACACACACACACACACACACACACACACACACACACACACACACACACACACACACACACACACACACAGGCACAGAGTGCCATACAGCTGAGCCTCAACCTTGACTGTACCTCACACAGGCTAATAATAACAGGTTAACTAGTCAGGACACAGTGTGCTTTCAGACCAGCCTGCTCTACACAGAAATAATTAGGGGAGGAGAGAAGAGAGAGGGATGGACAGAGAGAGAAGAGAGAGGGATGGAGAGAGTAGAGAGAGTGATGAAGAGAGAAGAGAGAGCGGGATGGAGAGAGAAGAGAGAGCGGGATGGATAGAAGAGAGAGTGATGGAGAGAGAAGAGAGAGAGAAGGATGGGAGAGAGATGGAAAGAGAAGAGGGATGGAGAGAGGAGAGAGAGGGATGGAGAGAGAAGAGAGTGGGATGGGAGAGATAAGAGAGAGAGAAGGATGGAGAGAAGAGAGAGTGATGGAGAGAGGAGAGAGTGATGGAGAGAGAAGAGAGAGCGGGATGGAGAGAGAAGAGAGAGAGAAGGATGGGAGAGAGATGGAAAGAGAAGAGGGTGGGAGAGAGAAGAGAGAGGGATGGGAGAGATAAGAGAGAGGGATGGGAGAGATAAGAGAGAGGGATGGAGAGAGAAGAGTGCGGGATGGAGAGAGAAGAGAGAGCGGGATGGGAGAGATAAGAGAACGGGATGGAGAAGTAACCCAGCGCTGGTATAGTAGACAGAACTCGTTGGGTTTATTTTGACCCAGCTAGTTGGGTTATTTGGATGATCCAAACATGGGTTAATTTTACTACTGTATCAGTATTTTTTTTTTTACCATCATTTGGTAGAAAAGTAGCAGCTGTTTTTTAAGTATTTTTTTAGGAGGTGTGGCCATTTAGGGGTGTGGCTTTTGGATAGTTATTCTTGGCCATCCGTGAGAGTAAATGTCATTCCTGTTCATCATGTTAAATTGGTACACCGCAAATTAAACGTTTCCTTTAACATTTTTTACACATTACATATTATAATATAAAGTTCACATTACTATTATTTACATATTCCAACATTGAGATAAATGTTAAGATACTTAACAGGCATTTTACACAAATGACTGATGATTGGCTGAAAGAAATTGATACAAATATTCTGGGATAGGGCTGGTTGATATGGCATAATCACTGGGCGGCAGCGTAGCCTAGTGGTTAGAGCGTCGGACTAGTAACCGGAAGGTTGCGAGTTCAATCCCCCGAGCTGACAAGGTACAAATCTGTCGTTCTGCCCCTGAACAGGCAGTTAACCCACTGTTCCCAGGCCGTCATTGAAAATAAGAATATGTTCTTAACTGACTTGCCTGGTTAAATAAAGGTAAAAATTAAAAAAAAATATCTCAATTTTTTTTTTTTAACTTATTTATGATAAATATAAATAGATTTTTTAAAATGTTTTCTTTAAATATTGTTGAACAATTAAATGTCAAACACACTGCATTTCAAACAGCAATAATTGAATGAATTCTGGGATTAAATAGTTATAACAACACTATAATACACTAAATATAAGCCTTCCACAACCATAAGACCCACTAATAATTTAATTATTTTATCAAAATAGTTTTAATGGCTAATTTTTTGTTACAATAATCTTTTTGTTGATCTGGCTTTCATGTCTATCTTTGAAAAATGCCTTTTTTTTGGGGTCACACATTTAACTAGAACCATGTATAATGCTGATTCACTAGTAATCACTCATTTCTTGTAGCAGGCATTAGTATATAGAAAATGAACAGAGGTCTCATCAACAATCTCTCAAGCCCACGAAGCTTGTGATTAGCCAGCTAATCTTTGTATTGGATCTATTTGCTAGCTAACAAGGATGAACAGTTTTTAAAAAATATGGTGGTATCTAATTGTTACTATCTTGTCTCATCGCTACAACTCCCGTACGGGCTCAGGAGAGACGAAGGTCGAAAGCAATGCGTCCTCCGAAACACAACCCAACCAAGCCGCACTGCTTCTTAACACAGCGTGCATCCAACCCGGAAGCCAGCCGCACCAATGTGTCGGAGGAAACACAGTGCACCTGGCGACCTGCTTAGCTTGCACTGCACCCGGCCCGCCACAGGAATCGCTAGTGATGAGACAAGGACATCCCTGCTGGCCAAACCCTCCCTAACCCGGACGACGCCAGGCCAATTGTTCGTCGCCCCATGGACCTCCCGGTCGCGGCCGGCTGCGACAGAGCCTGGGCACGAACCCAGAGTCTCTGGTGGCACCACCCAGGAGGGCGAAAAGTTAAATGTTTATGAATACACCATCATGTCTGTATTCAACTGTTTGAACAGCATGTTAAGCCTTGTCCACTTGGTTCAGATGTTGAAATCAAGTGGCCTACCTGATTTCTCAGAATGAGAACGAGTTGTGTTTTATGCTTATTGCACATTTAAATAAAACACAGACTAGACAGCTAGGATAACAGACTAGACAGCTAGGATAACAGACTAGATAGCTAGGATAACAGACTAGACAGCTAGGATAACAGTCTAGACAGCTAGGATAACAGTCTAGACAGCTAGGATAACAGACTAGACAGCTAGGATAACAGTCTAGACAGCTAGGATAACAGACTAGACAGCTAGGATAACAGTCTAGACAGCTAGGATAACAGACTAGACAGCTAGGATAACAGACTAGACAGCTAGGATAACAGACTAGACAGCTAGGATAACAGTCTAGACAGCTAGGATAACAGACTAGACAGCTAGGATAACAGACTAGACAGCTAGGATAACAGACTAGACAGCTAGGATAACAGACTAGACAGCTAGGATAACAGACTAGACAGCTAGGATAACAGACTAGACAGCTAGGATAACCGTCTAGACAGCTAGGATAACAGACTAGACAGCTAGGATAACAGTCTAGACAGCTAGGATAACAGACTAGACAGCTAGGATAACAGACTAGACAGCTAGGATAACAGACTAGACAGCTAGGATAACAGTCTAGACAGCTAGGATAACAGACTAGATAGCTAGGATAACAGTCTAGACAGCTAGGATAACAGACTAGATAGCTAGGATAACAGTCTAGACAGCTAGGATAACAGACTAGACAGCTAGGATAACAGTCTAGACAGCTAGGATAACAGACTAGACAGCTAGTATAACAGACTAGACAGCTAGGATAACAGACTAGACAGCTAGGATAACAGACTAGACAGCTAGGATAACAGACTAGACAGCTAGGATAACAGACTAGACATCTAGGATAACAGTCTAGACAGCTAGGATAACAGACTAGACAGCTAGGATAACAGTCTAGACAGCTAGGATAACAGTCTAGACAGCTAGGATAACAGACTAGACAGCTAGGATAACAGTCTAGACAGCTAGGATAACAGACTAGACAGCTAGGATAACAGTCTAGACAGCTAGGATAACAGACTAGACAGCTAGGATAACAGTCTAGACAGCTAGGATAACAGTCTAGACAGCTAGGATAACAGACTAGACAGCTAGGATAACAGTCTAGACAGCTAGGATAACAGACTAGACAGCTAGGATAACAGACTAGACAGCTAGGATAACAGACTAGACAGCTAGGATAACAGACTAGACAGCTAGGATAACAGTCTAGACAGCTAGGATAACAGTCTAGACAGCTAGGATAACAGTCTAGACAGCTAGGATAACAGACTAGATAGCTAGGATAACAGTCTAGACAGCTAGGATAACAGTCTAGACAGCTAGGATAACAGACTAGATAGCTAGGATAACAGACTAGACAGCTAGGATAACAGTCTAGACAGCTAGGATAACAGACCAGACAGCTAGGATAACAGTCTAGACAGCTAGGATAACAGACTAGACAGCTAGGATAACAGTCTAGACAGCTAGGATAACAGTCTTTGGCTAAAATGCAGCCAATGTCAACACGAACTGAGCATTAATTTTCCATTATGAATGTTTATTGATACTCTCGTTTTAGTAGTGTTTAGTAGCTCAGCGTACCATTTGAGTAGTTGAGCTATAAAGAGTTAGACAAGTTAACTCTGTTACAGTAAAATAATGTCTCCATTTGTTTTGGTGTCCATATGACCAATGTTTTGGGGACCAAACCTCAAATGCAAATAGCAAGTTAAAACCGCTTTTCAGAGAGAAAGATGTGATCTCTCAACTGTTTTAGTGTGAGAAGCAGGGGGAGGGGTTTGGTGTGTTTGTAAACCATAGAGGAAGAGGCGAAGCGAGAGGTTTCACTTTAGCAAAAAATCTGTCCAAAATAAGGCCAATGCGTTTCTATGGGTTTATTTTGGACCTAAGCTTGTCACCTGCCTTCCCGCCATTGGGACAATGACTACCGTTGTTAGAGCGGAGATGTGCATCTTGTCATTATATACGGATCTCTGGTGTAAATGAGAAGGTGCACAGGACAGAGGAGTGAAGGAGACGAGCATCTTGTCATAATATACAGACCTCTGGTGTAAATGAGAAGGTGCACAGGACAGAGGAGTGAAGGAGACGAGCATCTTGTCATAATATACAGACCTCTGGTGTAAATGAGAAGGTGCACAGCACAGAGGAGTGAAGGAGACGAGACCAAAAAGAGAACAAGCGAACATAAACACTTGTAAAAAACGATACAGTCATTTGGAATATCGCGCAAAAACATACATTAGAATGAATAGAATTCATTTGGATATCAGCCCAGCCCTATTCTGGGAGCTGTTTATTAGAATTCATTTGGATATCAGCCCAGCCCTATTCTGAGAGCTGTTTATTAGAATTCATTTGGATATCGCCCAGCCCTATTCTGGGAGCTGTTTATTAGAATTCATTTGGATATCGCCCAGTCCTATTCTGGGAGCTGTTTATTAGAATTCATTTGGATATCGCCCAGCCCTATTCTGGGAGCTGTTTATTAGAATTCAGTGACATTATCAATAATAGTCTGCTGTTTAAAAACCGTATGTGTTATGGCTTTACACCCTTTGCCATATCGTGGATTGAGTGTTACCTGTCTAAAAGAACACAGAGGGTGGAAGAGAGATGGAGATACTGTAGGAGGAAGAGAGGAAGAGAGATGGAGATACTGTAGGAGGAAGAGAGATGGAGATACTGTAGGAGGAAGAGAGGAAGAGAGATGGAGATACTGTAGGAGGAAGAGAGGAAGAGAGATGGAGATACTGTAGGAGGAAGAGAGGAAGAGAGATGGAGATACTGTAGGAGGAAGAGAGGAAGAGAGATGGAGATACTGTAGGAGGAAGAGAGATGGAGATACTGTAGGAGGAAGAGAGATGGAGATAATGTAGGAGGAAGAGAGATGGAGATACTGTAGGAGGAAGAGAGATGAGATACTGTAGGAGGAAGAGAGGAAGAGAGATGGAGATACTGTAGGAGGAAGAGAGATGGAGATACTGTAGGAGGAAGAGAGATGGAGATAATGTAGGAGGAAGAGAGATGGAGATACTGTAGGAGGAAGAGAGATGGAGATACTGTAGGAGGAAGAGAGATGGAGATACTGTAGGAGGAAGAGAGATGAGATACTGTAGGAGGAAGAGAGGAAGAGAGATGGAGATACTGTAGGAGGAAGAGAGATGGAGATACTGTAGGAGGAAGAGAGATGGAGATACTGTAGGAGGAAGAGAGGTGGAGATACTGTAGGAGGAAGAGAGATGGAGATACTGTAGGAGGAAGAGAGATGGAGATACTATAGGAGGAAGAGAGATGAGGTACTATAGGAGGAAGAGAGATGAGATACTGTAGGAGGAAGAGAGGAAGAGAGATGGAGATACTGTAGGAGGAAGAGAGATGAGATACTGTAGGAGGAAGAGAGATGAGATACTGTAGGAGGAAGAGAGATGGAGATACTGTAGGAGGAAGAGAGATGGAGATACTGTAGGAGGAAGAGAGATGGAGATACTGTAGGAGGAAGAGAGGAAGAGAGATGGAGATACTGTAGGAGGAAGAGAGGAAGAGAGATGGAGATACTGTAGGAGGAAGAGAGATGGAGATACTGTAGGAGGAAGAGAGATGGAGATACTGTAGGAGGAAGAGAGGAAGAGAGATGGAGATACTGTAGGAGGAAGAGAGGAAGAGAGATGGAGATACTATAGGAGGAAGAGAGATGAGATACTGTAGGAGGAAGAGAGATGGAGATACTGTAGGAGGAAGAGAGATGGAGATACTGTAGGAGGAAGAGAGATGGAGATACTGTAGGAGGAAGAGAGGAAGAGAGATGGAGATACTATAGGAGGAAGAGAGATGAGATACTGTAGGAGGAAGACTTCATCGTTCTGGCTGTCTTTCTCTCCTTCCATTCTAAGAGCAGTTAGTCTATTGCCCTGCAGTCAGAGTGTGTGTGTGTGTGTGTGTGTGTGTGTGTGTGTGTGTGTGTGTGTGTGTGTGTGTGTGTGTGTGTGTGTGTGTGTGTGTGTGTGTTGTTTTGTGACACTAATATATTTTCATTCCATGCATAAATGATGAGCTGGATGAAAAGCCCTCAGTCATTCTGGTCCATGCACACACACACACACACACACACACACACACACACACACACACACACACACACACACACACACACACACACACACACACAGACACATGCACCCACACACACACACACTCACATACACACACACTCACACACTCACACACTCACACACACACAGACTCATTCGTTTTTTCCAACTGCTTACACACAAAATCTTTTCATGTCGCAGGATTTTTGAAACCTCTCACTCAAAGTGCAAAACTACACACCAAATATCCAAAACCATAAGCTATTTCTCTGCATTAGACTCAGCTGTCAATTGCATAAAACACTTTTTTTCAAAACACTACACACAATTCTCTACCTAAAACTCAAAAATCTAACAGGAAGTGACCTGCTTTCCTTTTCCAAACACAACCAATCAAAATGCTACACTTATTCACCAGGTCACACCTCATATGTGCAAACTCTAATAGCTTAACTGATCACTAACCAATCACTGCTTTACGGACCCTATAAATAGGTCCGTAAAGCAGACCCTATAAATAGGTCAAAGGTCAGATTACCTGTTTTGAACAATGGATGCCAACAATGGACAGAGAGCAAGAAGAGTAGGAGGAAGAGGAAGAAGAGGACGAGGGCAAAGAAGAGAAGGAAGGAGAGGCATCTCTAATGAGATTAGGGCAAAATTTGTTGATCATGTGATCAACCACGGTTTGACCATGAGAGAGGCTGGACTGAGAGTCCAGCCCAACTTGAGTCGATTTACAGTGGCGTCCAGAATTCGAACCTTCAGAAATGAGAACCGGTATGCAACTATCTAATGACTATTTTAGCATTACAGTAATGTACTGTAAAATACGTATGACTGCATAGTATTGCATAAACATCTGTAACTCTAAGCCATCCATTTACTGCACTGCATTGAATGAATGAGGTTGGTTATCATTGTTTACAGTTCCTATGCTGAACACATACTGTGTTTGAATTCTGTACAGAGTGAAAGGCAAAGACATCATGGAGGACGAGGACGCTTGTTTACAGATGTACAAGAGACTGCAATTATAAATACGGTTTTGGCCAACAATGCAATTAGTCATCCTCTATGGTAACAGTATTGGAGTATTGGAGCTGGATGCCCATGTAATTCACCATGAAGTTATTTATGTGGATGAGGTTGGCTTCAACCTCACCAAAACCAGGCGCCGCGGAAGAAATGTAATAGGACAGATGGCCTTTACCAATGTCCCTGGACAGCGTGGGGGTAATATAACTATGTGTGCTGCCATCACTCAAAACGGGGTCCTCCATCACAACGCCACACTGGGTCCGTACAACACCGGCCATATGCTCACTTTTCTGGATGCAATGCTTGTCCCTGGTCCAGATCAGGAGCCTGCTAGATTAGTGGTTTTATGGGACAATGTTAGTTTTCACCGGGCTGTTCTGATCCAAAACTGGTTTGCCACCCATCCACAATGTGTAGTTTTGTACCTACCCCCATTTTCACCTTTTCTAAATCCCACAGAGGAATTCTTCTCAGCCTGGCGCTGGAAAGTGTATGATCGCCAACCCTATGCCCGCATGCCGCTTCTCCAGGCAATGGAGGACGCATGTGGGGACATAGAGGTTGTCTCTGTCCAAGGTTGGATACGCCATGCTGGGAGATACTTCCCTCCATGTGGGGACATAGAGGTTGTCTCTGTCCAAGGTTGGACACGCCATGCTAGGAGATACTTCCCTCCATGTGGGGACATAGAGGTTGTCTCTGTCCAAGGTTGGATATGCCATGCTAGGAGATACTTCCCTCCATGTGGGGACATAGAGGTTGTCTCTGTCCAAGGTTGGACACGCCATGCTAGGAGATACTTCCCTCCATGTGGGGACATAGAGGTTGTCTCTGTCCAAGGTTGGATATGCCATGCTAGGAGATACTTCCCTCCATGTGGGGACATAGAGGTTGTCTCTGTCCAAGGTTGGACACGCCATGCTAGGAGATACTTCCCTCCATGTGGGGACATAGAGGTTGTCTCTGTCCAAGGTTGGATATGCCATGCTAGGAGATACTTCCCTCCATGTGGGGACATAGAGGTTACCTCTCTCCAAGGTTGGACACACCATGCTAGGAGATACTTCCCTCCATGTGGGGACATAGAGGTTGCCTCTCTCCAAGGTTGGACACGCCATGCTAGGAGATACTTCCCTCGATGTTTGGCAAGAGAAAACGTATCTTGTGATGTGGACGAAGTATTGTGGCCAGACCCAGGCCGGAGAAGAGATGAAGCGTAGCTTAGCACTGGTGACTGCCCCCCCCCCCCCCCCTACCAATTCCTGGACTGCCCCCCCCTACCAATTCCTGGACTGCCCCCCCTACCAATTCCTGGACTGCCCCCCCTACCAATTCCTGGACTGCCCCCCCTACCAATTCCTGGACTGCCCCCCCCCCCCCCGGGACCCCTCACACACAATTGTGTTCTTTACTGTATTCTAAAGAATGTACTTTTGGTTTACATATGTTTATGGTTGTGTTGTATGCTACTGGATACAACAGTAATGTTTGGCCTAATAAATATTTTCTGTTTCTACATTGCATTGGTGTTTACAGTTGTTACCCCTCTCAGCAGATGACTTTCACTGTAGAACATTGTATTGAAATATAGATATAAGCCTATGAAAGACCAAAGAGCTTTAGATTTAGAACAACAGTGTTTACATGGTACATCCAGAAATGTACTATTATGAAAGCAGTGTTTGCCATTTGATACAAATGCTTCATTCTGACATGTGTTTATGGCATTTTGAATGCAGTGTTACATTTTGAAGGAGATGTGAGGCATTTTGCATTTTGTGTGTAGAGTTTTGAAGTTTTGAAAAAAGGAGACGGTTTTGAAAACGTGTGTAAGCAGTTGGAAAAAACATGAATGCCAGATGGAGGACAGTAGACTTCTCCCTCGTGATGATGACAAATGTGTGCAAGACTGTACCCTCTCTACATCTCCTTCTCTGAATACATCCCTCTCTCTCTCTCTCTCTCTCTCTGAACACGTCCCTCTCTCTCTGTCTCTGAACACGTCCCTCTCTCTCTGTCTCTGAATACATCCCTCTCTCTCTGTCTCTCTGAATACATCCTTCTCTCCGTCTCTCTGAATACATCCTTCTCTCCGTCGCTCTGAATACATCCCTCTCTCTCTGTCTCTGACTACATCCCTCTCTCTCTCTCTGTCTCTGAATACATCCCTCTCTCTCTGTCTCTCTGAATACATCCCTCTCTCTCTGTCTCTGTCTCTGAATACATCCCTCTCTCTCTGTCTCTGAATAAATCCCTCTCTCTCTGTCTCTGAATACATCCCTCTCTCTCTGTCTCTGAATACATCCCTCTCTCTGTCTCTGTCTCCGAATACATCCCTCTCTCTGTCTCTCTGAATACATCCCTCTCTCTCTGTCTCTGAATACATCCCTCTCTCTCTGTCTCTGAATACATCCCTCTCTCTCTGTCTCTGAATACATCCCTCTCTCTCTCTCTCTGTCTCTGAATACATCCCTCTCTCTCTGTCTCTGTCTCTGAATACATCCCTCTCTCTCTGTCTCTGAATAAATCCCTCTCTCTCTGTCTCTGAATACATCCCTCTCTCTCTGTCTCTGTCTCTGAATACATCCCTCTCTCTGTCTCTCTGAATACATCCCTCTCTCTCTGTCTCTGAATACATCCTCTCTCTCTCTGTCTCTGAATACATCCCTCTCTCTCTGTCTCTCTGAATACATCCCTCTCTCGCTGTCTCTGAATACATCCCTCTCTCTCTGTCTCTCTGAATACATCCCTCTCTCTCTGTCTCTCTGAATACATCCCTCTCTCTCTGTCTCTGAATACATCCCTCTCTCTCCGTCTCTCTGAATACATCCCTCTCTCTCTGAATACATCCCTCTCTCTCTGTCTCTCGGAATACATCCCTCTCTCTCTGTCTCTCTGAATACATCCCTCTCTCTCTGTCTCTGAATACATGCCTCTCTCTCTGTCTCTCTGAATACATCCCTCTCTCTCTGTCTCTGAATACATCCCTCTCTCTCTCTGTCTCTCTGAATACATCCCTCTCTCTCTGTCTCTGTCTCTGAATACATCCCTCTCTCTCTGTCTCTGTCTCTGAATACATCCCTCTCTCTCTGTCTCTGAATACATCCCTCTCTCTCTGTCTCTGTCTCTGAATACATCCCTCTCTCTCTGAATACATCCCTCTCGCTCTGTCTCTCTGAATATATCCCTCTCTCTCTCTGAATACATCCCTCTCTCTCTCTGAATATATCCCTCTCTCTCTCTCTCTCTCTGAATACATCCCTCTCTCTCTGTCTCTCTGAATACATCCCTCTCTCCTTCTCTGAATACATCCCTCTCTCTCCCTCTCCCTCTCTCTCCTTCTCTGAATATGTCCCTCTCTCTCTCTCTGAATACGCCCCTCTCTCCCTCTCCCTCCCTCCATCTGTCTGTGTCAGCTGTAGTGGTAGTGTAAAAATGCTCTGCTCTCTCTCGTTCTCTAACAGGACAGAGCTGTCGGGTGGAAACTGTTCCCAGCTGAAAGGTTCTTCTATTGAACCAGTCTGCTACACTTCCTCTCTCTTTAACCTCACCAAACCCTCTTTATGTCTGTTTATTTCTCCCTCCCTCTTTCCATTAAACGACAGTCCTGTAGGCTTTGAAACACAAATCCGCTTCTCTCACTCACTCTCTCACGCACTCACTCTCTCACTCTCTCACTCACTCACTCTCTCACTCTGAATCTCTCATAATTTTTCTCAAAATTAACTAACCCTTAAAAACCACTTAGTCTCTTCATCCTTTTTCTGAAGTTATTAGCAGGAGTTATTAGCAGGAGTTATTAGCCAGAGTTATTAGGCAGAGTTATTAGCCAGAGTTATTAGCCAGAGTTATTAGCCAGTTATTAGCCAGAGTTATTAGCCAGTTATTAGCCAGTCATTAGCATGAGTTATTAGCCAGTTATTAGCCAGTTATTAGCCCGTTATTAGCCAGAGTTATTAGCCAGTTATTACCCAGAGTAATTAGCAGTTATTAGCCAGAGTTATTAGCCAGAGTTATTAGCCAGCGTTATTAACCAGTTATTAGCCAGAGTTATTAGCCAGAGTTATTAGCCAGAGTTATTAGCCAGTTATTAGCCAGAGTTATTGGCCAGAGTTATTAGCCAGTTATTAGCCAGTTATTAGCCAGAGTTATTAGCCAGAGTTATTAGCCAGAGTTATTAGCCAGTTATTAGCCAGAGTTATTAGCCAGAGTTATTAGCCAGTTATTAGCCAGAGTTATTATCCAGTTATTAGCCAGAGTTATTAGCCAGAGTTATTAGCCAGAGTAATTAGCCAGAGTTATTAGCCAGTTATTAGCCAGTTATTAGCCAGAGTTATTAGCCAGTTATTTGCCAGCGTTATTAGCCAGTTATTAGCCAGTTATTAGCCCGTTATTAGCCCGTTATTAGCCAGAGTTATTAGCCAGTTATTAGCCAGAGTTATTAGCCAGTTATTAGCCAGTTATTAGCCAGAGTTATTAGCCAGAGTTATTAGCCAGTTATTAGCCAGTAATTAGCCAGAGTTATTAGCCAGTTATTAGCCAGTTATTAGCCAGAGTTATTAGCCAGTTATTAGCCAGCGTTATTTGTCAGAGTATATGAGTCATATTATAGTGAATTATAAGTGAAATAATCTGTCTGTAAACAATTGTTGGAAAAATGACTTGTGTCATTGTAACGGATGTGAACCGGCTAGCTTAGTTAATCAAATCAAATCAAATTGTATTTGTCACATACACATGGTTAGCAGATGTTAATGCGAGTGTAGCGAAATGCTTGTGCTTCTAGTTCCGACAATGCAGTAATAACGAACAAGTAATCTAACTAACAATTCCAAAAAAACTGTCTTATACACAGTGTAAGGGGATAAAGAATATGTACATAAGGATATATGAATGAGTGATGGTACAGAGCAGCATAGGCAAGATACAGTAGATGATATCGAGTACAGTATATACATATGAGATGAGTATGTAAACCAAGTGGCGTAGTTAAAGTGGCTAGTGATACATGTATTACATAAGGATGCAGTCGATGATATAGAGTACAGTATCTACGTATGCATATGAGATGAATAATGTAGGGTAAGTAACATTATATAAGGTAGCATTGGTTAAAGTGGCTAGTGATATATTTACATCATTTCCCATCAATTCCCATGATTAAAGTGGCTGGAGTAGAGTCAGTGTCATTGACAGTGTGTTGGCAGTAGCCACTCAATGTTAGTGGTGGCTGTTTAACAGTCTGATGGCCTTGAGGTAGAAGCTGTTTTTCAGTCTCTCGGTCCCAGCTTTGATGCACCTGTACTGACCTCGCCTTCTGGATGACAGCGGGGTGAACAGGCAGTGGCTCGGGTGGTTGATGTCCTTGATGATCTTTATGGCCTTCCTGTAGCATCGGGTGGTGTAGGTGTCCTGGAGGGCAGGTAGTTTGCCCCCGGTGATGCGTTGTGCAGACCTCACTACCCTCTGGAGAGCCTTACGGTTGAGGGCGGTGCAGTTGCCATACCAGGCGGTGATACAGCCCGCCAGGATGCTCTCGATTGTGCATCTGTAGAAGTTTGTGAGTGCTTTTGGTGACAAGCCAAATTTCTTCAGCCTCCTGAGGTTGAAGAGGCGCTGCTGCGCATTCCTCACGATGCTGTCTGTGTGAGTGGACCAATTCAGTTTGTCTGTGATGTGTATGCCGAGGAACTTAAAACTTGCTACCCTCTCCACTACTGTTCCATCGATGTGGATGGGGGGGTGTTCCCTCTGCTGTTTCCTGAAGTCCACAATCATCTCCTTAGTTTTGTTGACGTTGAGTGTGAGGTTATTTTCCTGACACCACACTCCGAGGGCCCTCACCTCCTCCCTGTAGGCCGTTATTGGTAATCAAGCCTACCACTGTTGTGTCGTCCGCAAACTTGATGATTGAGTTGGAGGCGTGCATGGCCACGCAGTCGTGGGTGAACAGGGAGTACAGGAGAGGGCTCAGAACGCACCCTTGTGGGGCCCCAGTGTTGAGGATCAGCGGGGAGGAGATGTTGTTGCCTACCCTCACCACCTGGGGGCGGCCCGTCAGGAAGTCCAGTACCCAGTTGCACAGGGCGGGGTCGAGACCCAGGGTCTCGAGCTTGATGACGAGCTTGGAGGGTACTATGGTGTTGAATGCCGAGCTGTAGTCGATGAACAGCATTCTCACATAGGTATTCCTCTTGTCCAGATGGGTTAGGGCAGTGTGCAGTGTGGTTGAGATTGCATCGTCTGTGGACCTATTTGGGCGGTAAGCAAATTGGAGTGGGTCAAGGGTGTCAGGTAGGGTGGAGGTGATATGGTCCTTGACTAGTCTCTCAAAGCACTTCATGATGACGGATGTGAGTGCTACGGGGCGGTAGTCGTTTAGCTCAGTTACCTTAGCTTTCTTGGGAACAGGAACAATGGTGGCCCTCTTGAAGCATGTGGGAACAGCAGACTGGTATAGGGATTGATTGAATATGTCCGTAAACACACCGGCCAGCTGGTCTGCGCATGCTCTGAGGGCGCGGCTGGGGATGCCGTCTGGGCCTGCAGCCTTGCGAGGGTTAACACGTCTAAATGTCTTACTCACTTCGGCTGCAGTGAAGGAGAGACCGCATGTTTTTGTTGCAGGCCGTGTCAGTGGCACTGTATTGTCCTCAAAGCGGGCAGAAAAGTTATTTAGTCTGCCTGGGAGCAAGACATCCTGGTCCGTGACTGGGCTGGGTTTCTTCCTGTAGTCCGTGATTGACTGTAGACCCTGCCACATGCCTCTTGTGTCTGAGCCGTTGAATTGAGATTCTACTTTGTCTCTGTACTGGCGCTTAGCTTGTTTGATAGCCTTGCGGAGGGAATAGCTGCACTGTTTGTATTCAGTCATGTCACCAGACACTTTGCCCTGATTAAACGCAGTGGTTCGCGCCTTCAGTTCCACACGAATACTGCCATCAATCCACGGTTTCTGGTTAGGGAATGTTTTAATCGTTGCTATGGGAACGACATATTCAACGCACGTTCTAATGAACTCGCACACCGAATCAGCGTATTCGTCAATGTTGTTATCTGACGCAATACGAAACATCTCCCAGTCCACGTGATGGAAGCAGTCTTGGAGTGTGGAGTCAGCTTGGTCGGACCAGCGTTGGACAGACCTCAGCGTGGGAGCTTCTTGTTTTAGTTTCTGTCTGTAGGCAGGGATCAACAAAATGGAGTCGTGGTCAGCTTTTCCGAAAGGGGGGCGGGGCAGGGCCTTATATGCGTCGCGGAAGTTAGAGTAACAATGATCCAGGGTCTTTCCACCCCTGGTTGCGCAATCGATATGCTGATAAAATTTAGGGAGTCTTGTTTTCAGATTAGCCTTGTTAAAATCCCCAGCTACAATGAATGCAGCCTCCGGATAAATCGTTTCCAGTTTGCAGAGAGTTAAATAAAGTTCGTTCAGAGCCATCGATGTGTCTGCTTTGGGGGGGATATATACGGCTGTGATTATAATCGAAGAGAATTCTCTTGGTAGATAATGCGGTCTACATTTGATTGTGAGGAATTCTAAATCAGGTGAACAGAAGGATTTGAGTTCCTGTATGTTTCTTTCATCACACCATGTCACGTTGGCCATAAGGCATACGCCCCCGCCCCTCTTCTTACCAGAAAGATGTTCGTTTCTGTCGGCGCGATGCGTGGAGAAACCCGCTGGCTGCACCGCTTCGGATTGCGTCTCTCCAGTTAGCCATGTTTCCGTGAAGCAGAGAACGTTACAGTCTCTGATGTCCCTCTGGAATGCTACCCTTGCTCGGATTTCATCAACCTTGTTGTCAAGAGACTGGACATTGGCAAGAAGAATGCTAGGGAGTGGTGCACGATGTGCCCGTCTCCGGAGTCTGACCAGAAGACCGCTTCGTTTCCCTCTTTTTCTGAGTCATTTTTTTGGGTCGCTGCATGTAATCCACTCCGTTACACTGGTTGTAAGGCAGAACACAGGATCCGCATCGCGAAAAACATATTCTTGGTCGTACTGATGGTGAGTTGACGCTGATCTTATATTCAGTAGTTCTTCTCGGCTGTATGTAATGAAACCTAAGATGACCTGGGGTACTAGTGTAAGAAATAACACGTAAAAAAACAAAAAACTGCATAGTTTCCTAGGAACGCGAAGCGAGGCGGCCATCTCTGTCGGCGCCGGAAGTCATTAGGTGGTGCTGATGTAACGGATGTGAAACAGCTAGCTTAGTTAGCGGTGGTGCTGATGTAACGGATGTGAAACGGCTAGCTTAGTTAGCGGTGGTGCTGAGGTAACGGATGTGAACCGGCTAGCTTAGTTAGCGGTGGTGCTGAGGTAACGGATGTGAACCGGCTAGTTTAGTTAGCGGTGGTGCTGATGTAACGGATGTGAAACAGCTAGCTTAGTTAGCGGTGGTGCTGATGTAACGGATGTGAAACGGCTAGCTTAGTTAGCGGTGGTGCTGAGGTAACGGATGTGAACCGGCTAGTTTAGTTAGCGGTGGTGCTGATGTAACGGATGTGAAACAGCTAGCTTAGTTAGCGGTGGTGCTGATGTAACGGATGTGAAACGGCTAGCTTAGTTAGCGGTGGTGCGCGCTAAATAGCGTTTCAATCGGTGACGTCACTCGCTCTGAGGCCTTGAAGTAGTGGTTCCCCCGATGGGTAATGATGCTTCGTGGGTGACTGTTGTTGATGTGTGCAGAGGGTCCCTGGTTCGCGCCCGGGTCGGGGCGAGGGGACGGTCTAAAGTTATACTGTTACATCATGCACAAAGTAGATGTCCTAACCGACTTGCCAAAACTATAGTTTGTTAAGAAATTTGAACCTAAGTGTATGTAAACTTCCGAATTCAACTGTAGATATATGGGGACATTTTATATCAACCTCAGAGAATACTACTGCAACATATTTTATATATAAATCTATACTGGGACATCTTACCCGGGACATAGAGAACATTAGGTGATGATCTGCTTCGTATTTCCATCCATAGCCCACACAACAGATGAGGATCAAAGCACTCTGTGTGTGTGTGTGTGTGTGTGTGTGTGTGTGTGTGTGTGTGTGTGTGTGTGTGTGTGTGTGTGTGTGTGTGTGTGTGTGTGTGTGTGTGTGTGTGTGTGTGTGTGTGTGTGTGTCAAACCAACACACTGCCAGACAGACAGACACAGTCAGACACACACACACGCACAGACAAGAGCATGACCATTGGCGTTCGGATGATGATGTCATGGCAGACATACAGTAGATAAGCAGCGAGGCCGTGCATGCCTGGGGAAGGCGAGTCGCGCGCCACGCCACGTCATGATGTCATGGCATACATACAGTAGATAAGCAGCGAGGCCGTGCATGCCTGGGAAAGGGGAGTCGCGCACCACGAAACGTCACGCAGACAGCGCGAAATGTCAACAGTAGCTGCTGCTCAATCTGTGCTTCTCATTCTATTCCATATTCAATAACACCAAATATCGTTTAACCTTGTATTAAATGGAAAATTAATTATAGCCACGCTGAATGGCCAAAATAACGTATTATTTCATAGATGAATCTTTTGAATTGTTTCATGTTTCTGTATCGATGCGGTGCGATCACACCAATAGATGTTGTAAACTCAATGGACGCAGACCAGGACCCCGGATTGAAGCACAACAAATCTGCTCTAACAAAGTGGAAATTCTTCAAATCCGTCATGATTGATGTATTGTAACTGGCCCACGATGTCTGGATATGTTTGGCTGTTCTCGGTGCATAATATTTATGAGTTATTTTTTCAGGTTTAGAAGTCACTGCTAAATGCCAACTCCTGTTCGTACAAACTGGTAGCGTAATTAGCATACAGAAATCAGTGGTGGTCAAAAGTCGTTTTTTTAACTGCAATGCAGATGATTGGTGACGATGACATGAACATGGATTTTGAGGTTGACGTCCATACGAGCATTATACTCCGATTTCTACTTCAACATAGTGTGAAATACACATTTAAACAATAGTCTAAATGCCGTTTTCCACGGCACGTCCATTGTTTGGGTCGAGTTCCATTGACGTCTTTAGTGCATCTATAATACACTGGTTAAATCAACGTTGTTTCGACGTGGAATAGACGTTGAAGTGACGTCTGTGCCCAGTGGGAAGACAATCATGTAATCACAGACCAATTCGCAATATGTGCTTTTTGACGTCGGAGGGCAAAGTGGCATGCACCGGACGGCTACAGTTTCTACTGAAACATTCATTGGCACATTCTCAAAGGGGTTTTTATTGGCATGGGAAACATATTGTAACGAGCCTGGGTTTATAAGCGCGGATATCGACTCTGCCGCTTATGGGGCACGATCGATAGCGCGCTGGACTTCGGTCCTGGAAAGTCGAGGGTTCGAGTCCTGCTCCCCTGCCTTGCTTCATTACAATATGTTCACGTTGTCAAAGTAAATTAAATAGATCATAAACGAAAGTTAAATAAACAATCAAAATGAAATGGTAACATGACACTTAACAAAAGTTTCAGAGGAATGGAGACATATAAAATGGTATAACGATGTGCCGATAGTTAAATTAAATAAAACATCTCTCACCATTTCCGAGGGGGTAGAGCTTGTCATCTTGGAATCCGTCCACAGTAGGGCTTCACCGAAGGTAATAATATTTCGTTGTCTTTTACACCACGTAGACTGCAAATGATGAGTATTCGATAATCAGTTAAACGTCAAAAAAACAAATAGCTATTAAATTCCGTTGGTATCGCAACTCACCGTTTAGGAAATAATGTTGAAATGTGTTATTCTATATCACATTTATTCAGCGTATTTATTCCGTTTAAATGCAGTTTTTTTTTAAACAGACTAGATGTGGTTATAGATTCGATCAGAGGGCCCCCATTGACCCCAAATATGTAAAAAGATGTGCCTTAAAAAAAAGGTCCCTACGCCATTGGAAAAACCAAATATATCGCGCTGTTAACATTAGGACATACCGATCTCGCTGTAAATCCGAACCACAGTTTGTTTCAAATATATAAAAAATAAAAAACGGAAACCCCCCGCGGTCCTAAACGTGTTCCGTGGCTTTAAAATCTCTCCGTCATACTCCGAAAAGCAGAGTTAAACCATCGTTTTTAGTCACAGACCTTGTTCCCGACTCGCTCTTCTGCCAGTCTGTCATCCTGACTCTGAAGAACATGGCGGCAGGACTGTGAAAAAGGTGGAGGATGGAGGGAGGGGAGGGGAGGGGGGGGGGGGGGGGGGGGGGGGCTGGCTTGCATAGTCCTCCGTGTCGACTGAACACACACACCCCCGGAGGGTCGAGTAAAGTGACCCTAGACACAAATAAAGGTGACCAGTTTACAAAAAGTCTAAAGATATTGATATCAAATCAAATTGTATTTATCACGTGCGCCAAATAAAACATACAAATGAAACGAACTTACAGTGAAATGCTTACTGACAAGCTCTTAACCCACAATGCAGTTCAAGAAATAGAGTTAAGAAAACATTTACTAAATAAACTAAAGTAACACAAGAAAATTACATAACAATCAAGAGGTTATATATACTCCACATTGACTCTGTACCGGGTATATACAGGGTATTACGGTACAGGGTCAATGTGGAGACTATATACAGGGTGTTACGGTACAGAGTCAATGTCGAGGCTATATACAGGGGGTTACGGTACAGAGTCAATGTGGAGACTATATACAGGGTGTTACGGTACAGAGTCAATGTGGAGACTATATACAGGGGGTTACGGTACAGAGTCAATGTGGAGACTATATACAGGGTGTTACGGTACAGAGTCAATGTGGAGGCTATATACAGGGGGTTACGGTACAGAGTCAATGTGGAGGCTATATACAGGGGGTACAAGTACAGAGTCAATGTGGAGGCTATATACAGGGTATTACGGTACAGAGTCAATGTGGAGGCTATATACAGGGGGTACCGGTACAGAGTCAATGTGGAGGCTATATACAGGGGGTACCTGTACAGAGTCAATGTGGAGGCTATATACAGGGGATACCAGTACAGAGTCAATGTGGAGGCTATATACAGGGGGTACCGGTACAGAGTCAATGTGGAGGCTATATACAGGGGGTACCGGTACAGAGTCAGTGTGGGGGCTATATACAGGGGGTACCGGTACAGAGTCAATGTGGAGGCTATATACAGGGGGTACCAGTACAGAGTCAATGTGGAGGCTATATACAGGGTATTATGGTACAGAGTCAATGTGGAGGCTATATACAGGGTGTACCAGTACAGAGTCAATGTGGAGGCTATATACAGGGTGTACCAGTACAGAGTCAATGTGGAGGCTATATACAGGGGGTACCGGTACAGAGTCAATGTGGAGGCTATATACAGGGTATTATGGTACAGAGTCAATGTGGAGGCTATATACAGGGGGTACCGGTACAGAGTCAATGTGGAGGCTATATACAGGGGGTACCGGTACAGAGTCAATGTGGAGGCTATATACAGGGGATATCAGTACAGAGTCAATGTGGAGGCTATATACAGGGGGTACTGGTACAGAGTCAATGTGGAGACTATATACAGGGGGTACCGGTACAGAGTCAATGTGGAGGCTATATACAGGGGGTACCGGTACAGAGTCAATGTGGAGGCTATATACAGGGAGTACCAGTACAGAGTCAATGTGGAGGCTATATACAGGGTATTACGGTACAGAGTCAATGTGGAGGCTATATACAGGGAGCACCAGTACAGAGTCAATGTGGAGGCTATATACAGGGGGTAGCGGTACAGAGTCAATGTGGAGGCTATATACAGGGGGTACCGGTACAGAGTCAATGTGGAGGCTATATACAGGGGGGTACTGGTACAGAGTCAATGTGGAGGCTATATACAGGGGGTACCGGTACAGAGTCAATGTGGAGGCTATATACAGGGGGTACCTGTACAGAGTCAATGTGGAGGCTATATACAGGGTATTACGGTACAGAGTCAATGTGGAGGCTATATACAGGGAGTACCAGTACAGAGTCAATGTGGAGGCTATATACAGGTGGTACCGGTACAGAGTCAATGTGGAGGCTATATACAGGGGGTACCTGTACAGAGTCAATGTGGAGGCTATATACAGGGGGTACCAGTACAGAGTCAATGTGGAGGCTATATACAGGGGGTACCAGTACAGAGTCAATGTGGAGGCTATATACAGGGGGTACCGGTACAGAGTCAGTGTGGGGGCTATATACAGGGGGTACCGGTACAGAGTCAATGTGGAGGCTATATACAGGGGGTACCAGTACAGAGTCAATGTGGAGGCTATATACAGGGTATTATGGTACAGAGTCAATGTGGAGGCTATATACAGGGTATTATGGTACAGAGTCAATGTGGAGGCTATATACAGGGTGTACCAGTACAGAGTCAATGTGGAGGCTATATACAGGGTGTACCAGTACAGAGTCAATGTGGAGGCTATATACAGGGGGTACCGGTACAGAGTCAATGTGGAGGCTATATACAGGGTATTATGGTACAGAGTCAATGTGGAGGCTATATACAGGGGGGTACCGGTACAGAGTCAATGTGGAGGCTATATACAGGGGGTACCGGTACAGAGTCAATGTGGAGGCTATATACAGGGGATACCAGTACAGAGTCAATGTGGAGGCTATATACAGGGGGTACTGGTACAGAGTCAATGTGGAGGCTATATACAGGGGGTACCGGTACAGAGTCAATGTGGAGGCTATATACAGGGTATTACGGTACAGAGTCAATGTGGAGGCTATATACAGGGTGTTACGGTACAGAGTCAATGTGGAGGCTATATACAGGGAGTACCAGTACAGAGTCAATGTGGAGGCTATATACAGGTGGTACCGGTACAGAGTCAATGTGGAGGCTATATACAGGGGGTACCTGTACAGAGTCAATGTGGAGGCTATATACAGGGGGTACCAGTAGAGAGTCAATGTGGAGGCTATATACAGGGGGTACCAGTACAGAGTCAATGTGGAGGCTATATACAGGGGGTACCGGTACAGAGTTAGTGTGGGGGCTATATACAGGGGGTACCGGTACAGAGTCAATGTGGAGGCTATATACAGGGGGTACCAGTACAGAGTCAATGTGGAGGCTATATACAGGGTATTATGGTACAGAGTCAATGTGGAGGCTATATACAGGGTGTACCAGTACAGAGTCAATGTGGAGGCTATATACAGGGTGTACCAGTACAGAGTCAATGTGGAGGCTATATACAGGGGATACCAGTACAGAGTCAATGTGGAGGCTATATACAGGGGGTACTGGTACAGAGTCAATGTGGAGGCTATATACAGGGGGTACCGGTACAGAGTCAATGTGGAGGCTATATACAGGGTATTACGGTACAGAGTCAATGTGGAGGCTATATACAGGGTGTTACGGTACAGAGTCAATGTGGAGGCTATATACAGGGAGTACCAGTACAGAGTCAATGTGGAGGCTATATACAGGTGGTACCGGTACAGAGTCAATGTGGAGGCTATATACAGGGGGTACCTGTACAGAGTCAATGTGGAGGCTATATACAGGGGGTACCAGTACAGAGTCAATGTGGAGGCTATATACAGGGGGTACCAGTACAGAGTCAATGTGGAGGCTATATACAGGGTATTATGGTACAGAGTCAATGTGGAGGCTATATACAGGGTGTACCAGTACAGAGTCAATGTGGAGGCTATATACAGGGTGTACCAGTACAGAGTCAATGTGGACGCTATATACAGGGGATACCAGTACAGAGTCAATGTGGAGGCTATATACAGGGTGTTACGGTACAGAGTCAATGTCGAGGCTATATACAGGGGGTTACGGTACAGAGTCAATGTGGAGACTATATACAGGGTGTTACGGTACAGAGTCAATGTGGAGGCTATATACAGGGTATTATGGTACAGAGTCAATGTGGAGGCTATATACAGGGTGTACCAGTACAGAGTCAATGTGGAGGCTATATACAGGGTGTACCAGTACAGAGTCAATGTGGAGGCTATATACAGGGGGTACCGGTACAGAGTCAATGTGGAGGCTATATACAGGGTATTATGGTACAGAGTCAATGTGGAGGCTATATACAGGGGGGTACCGGTACAGAGTCAATGTGGAGGCTATATACAGGGGGTACCGGTACAGAGTCAATGTGGAGGCTATATACAGGGGGTACTGGTACAGAGTCAATGTGGAGACTATATACAGGGGGTACCGGTACAGAGTCAATGTGGAGGCTATATACAGGGGGTACCGGTACAGAGTCAATGTGGAGGCTATATACAGGCGAGTACCAGTACAGAGTCAATGTGGAGGCTATATACAGGGGGGGTACCGGTACAGAGTCAATGTGGAGGCTATATACAGGGTAGTACGGTACAGAGTCATGTGGAGGCTATATACAGGGTATTACTGTACAGAGTCAATGTGGAGGCTATATACAGGGAGCACCAGTACAGAGTCAATGTGGAGGCATATACAGGGGGTAGCGGTACAGAGTCAATGTGGAGGCTATATAACAGGGGGTACCGGTACAGAGTCATGTGGGAGGCTATATACAGGGGGGGTACTGGTACAGAGTCAATGTGGATGGCTATATACAGGGGGTAACCGGTACCAAGAGTCAATCTGGGAGGCTATATACAAGGGGGGTACCTGTACAGAGTCAATGTGGAGGCTATATCAGGGTATTACGGTACAGAGTCAATGTGGAGGCTATATACAGGGAGTACCAGTACAGAGTCAATGTGGAGGCTATATCAGGGTGGTACCGGTACAGAGTCAATGTGGAGGGCTAATATACAGGGGGGTACCTGTACAGAGTCAATGTGGAGGCTATATACAAGGGGGTACCAGTACAGAGTCAATGTGGAGGCTATATACAGGGGTACCAGTAACAGAGTCAATGTGGAGGCTATATACAGGGGGTACCGGTACAGAGTCAGTGTGGGGGGCTATATACAGGGGGTACCGTTACAGAGTCAATGTGGAGGCTATATACAGGGGGTACCAGTACAGAGTCAATGTGAGGCTATATACAGGGTATTATGGTACAGAGTCAATGTGGAGGCTATATACAGGGTATTATGGTACAGAGTCAATGTGGAGGCTATATACAGGGTGTACCAGTACAGAGTCAATGTGGAGGCTATATACAGGGTGTACCAGTACAGAGTCAATGTGGAGGCTATATACAGGGGGGTACCGGTACAGAGTCAATGTGGAGGCTATATACAGGGTATTATGGTACAGAGTCAATGTGGAGGCTATATACAGGGGGTACCGGTACAGAGTCAATGTGGAGGCTATATACAGGGGGTACCGGTACAGAGTCAATGTGGAGGCTATATACAGGGGATACCAGTACAGAGTCAATGTGGAGGCTATATACAGGGGGTACTGGTACAGAGTCAATGTGGAGGCTATATACAGGGGGTACCGGTACAGAGTCAATGTGGAGGCTATATACAGGGTATTACGGTACAGAGTCAATGTGGAGGCTATATACAGGGTGTTACGGTACAGAGTCAATGTGGAGGCTATATACAGGGGAGTACCAGTACAGAGTCAATGTGGAGGCTATATACAGGTGGTACCGGTACAGAGTCAATGTGGAGGCTATATACAGGGGGTACCTGTACAGAGTCAATGTGGAGGCTATATACAGGGGGTACCAGTAGAGAGTCAATGTGGAGGCTATATACAGGGGGTACCAGTACAGAGTCAATGTGGAGGCTATATACAGGGGGTACCGGTACAGAGTTAGTGTGGGGGCTATATACAGGGGGTACCGGTACAGAGTCAATGTGGAGGCTATATACAGGGGGGTACCAGTACAGAGTCAATGTGGAGGCTATATACAGGGTATTATGGTACAGAGTCAATGTGGAGGCTATATACAGGGTGTACCAGTACAGAGTCAATGTGGAGGCTATATACAGGGTGTACCAGTACAGAGTCAATGTGGAGGCTATATACAGGGGATACCAGTACAGAGTCAATGTGGAGGCTATATACAGGGGGTACTGGTACAGAGTCAATGTGGAGGCTATATACAGGGGGTACCGGTACAGAGTCAATGTGGAGGCTATATACAGGGTATTACGGTACAGAGTCAATGTGGAGGCTATATACAGGGTGTTACGGTACAGAGTCAATGTGGAGGCTATATACAGGGAGTACCAGTACAGAGTCAATGTGGAGGCTATATACAGGTGGTACCGGTACAGAGTCAATGTGGAGGCTATATACAGGGGGTACCTGTACAGAGTCAATGTGGAGGCTATATACAGGGGGTACCAGTACAGAGTCAATGTGGAGGCTATATACAGGGGGTACCAGTACAGAGTCAATGTGGAGGCTATATACAGGGTATTATGGTACAGAGTCAATGTGGAGGCTATATACAGGGTGTACCAGTACAGAGTCAATGTGGAGGCTATATACAGGGTGTACCAGTACAGAGTCAATGTGGACGCTATATACAGGGGATACCAGTACAGAGTCAATGTGGAGGCTATATACAGGGGGTACTGGTACAGAGTCAATGTGGAGGCTATATACAGGGGGTACCGGTACAGAGTCAATGTGGAGGCTATATACAGGGTATTACGGTACAGAGTCAATGTGGAGGCTATATACAGGGTGTTACGGTACAGAGTCAATGTGGAGGCTATATACAGGGAGTACCAGTACAGAGTCAATGTGGAGGCTATATACAGGTGGTACCGGTACAGAGTCAATGTGGAGGCTATATACAGGGGGTACCTGTACAGAGTCAATGTGGAGGCTATATACAGGGGGTACCAGTAGAGAGTCAATGTGGAGGCTATATACAGGGGGTACCAGTACAGAGTCAATGTGGAGGCTATATACAGGGGGGTACCGGTACAGAGTTAGTGTGGGGGCTATATACAGGGGGGTACCGGTACAGAGTCAATGTGGAGGCTATATACAGGGGGTACCAGTACAGAGTCAATGTGGAGGCTATATACAGGGTATTATGGTACAGAGTCAATGTGGAGGCTATATACAGGGTGTACCAGTACAGAGTCAATGTGGAGGCTATATACAGGGTGTACCAGTACAGAGTCAATGTGGAGGCTATATACAGGGGATACCAGTACAGAGTCAATGTGGAGGCTATATACAGGGGGTACTGGTACAGAGTCAATGTGGAGGCTATATACAGGGGGTACCGGTACAGAGTCAATGTGGAGGCTATATACAGGGTATTACGGTACAGAGTCAATGTGGAGGCTATATACAGGGTGTTACGGTACAGAGTCAATGTGGAGGCTATATACAGGGAGTACCAGTACAGAGTCAATGTGGAGGCTATATACAGGTGGTACCGGTACAGAGTCAATGTGGAGGCTATATACAGGGGGTACCTGTACAGAGTCAATGTGGAGGCTATATACAGGGGGTACCAGTACAGAGTCAATGTGGAGGCTATATACAGGGGGTACCAGTACAGAGTCAATGTGGAGGCTATATACAGGGTATTATGGTACAGAGTCAATGTGGAGGCTATATACAGGGTGTACCAGTACAGAGTCAATGTGGAGGCTATATACAGGGTGTACCAGTACAGAGTCAATGTGGACGCTATATACAGGGGATACCAGTACAGAGTCAATGTGGAGGCTATATACAGGGGGTACTGGTACAGAGTCAATGTGGAGGCTATATACAGGGGGTACCGGTACAGAGTCAATGTGGAGGCTATATACAGGGTATTACGGTACAGAGTCAATGTGGAGGCTATATACAGGGTGTTACGGTACAGAGTCAATGTGGAGGCTATATACAGGGAGTACCAGTACAGAGTCAATGTGGAGGCTATATACAGGTGGTACCGGTACAGAGTCAATGTGGAGGCTATATACAGGGGGGTACCTGTACAGAGTCAATGTGGAGGCTATATACAGGGGGTACCAGTACAGAGTCAATGTGGAGGCTATATACAGGGGGTACCAGTACAGAGTCAATGTGGAGGCTATATACAGGGGGTACCGGTACAGAGTCAGTGTGGGGGCTATATACAGGGGGTACCGGTACAGAGTCAATGTGGAGGCTATATACAGGGGGTACCAGTACAGAGTCAATGTGGAGGCTATATACAGGGTATTATGGTACAGAGTCAATGTGGAGGCTATATACAGGGTGTACCAGTACAGAGTCAATGTGGAGGCTATATACAGGGTGTACCAGTACAGAGTCAATGTGGAGGCTATATACAGGGGGTACCGGTACAGAGTCAATGTGGAGGCTATATACAGGGGATACCGGTACAGAGTCAATGTGGAGGCTATATACAGGGTATTATGGTACAGAGTCAATGTGGAGGCTATATACAGGGGGTACCGGTACAGAGTCAATGTGGAGGCTATATACAGGGGGTACCGGTACAGAGTCAATGTGGAGGCTATATACAGGGGATACCAGTACAGAGTCAATGTGGAGGCTATATACAGGGGGTACTGGTACAGAGTCAATGTGGAGGCTATATACAGGGGGGTACTGGTACAGAGTCAATGCGCAAGGTCTGTCGAGGTAATTTGTGCATGTCGGTTAAACAGAATTCCTTTATAACCAGAATTGTTTTGAATAGTTGAAACTCATTTACTGTATTTCTATACCATAAAAAAACAAACATTACATTGCCATTAGGAGAACAGCAATGTGAAATAAAAAAATGACCCCAGCCAATAACACCTTGGCTGACGTAGGTTCATTCACTCAGTTGATCTACAGTGCAGGAACAGTATTCAGTCCCCTTGACTTCTTCCACATTTCGTTCCAGATTCTAAAATGGATGACATGGGTTTGTTTTCCTCATCCATCTAAACACAATACCCAATAACGACAAAGAAAAAACAGGTTTTTAGAATTTTTTGCAAATTTCAACAACAACAAAAAATGTATAAATGAAATATCACATTTACATAAGTATTCAGACCCTTTACTCAGTACTTTGTTGAATCACCTTTAGCGGGAATTACAGCCTTGAGTCTTCTTGGGTACGACGCAACAAGCTTGGCACACCTGTATTTGGGGAGTGTCTCCCATTCTTCTTTGTAGATCCTCTCAGGCTCTGTGTTAACTCTCTGTCGGGTTGGATGGGGAGTGTCGCTGCACAGCTATTTCAGGTCTCTCCAGAGATGTTAGATCAGGTTCAAGTCCAGGCTCTGACTGGGCCACTCAAGGACATGTCTCAAAGCCCACTCCTGCATTGTCTTGGCTGTGTGCTTAAGGTCACTTTCCTGTTGGAAGGTGAATCTTCGCTCCAGTCTGAGGTCCTGAGCGTTCTGGAGCAGGTTTTCATCAAGGATCTCTCTGTACTTTGCTCCGTTCATCTTTCCCTCGATCCTGACTAGTCTCCCAGTCCCTGCATCTGAAAAACATCCCCAAAGCATGATGCTGCCACCACCATGCTTCATGGTGGCCAGCACCTTCATGCTAGCCAGCACCTCGCCTTTCCTAAAGACGTGACGATTGGTATTCAGGCCGTCTACTCCCTTCTACTCCGATTGCTCAGTTTGGTCGTGTGGCCAGCTCTAGGAAGAGTCTTGGTGGTTCAAAACGTCTTACATTTAAGAATGATAGAGGCCACTGTGTTCTTGGGTACCTTCAATGCTGCAGAAATGTTTTGGTACCCTTCCCCAGATCTGTGCCTCGACACAATCCTGTCACGGAGCTCTACAGACAATTCCTTCGACCTCATGTCTTGATTTTTGCTCTGACATGCACTGTCAACTGTGGGACCTATATAGACAGGTGTGTACCTTTCTAAATCATGTCCAATCAATTGAATTTACCATAGTTGGCCTCCAATCATAGTTGTAGAAGCAACTCAAGGATGATCAATGGAAACAGGATGCACCTGAGCTCAATTTTGAGTCTCATAGCAAAGGGTCTGAATAGTTATGTAAATAAGCTATTTCAGTTATTTTTTTATTTCTACATATTCAACATTTAAGGGAAAAAAAAGTTTTCGCTTCATCATTATGGGGTTGATGAGGATTTTGATCGATTTAATCTATTTTTTTTTTAAAATAAGGCTGTGTCTTTTGACACTATATAAATGTGTCATCCCGCAGTGTTTGCATTATACCCTGATGAAGACAGCTTGTCTGTCGAAACGTTGGACATTAAATATGTTTGCATCTGAGCTCCTAGTGTGCGACTCTCCTAAACAGGTGTTCTACTCTGCTAGCCAGCACCTCTCCTAAACAGGTGTTCTACTCCCCTAGCCAGCACCTCTCCTAACCAGGTGTTCTACTCTGCTAGCCAGCACCTCTCCTAACCAGGTGTTCTACTCTGCTAGCCAGCACCTCTCCTAACCAGGTGTTCTACTCTGCTAGCCAGCACCTCTCCTAAACAGGTGTTCTACTCCCCTAGCCAGCACCTCTCCTAACCAGGTGTTCTACTCTGCTAGCCAGCACCTCTCCTAAACAGGTGTTCCACTCCGCTAGCCAGCACCTCTCCTAAACAGGTTTTCTACTCTGCTAGCCAGCACCTCTCCTAAACAGGTGTTCCACTCCGCTAGCCAGCACCTCTCCTAAACAGGTGTTCTACTCTGCTAGCCAGCACCTCTCCTAAACAGGTGTTCTTCTCTGCTAGCCAGCACCTCTCCTAAACAGGTGTTCTTCTCTGCTAGCCAGTACCTCTCCTAAACAGGTGTTCTACTCTGCTAGCCAGCACCTCTCCTAAACAGGTGTTCTACTCTGCTAGCCAGCACCTCACCTAACCAGGTGTTCTACTCTGCTAGCCAGCACCTCTCCTAAACAGGTGTTCCACTCCGCTAGCCAGCACCTCTCCTAAACAGGTGTTCTACTCTGCTAGCCAGCACCTCTCCTAACCAGGTGTTCTACTCTGCTAGCCAGCACCTCTCCTAAACAGGTGTTCTACTCTGCTAGCCAGCACCTCTCCTAAACAGATGTTCCACTCCGCTAGCCAGCACCTCTCCTAAACAGGTGTTCTACTCTGCTAGCCAGCACCTCACCTAACCAGGTGTTCTACTCTGCTAGCCAGCACCTCTCCTAAACAGGTGTTCCACTCCGCTAGCCAGCACCTCTCCTAAACAGGTGTTCTACTCCCCTAGCCAGCACCTCTCCTAACCAGGTGTTCTACTCTGCTAGCCAGCACCTCTCCTAAACAGGTGTTCTACTCTGCTAGCCAGCACCTCTCCTAAACAGGTGTTCTACTCTGCTAGCCAGCACCTCTCCTAAACAGGTGTTCTACTCTGCTAGCCAGCACCTCTCCTTAACAGGTGTTCCACTCCGCTAGCCAGCACCTCTCCTAAACAGGTGTTCTACTCTGCTAGCCAGCACCTCTCCTAAACAGGTGTTCTACTCTGCTAGCCAGCACCTCTCCTAAACAGGTGTTCCACTCTGCTAGCCAGCACCTCTCCTAAACAGGTGTTCCACTCCGTTAGCCAGACCTCTCCTAAACAGGTGTTCCACTCCGTTAGCCAGACCTCTCCTAAACAGGTGTTCTACTCCCCTAGCCAGTACCTCTCCTAAACAGGTGTTCTACTCCCCTAGCCAGCACCTCTCCTAAACAGGTGTTCCACTCCGTTAGCCAGACCTCTCCTAAACAGGTGTTCCACTCCGTTAGCCAGACCTCTCCTAAACAGGTGTTCTACTCTGCTAGCCAGCACCTCTCCTAAACAGGTGTTCTACTCTGCTAGCCAGCACCTCTCCTAAACAGGTGTTCTACTCCGCTAGCCAGCACCTCTCCTAAACAGGTGTGCGTTTCTTTCGCCTCTAAAACAATAAGTCTGTAACACACCAAAATATGGAGAAAGTAAGGGGTCTGAATACTTTCCCAATGCATTGGACAAACACATAACCTATTAGCTATAGAATTGTTATGTTATTCCCCTGAAAGGGAGGAGGGGGGGAATATGATAAATTATTCACAGTGACATGTAGCATCAGCGAGTGTAATGATGAATTGCATAAAATATCAACCCTTTACATAGGTACAGTATATATTTTCTCAAATACATGGTGTTCACATGTTGTATTCCTAGGCATTACTAATCAAACTCTGCACAAACAGGCATCATTGGAGCACACGGATTCTTTTATTATCACATTCTCTATGAATGATCAGAATGTTACATACAATTCTGTATTAATAACAGTGATGTAAAGCCTAAGTGAGCGCCACATCACTGTGTCTCTGTAGCCTACTCTCTGTAAAGTAAGTTGTGAAAACTTAGCAGCCTATGTTGTTGGTCCTGCTGAGATAAGCTTCTTACTTCATTCTTCTCGCTTGGTTAGTAATTCTCCAAAAGTCCGTTTTTTGTTTGTTTGCGGGATATCTGTAGACACAACGGGCGTCACGGGACGGTTTTAAACGTGCCTTTTCATCTCGCAAACAAACAGCAGCATCTCTAGTAAAAAAATAAAAAACTACTTGAGCCGATTCTAAAATGGGATAGTTCGTTTCACGGCGAGATGGTTTGACAGCTGTTTGAGAGAGCGGTGAATGTTGCGACTAAAAAAATCAGAATCCGGGAGGCAAATCTGATGGGACGCAGGTGAACATACACTGGTCACGATTCCACTAGTTTCGCAAAGACGCAGGCGCGATCAGAACTCATTCAGATCAATGTAAGCGTTCTGAGCTTTGATCAACGCCGAGAGCAATATTAAATTGACCATAAATTGACCGGTAATATATGTTATTTATTGTGTAGAAAAAAATATATTTATGAACAAAATGATCAACGCAACATGCAAAAATGTCAACGATTTTACTGGCTTACAGTTCATATAAGCAAATCAGTTAATTTAAATAAATTAATTCTGCCCTAATGGATTTCACATGACTGGGCAGGGGCGCAGCCATGGGTGGGCTTTTATTACAGACAGAAATACTCCTCAGTTTTATCAGCTGTCCAGGTGGCTGGTCTTAGATGACCACACAGGTGAAGAAGCCGGATGTGGAGGTCCTGGGTGGACGTGGTTACACGTGGTGTGCGGTTTTGAGGCCGGTTGGACGCACTGCCAAATTCTCTAAAACAATGTTCAAGGCTGCTTATGGTAGAGAAATGAACATGGCATTGTCTGCCAACAGCCCTGGTTGACATTCCTGCAGTCTGTGTGCCAATTGCACGCTCTCTCAAAACTTGAGAAATCTCTGACATTGTGTTCTGTGACAAAACTGCTCATTTTAGAATGGCCTTTTGTTGTCCCCAGCACAAGGTGCACCTGTGTAATGAATATGCTGTTTAATCAACTTCTTGATATGCCACACCTGTCAGGTGGATGGATTATATTGGCAAAGGAGAAATACTCACTGACAGGGATGCAAACAAAATTGTGCACAAAACCTGAGAGAAATAAGCTTTTTGTTCCATCTGTATGGAACATTTCTGCAAACTTTTATTTAAGCTCATGAAATATGGGACAAACACTTTACATGTTGCATTTTTATATTTGTTCAGTACTGTATATATTTACCTTTCTAATTTGTTTTAATTTAGAAAAAATGTAATTATATATGTAACGGATGTGAAACGGCTAGCTTAGTTAGCGGTGGTGCTGGTGTAACGGATGTGAAACGGCTAGCTTAGTTAGCGGTGGTGCTGGTGTAACGGATGTGAAACGGCTAGCTTAGTTAGCGGTGGTTCTGATGTAACGGATGTGAAACGGCTAGCTTAGTTAGCGGTGGTGCTGGTGTAACGGATGTGAAACGGCTAGCTTAGTTAGCGGTGGTGCTGGTGTAACGGATGTGAAACGGCTAGCTTAGTTAGCGGTGGTGCTGAGGTAACGGATGTGAAACGGCTAGCTTAGTTAGCGGTGGTGCTGAGGTAATGGATGTGAAACGGCTAGCTTAGTTAGCGGTGGTGCTGGTGTAACGGATGTGAAACGGCTAGCTTAGTTAGCGGTGGTGCTGATGTAACGGATGTGAAACAGGCCAGAGTGGGGATATCCAACATGTTTTATTCCCTCATAACCTGCGTTCAGAATGACTGGTTGGGAACACTAAGATATGAGACCTAAACCATCTGCTGGGAACACTAAGATATGAGACCTAAACCATCTGTTGGGAACACTAAGATATGAGACCTAAACCATCTGTTGGGAACACTAAGATATGAGACCTAAACCATCTGTTGGGAACACTAAGATATGAGACCTAAACCATCTGCTGGGAACACTAAGATATGAGACCTAAACCATCTGCTGGGAACACTAAGATATGAGACCTAAACCATCTGCTGGGAACATTAAGATATGAGATGACCTAAACCATCTCAACTGGAACAACCATTTCAGTAACGGGTGCAATAAACACACACACTTCTACTGAGTGAGCACTAGCTGAAGTCTCTCTCTCTCTCTCTCTCATTGCCAAAGCTTATTTACAGTATTAAAAATGAGAATCAAAATTGTCAACGGTACAACAGTAACAACAATAACCAAGTGTCAAAATAATCATCAACAATCAAATCAAATGTTATTTATCACATGCAGATGTTATTGGTCACATACACGTGGTTAGCAGATGTTAATGGTCACATACACGTGGTTAGCAGATGTTAATGGTCACATGGTTAGCAGATGTTAATGGTCACATACACATGGTTAGCAGATGTTATTGGTCACATGGTTAGCAGATGTTAATGGTCACATACACATGGTTAGCAGATGTTATTGGTCACATACACATGGTTAGCAGATGTTATTGGTCACATACACATGGTTAGCAGATGTTATTGGTCACACACATGGTTAGCAGATGTTATTGGTCACATACACATGGTTAGCAGATGTTATTGGTCACATACACATGGTTAACAGATGTTATTGGTCACATACACATGGTTAGTAGATGTTAATGGTCACATACACATGGTTAGTAGATGTTAATGGTCACATACACATGGCTAGTAGATGTTAATGGTCACATACACATGGTTAGCAGATGTTAATGGTCACATACACATGGTTAGTAGATGTTAATGGTCACATACACATGGTTAGCAGATGTTAATGGTCACATACACATGGTTAGTAGATGTTAATGGTCACATACACATGGTTAGTAGATGTTAATGGTCACATACACATGGTTAGCAGATGTTAATGTCACATACACATGGTTAGTAGATGTTAATGGTCACATACACATGGTTAGCAGATGTTATTGGTCACATACACATGGTTAGCAGATGTTATTGGTCACATACACATGGTTAGTAGATGTTAATGGTCACATACACATGGTTAGCAGATGTTAATGGTCACATACACATGGTTAGCAGATGTTAATGGTCATATACACATGGTTAGCAGATGTTAATGGTCACATACACATGGTTAGCAGATGTTAATGGTCATATACACATGGTTAGCAGATGTTAATGGTCACATACACATGGTTAGTAGATGTTAATGGTCACATACACATGGTTAGCAGATGTTAATGGTCACATACACATGGTTAGCAGATGTTAATGGTCATATACACATGGTTAGCAGATGTTAATGGTCACATACACATGGTTAGCAGATGTTAATGGTCACATACACATGGTTAGCAGATGTTAATGGTCATATACACATGGTTAGCTGTAACGGTTTTCTAAGTGTGGTGCAGATCCTGGCCGACTGGCACTTCTGGCGGATCCTGGAAGACTGGTGGATCCTGGCTGACTGGTAGATCCTGGCCGACTGGCAGATCCTGGCCGACTGGCAGATCCTGGCCGACTGGCACTTCTGGCGAATCCTGGCTGACTGGCAGATACTGGCTGACTGGCGGATCCTGGCCGACTGGCAGATCCTGTCCGACTGGCAGATCCTGGCCGACTGGCACTACTGGCAGATCCTGGCCGACTGGCACCTCTGGCGGATCCTGGCTGACTGGCACTTCTGGTGGATCCTGGCAGACTGGTGGATCCTGGCTGACTGGTGGATCTAACTGATCCTGACAGACTGGCGGCGCTGGGCAGACTGGCGGCGCTGGGCAGACTGGCGGCGCTGGGCAGACTGACGGCGCTGGGCAGACTGGGGGCACTGGCGGCGCTGGGCAGACTGGCGGCACCTTGCAGACTGACGGCTCCTTGCAGACTGACGGCTCCTTGCAGACTGACAGCTCCTTGCAGACTGACAGCTCCTTGCAGACTGACAGCTCTGGCTGCTCTATGCAGACTGACAGCTCTGGCTGCTCCATGTAGACTGGCAGCTCTGGCTGCTCCATGTAGACTGGCATCTCTAGCTGCTCCATGCAGACTGACAGCTCTGGCTGCTCCATGCAGACTGACAGCTCTGGCTGCTCCATGCGGACTGACAGCTCTGGCTGCGCTGAACAGGCGGGAGGCTCCGGCAGCGCTGTAGAGGAGAAAGGCTCTGGCTGCGCTAAACAGGCGGGAGACTCCAGCAGCGCAGGAGAGGAGAAAAGCGCTGGCTGCGCTGAACAGGCGAGGCGCACTGAAGGCCTGGTGCGTGGTGCTGGAACTGGTGGTACTGGATCGAGGACACGTACAGGAAGCCTGGTGCGGGGAGCTGCTACCGGAGGACTGGAGTGTGGAGGTGGCACAGGATGGGCTAGACCGTGAAGGCGTACTGGAGATCTTGAGAGCAGTGTTGGCACAGGACGTGCAAGGCTAGGGATGTGCACAGGAGGCCTGGTGCGTGAGGCTGGCACCAACTTCACCAGCCGACTAACACGCACCTCAGGACGAGTATGGAGCGCTAACCCAGGTGCCATCAAATCCCCGACACGTTCCGTCTGGCGAATTCCATGCAAAAAGCACCAACACAGCAACTCCCTCATTTCTCTCTCCTCCAATTTCCCCATTAACTCCTTCACAGTCTCTGTTTAGCTCACCTCCAACACCAGCTCTGGTTCTGGTCTCCTCCTTGGCTCCTCACGATAAACAGGGAGAGTTGGCTCAGGTCTGACTCCTGACTCTGCCACACTCTCCCTGAGCCCCCCCCCCAAGAAATTTTTGGGGCTGATTCTCAGGCTTCCATCCGCTACGCCGTGCTGCTTCCTCATATCTGCGCCTCTCAGCTTTCTCCGCCTCCAGTTCTTCCTTGGGGCGGCGATATTCTCCAGGCTTAGCCCAGGGTCCTTTACCGTCCAGTTCTTCCTCCCATGTCCATTTCTCCAGGTGGTGCAGCCTCTCCCACTGCAGCTGCTGCTGCTCCTGCTGCTGCTGCCTCTGTTGCCTCTCCTGTGGCTCCTGCCTGTTAACACGCTGCTTGGTCCGTTGGTGGTGGGTGATTCTGTTACGGTTTTCTAGGTGTGGTGAAGGAGAGTCGGACCAAACTGCAGTGTGTAGATTTCGATCCATGTTTAATCAAACAAACGTAAATACGAATAAACACAAAACAATAAATGTAATGAAAACCGAAACAGCCTATACTAGTGTCAACTAACACAGCGACAGGAACAAAGACACTAAGGACAATCACCCACGACAAACTCAAAGAATATGGCTGCCTAAATATGGTTCCCAATCAGAGACAACGATAAGCACCTGCCTCTGATTGAGAATCACTCCAGACAGCCATAGACTTTGCTAGAAAACCCACTAGCTACAATCCCAAATACATACACACCAAAACCCCAAGACAAAACACACCACAATACAAAAACTCCATGCCACACCCTGGCCTGACCCAATACATGAAGAAAAACACAAAATACTTAGACCAGGGCGTGACAGACTCTAATAAAAACTACCTTGCACAATAGCAGATGTTAATGGTCACATACACATGGTTAGCAGATATTAATGCGAGTGTAGCGAAATGCTTGTGCTTCTAGTTCCGACAATGCAGTTATAACCAACAAGTAATCTAGCTAACAATTCCAAAACTACTGTCTTATACACAGTGTAAGTGGATAAAGAATATGTACATAAAGATATATGAATGAGTGATGGTACAGAGCGGCATAGGCAAGATACAGTAGATGGTATTGAGTACAGTATATACATATGAGATGAGTATGTAAACAAAGTGGCATAGTTAAAGTGGCTAGTGATACATGTATTACATAAGGATGCAGTAGATGATATAGAGTACAGTATATACGTATGCATATGAGATGAATCATGTAGGGTATGTAAACATTATATTAAGTAGCATTGTTTAAAGTGGCTAGTGATATATTTTACATAATTTCCATTATTATAGTGGCTGGAGTTGAGTCAGTGTGTTGGCAGCAGCCACTCAATGTTAGTGATGGCTGTCTGCTGGCCTTGAGATAGAAGCTGTTTTTCAGTCTCTCGGTTCCTGCTTTGATTCTCTCTAGAACCTAAACAGGTTCTTCGGCTGTCCATGTAAAACCCATTCCACAGAGGGTTCTACGTGGAACCCAAAACTGTTCTACCTGGAACCAAAAAAGGCTTTTTCAAAGGGTTTTCCTACGGGGAGATTTATTTTAAAGACAGTAAACAGTCAAATCTTAGTAAAAAAAGCTTTGTGTTGTGTACCAGCGTTGTGAAACGACTGGCTTGTTCAGTGTGTGAAGTAGAAGACTTGATGTACGAAGTCACAGTGTTTTGTGGATTAATCTCCCCCTGTGTGTGAGGTCAGTTTCCATTGTTACTGTGCAGCTCCCTCACTAAGTACAGGAACAGACTGTATGGTCAGAATGGGTGTATACACACACAGAATGTCTGTGTAATGAGAGCAGACCACAGACACCCTCTCTGTCTCTCTCCCCGTCGCTCTCCCTCTCTCTGTGTGTCTCTGTGTCTCTGTCTCTCTCCCCCTCGCTCTCTCTCTCTCACAATGTCTGTGTAATGAGAGCAGACCACAGACACCCTCTCTGTCTCTCTCCCCCTCGCTCTCTCTCTCTCACAATGTCTGTGTAATGAGAGCAGACCACAGACACCCTCTCTGTCTCTCTCCCCCCCTCGCTCTCTCTCTCTCTCTCTGTGTCTCTCTGTGTCTCTCTGTCTCTCTCCCCCTCGCTCTCTGTCTCTCTGTGTCTCTCTGTGTCTCTGTGTCTCTCTGTCTCGCTCTCTGTTTCTCTCCCCCTCGCGCTCTCTCTCTCTGTGTGTCTCTCTGTCTCACCCTCTGTCTCTGCCCTATGCCACCCTATTCCCTATATAGTGCACTACTTTAGACCAGAGCCCTATGGCACCCTATTCCCTATATAGTGCACTACTTTAGACCAGAGCCCTATGGAACCCTATTCCCTATATAGTGCACTACTTTAGACCAGAGCCCTATGGCACCCTATTCCCTATATAGTGCACTACTTTTTACCAGAGCCCTATGGGAAACAGGATGCCATTTGGGACAGAGCAGTCTATGACGTCTGGCTACGCAGGAGTAGTGTTCATGAGAACATGTGTGTGTGTGTGTGTGTGTGTGTGTATGTCGGGGGTTAGAGCCAAGGTGTTGGGGAGGGTGTGTGTGTGTGTGTGTGTGTGTGTGTGTGTGTGTGTGTGTGTGTGTGTGTGTGTGTGTGTGTGTGTGTGTGTGTGTGTGTGTGTGTGTGTGTGTGTGTGTGTGTGTGTGTGTGTGTGTGTCTGTGTGTCTGTGTGTGTGTGTGTGCCCTAGTGACTTTGGCTCCTCACTTCCTGCTTTGGTTCCCATCAGTGGAATGTGATTGGCTCAGTACCAGAACAGGACGCACCAGTACCAGAGAAAAGTTGGGACACACCTCATTCCATTCTTTATGTTGACGACTACAATGCATTCTAAGGAACTCGCAGTCAGAATGTTAGAAGTCATTTCTGACAGAATTGTTTATTTAACCTTTTTTTAACTACTCAAGTCAGTTCAGAACAAATTCTTCTTTTCAATGATGGCCTACCGGGGAACAGTGGGTAAACACAGATAACATAGAACACAGATAACATAGAACACAGAGAACATAGGACACAGAGAACACAGATAACATAGGACACAGAGAACATAGGACACAGAGAATGTAGAACACAGAGAACACAGATAACATAGAACACAGATAACATAGAACACAGATAACATAGAACACAGAGAACGTAGAACACAGAGAACATAGAACACAGAAAACACAGATAACATAGGACACAGAGAATGTAGAACACAGAGAACACAGATAACATAGAACACAGATAACATAGAACACAGATAACATAGAACACAGAGAACATAGAACACAGAGAATGTAGAACACAGAGAACATAGAACACAGAGAACGTAGAACACAGAGAACATAGAACACAGAGAACATAGAACACAGAAAACACAGATAACATAGGACACAGAGAACATAGAACACAGATAACATAGGACACAGATAACATAGAACACAGAGAACGTAGAACACAGAGAACATAGAACACAGAGAATGTAGAACACAGAGAAAATTGAACACAGAGCACATAGAACACAGATAACATAGGACACAGATAACATAGAACACAGAGAACGTAGAACACAGAGAACATAGAACACAGAGAATGTAGAACACAGAGAAAATTGAACACAGAGCACATAGAACACAGAGCACATAGAACACAGGCAACATAGGACACAAATAACATAGGACACAGATAACATAGGACACAGATAACATAGAACACAGAGAACGTAGAACACAGAGAACATAGAACACAGAGAATGTAGAACACAGAGAAAATTGGACACAGAGCACATAGAACACAGAGCACATAGAACACAGGCAACATAGGACACAAATAACATAGGACACAGATAACATAGAACACAGAGCACATAGAACACAGAACACAGTAAAAATAGGACAGAGAACACAGAGAACATAGAACACACAGACACAGAGCACATATAACACAGAGCACATAGAACACAGATAACATAGAACACAGAGAACACAGAACACAACTGAAAACCCTGTCAGTCATCGTTTTTAGTCTGCTGTGGGGATGCTGAAGGGAGGAGTGAAGGCTGTGTGGGGCAGGAGGGTAGGATGAGGTCAGACAGGTAGGTAGGATGAGGACAGACAGGTCGGTGGAGCAAGATGGAGTCCATTGGTTGAGTCTGGATGTGCGAGGACAGACCAGGTCGGTTTAGGACTGATGCCAAGTCCCAGTGAGACAGGGAAAGTCTAGACCTCTATCAGTGATGTCATTCAGTAGTAAGCTTTGGTAGTTTATGGATCTTACATTTAAAAGCAGCAGTTGAATAACTTTGGATGTTGCCTGAGGGACAGCCTGCAGAACTGGTCAGTGTCCTTTAGCAATCCTTGGCTGTAGGGAGTGATGGTTCTGAGGAACCCTTGGCTGTAGGGAGTGATGGTTCTGAGGAACCCTTGGCTGTAGGGAGTGATGGTTCTGAGGAACCCTTGGCTGTAGTGAGTGATGGTTCTGAGGAACCCTTGGCTGTAGTGAGTGATGGTTCTGATGAACACTTGGCTGTAGGGAGTGATGGTTCTGAGGAACCCTTGGCTGTAGTGAGTGATGGTTCTGAGGAACCCTTGGCTGTAGTGAGTGATGGTTCTGAGGAACCTTTGGCTGTAGGGAGTGATGGTTCTGAGGAACCCTTGGCTGTAGGGAATGATGGTTCTGAGGAACCCTTGGCTGTAGTGAGTGATGGTTCTGAGGAACCCTTGGGTGTAGGGAGTAATGGTTCTGAGGAACCCTTGGGTGTAGGGAGTGATGGTTCTGAAGAACCCTTGGCTGTAGGGAGTGATGGTTGTGGGTCTACTTGTCAGAGTCATATGTATGTCTCCCAAATGGCTTCCCCTATTCCCTATATAGTACACTACTTTAGACCAGAGCCCTATGGCACCCTATTCCCTATATAGTGCACTACTTTAGACCAGAGCCGTATGGCACCCTATTCCCTATATAGTGCACTACTTTAGACCAGAGCCGTATGGCACCCTATTCCCTATATAGTGCACTACTTTAGACCAGAGCCCTATAGAACCCTATTCCCTATATAGTGCACTACTTTAGACCAGAGCCCTATGGAACCCTATTCCCTATATAGTGCACTACTTTAGACCAGAGCCCTATGGAACCCTATTCCCTATATAGTGCACTACTTTAGACCAGAGCCCTATGGCACCCTATTCCCTATATAGTGCACTACTTTAGACCAGAGCCCTATGGAACCCTATTCCCTATATAGTGCACTACTTTAGACCAGAGCCCTATAGAACCCTATTCCCTATATAGTGCACTACTATAGACCAGAGCCCTATGGCACCCTATTCCCTACATAGTGCACTACTATTGACCAGAGCCCTATGGAACCCTATTCCCTACATAGTGCACTACTATTGACCAGAGCCCTATGGAACCCTATTCCCTATATAGTGCACTACTATAGACCAGAGCCCTATGGCACCCTATTCCCTATATAGTACACTACTATAGACCAGAGCCCTATGGCACCCTATTCCCTACATAGTGCACTACTATTGACCAGAGCCCTATGGCACCCTATTCCCTATATAGTGCACTACTATAGACCAGAGCCCTATGGCACCCTATTCCCTACATAGTGCACTACTATTGACCAGAGCCCTATGGCACCCTATTCCCTATATAGTGCACTACTATTGACCAGAGCCCTATGGCACCCTATTCCCTACATAGTGCACTACTATTGACCAGAGCCCTATGGCACCCTATTCCCTACATAGTGCACTACTATTGACCAGAGCCCTATGGCACCCTATTCCCTATATAGTGCACTACTATTGACCAGAGCCCTATGGCACCCTATTCCCTACATAGTGCACTACTATTGACCAGAGCCCTATGGCACCCTATTCCCTATATAGTGCACTACTATTGACCAGAGCCCTATGGCACCCTATTCCCTACATAGTGCACTACTATTGACCAGAGCCCTATGGCACCCTATTCCCTATATAGTACACTACTATTGACCAGAGCCCTATGGCACCCTATTCCCTACATAGTGCACTACTATTGACCAGAGCCCTATGGCACCCTATTCCCTATATAGTGCATTACTTTAGACCAGAGCCCTATGGCACCCTATTCCCTACATAGTGCACTACTATTGACCAGAGCCCTATGGCACCCTATTCCCTACATAGTGCACTACTATTGACCAGAGCCCTATGGCACCCTATTCCCTATATAGTGCACTACTATTGACCAGAGCCCTATGGCACCCTATTCCCTACATAGTGCACTACTATTGACCAGAGCCCTATGGCACCCTATTCCCTATATAGTGCACTACTATTGACCAGAGCCCTATGGCACCCTATTCCCTACATAGTGCACTACTATTGACCAGAGCCCTATGGAACCCTATTCCCTACATAGTGCACTACTATTGACCAGAGCCCTATGGAACCCTATTCCCTACATAGTGCACTACTATTGACCAGAGCCCTATGGCACCCTATTCCCTACATAGTGCACTACTATTGACCAGAGCCCTATGGCACCCTATTCCCTACATAGTGCACTACTATTGACCAGAGCCCTATGGCACCCTATTCCCTATATAGTGCACTACTATTGACCAGAGCCCTATGGCACCCTATTCCCTACATAGTGCACTACTATTGACCAGAGCCCTATGGCACCCTATTCCCTACATAGTGCACTACTATTGACCAGAGCCCTATGGAACCCTATTCCCTACATAGTGCACTACTATTGACCAGAGCCCTATGGAACCCTATTCCCTACATAGTGCACTACTATTGACCAGAGCCCTATGGCACCCTATTCCCTACATAGTGCACTACTATTGACCAGAGCCCTATGGCACCCTATTCCCTACATAGTGCACTACTATAGACCAGAGCCCTATGGAACCCTATTCCCTACATAGTGCACTACTATTGACCAGAGCCCTATGGCACCCTATTCCCTACATAGTGCACTACTATTGACCAGAGCCCTATGGCACCCTATTCCCTACATAGTGCACTACTATTGACCAGAGCCCTATGGTACCCTATTCCCTACATAGTGCACTACTATTGACCAGAGCCCTATGGCACCCTATTCCCTACATAGTGCACTACTATAGACCAGAGCCCTATGGTACCCTATTCCCTACATAGTGCACTACTATTGACCAGAGCCCTATGGCACCCTATTCCCTACATAGTGCACTACTATTGACCAGAGCCCTATGGCACCCTATTCCCTACATAGTGCACTACTATTGACCAGAGCCCTATGGCACCCTATTCCCTATATAGTGCACTACTATTGACCAGAGCCCTATGGCACCCTATTCCCTACATAGTGCACTACTATTGACCAGAGCCCTATGGCACCCTATTCCCTACATAGTGCACTACTATTGACCAGAGCCCTATGGAACCCTATTCCCTACATAGTGCACTACTATTGACCAGAGCCCTATGGAACCCTATTCCCTACATAGTGCACTACTATTGACCAGAGCCCTATGGCACCCTATTCCCTACATAGTGCACTACTATTGACCAGAGCCCTATGGCACCCTATTCCCTACATAGTGCACTACTATAGACCAGAGCCCTATGGAACCCTATTCCCTACATAGTGCACTACTATTGACCAGAGCCCTATGGCACCCTATTCCCTACATAGTGCACTACTATTGACCAGAGCCCTATGGCACCCTATTCCCTACATAGTGCACTACTATTGACCAGAGCCCTATGGTACCCTATTCCCTACATAGTGCACTACTATTGACCAGAGCCCTATGGCACCCTATTCCCTACATAGTGCACTACTATAGACCAGAGCCCTATGGCACCCTATTCCCTACATAGTGCACTACTATTGACCAGAGCCCTATGTCACCCTATTCCCTACATAGTGCACTACTATAGACCAGAGCCCTATGGCACCCTATTCCCTATATAGTGCACTACTAT
>NC_034201.2:48636361-48784211 GCF_002021735.2 Oncorhynchus kisutch
TTTTGATTTGTTAAAAAAGTTTGAAATATCCAATAAATGTCGTTCCACTTCATGATTTTAGCCAACTTGTTGTTGATTCTTCACAAAAAAATACAGTTTTATATCTTTATGTTTGAAGCCTGAAATGTGGACCAGAGCTCCCCCCACACCTGGACAACAATGGTACAGTCACATATCCAGAGCTCCCCCCACACCTGGACAACAATGGTACAGTCACATATCTAGAGCTCCCCCCACACCTGAACAACAATGGTACAGTCATATACAGTGCCTTGCGAAAGTATTCGGCCCCCTTGAACTTTGCGACCTTTTGCCACATTTCAGGCTTCAAACATAAAGATATAAAACTGTATTTTTTTGTGAAGAATCAACAACAAGTGGGACACAATCATGAAGTGGAACGACATTTATTGGATATTTCAAACTTTTTTAACAAATCAAAAACTGAAAAATTGGGCGTGCTAAATTATTAAGCCCCTTTACTTTCAGTGCAGCAAACTCTCTCCAGAAGTTCAGTGAGGATCTCTGAATGATCCAATGTTGACCTAAATGACTAATGATGATAAATACAATCCACCTGTGTGTAATCAAGTCTCCGTATAAATGCACCTGCACTGTGATAGTCTCAGAGGTCCGTTAAAAGAGCAGAGAGAATCATGAAGAACAAGGAACACACCAGGCAGGTCCGAGATACTGTTGTGAAGAAGTCTAAAGCCGGCTTTGGATACAAAAAGATTTCCCAAGCTTTAAACATCCCAAGGAGCACTGTGCAAGCGATAATATTGAAATGGAAGGAGTATCAGACCACTGCAAATCTACCAAGACCTGGCCGTCCCTCTAAACTTTCAGCTCATACAAGGAGAAGACTGATCAGTGATGCGGCCAAGAGGCCCATGATCACTCTGGATGAACTGCAGAGATCTACAGCTGAGGTGGGAGACTCTGTCCATAGGACAACAATCAGTCGTATATTGCACAAATCTGGCCTTTATGGAAGAGTGGCAAGAAGAAAGCAATTTCTTAAAGAAATCCATAAAAAGTGTTGTTTAAAGTTTGCCACAAGCCACCTGGGAGACACACCAAACATGTGGAAGAAGGTGCTCTGGTCAGATGAAACCAAAATTGAACTTTTTGGCAACAATGCAAAACGTTATGTTTGGTGTAAAAGCAACACAGCTCATCACCCTGAACACACTATCCCCACTATCAAACATGGTGGTGGCAGCATCATGGTTTGGGCCTGCTTTTCTTCAGCAGGGACAGGGAAGATGGTTAAAATTGATGGGAAGATGGATGGAGCCAAATACAGGACCATTCTGGAAGAAAACCTGATGGAGTCTGCAAAAGACCTGAGACTGGGACGGAGATTTGTCTTCCAACAAGACAATGATCCAAAACATAAAGCAAAATCTACAATGGAATGGTTCAAAAATAAACATATCCATGTGTTAGAATGGCCAAGTCAAAGTCCAGACCTGAATCCAATCGAGAATCTGTGGAAAGAACTGAAAACTGCTGTTCACAAATGCTCTCCATCCAACCTCACTGAGCTCGAGCTGTTTTGCAAGGAGGAATGGGAAAAAATTTCTGTCTCTCGATGTGCAAAACTGATAGAGACATACCCCAAGCGACTTACAGCTGTAATCGCAGCAAAAGGTGGCGCTACAAAGTATTAACTTAAGGGGGCTGAATAATTTTGCACGTCCAATTTTTCAGATTTTGATTTGTTAAAAAAGTTTGAAATATCCAATAAATGTCGTTCCACTTCATGATTTTAGCCAACTTGTTGTTGATTCTTCACAAAAAAATACAGTTTTATATCTTTATGTTTGAAGCCTGAAATGTGGCAAAAGGTCGCAAAGTGGGCCGAATACTTTCGCAAGGCACTGTATCTAGAGCTCCCCCCCACCTGGACAACAATGGTACAGTCATATATCTAGAGCCCCCCCCCCCCCCCCCCCCCACCTGGACAACAATGGTACAGTCATATATCTAGAGCTCCCCCCCACCTGGACAACAATGGTACAGTCATATATCTAGAGCTCCCCCACACCTGGACAACAATGGTACAGTCACATATCTAGAGCTCCCCCCACACCTGAACAACAATGGTACAGTCACATATCCAGAGCTCCCCCCCACCTGGACAACAATGGTACAGTCATATATCTAGAGCCCCCCCCCACCTGGACAACAACGGTACAGTCATATATCTAGAGCCCCCCCCCCCCTCCCACCTGGACAAAAATGGTACAGTCACATATCTAGAGCTCCCCCCCACCTGGACAACAATGGTACAGTCATATATCTAGAGCTCCCCCACACCTGGACAACAATGGTACAGTCATATATCTAGAGCTCCCCCCACACCTGGCCAACAATGGTACAGTCATATATCTAGAGCCCCCCCCCCCCCCACCTGAACAACAATGGTACAGTCATATATCTAGAGCCCCCCCCCCTGGACAACAATGGTACAGTCATATATCTAGAGCTCCCCCCCACACCTGGACAAGAATGGTACAGTCATATATCTAGAGCCCCCCCCCCACCTGGACAACAATGGTACAGTCATATATCTAGAGCACCCCCCAACCTGGACAACAATGGTACAGTCACATATCTAGAGCTCCCCCACACCTGAACAACAATGGTACAGTCACATATCTAGAGCTCCCCTCACACCTGAACAACAATGGTACAGTCACATATCTAGAGCTCCCCCCACACCTGAACAACAATGGTACAGTCACATATCCAGAGCTCCCCCCACACCTGGACAACAATGGTACAGTCATATATTTAGAGCTCCCCCACACCTGGACAACAATGGTACAGTCATATATCTAGAGCTCCCCCACACCTGGACAACAATGGTACAGTCATATATCTAGAGCTCCCCCCACACCTGGCCAACAATGGTACAGTCATATATCTAGAGCCCCCCCCCCCCCCCCCACCTGAACAACAATGGTACAGTCATATATCTAGAGCCCCCCCCCCTGGACAACAATGGTACAGTCATATATCTAGAGCTCCCCCCCCCCCCACCTGGACAACAATGGTACAGTCATATATCTAGAGCCCCCCCCCCCCCCAACCTGGACAACAATGGTACAGTCACATATCTAGAGCCCCCCCACACCTGAACAACAATGGTACAGTCACATATCTAGAGCTCCCCTCACACCTGAACAACAATGGTACAGTCACATATCTAGAGCTCCCCCCACACCTGAACAACAATGGTACAGTCATATATCTAGAGCCCCCCCCCCCCCCCCACCTGGACAACAATGGTACAGTCACATATCTAGAGCTCCCCCCCACCTGGACAACAATGGCACAGTCATATATCTAGAGCCCCCCCCCCACCTGGACAACAATGGTACAGTCATATATCTAGAGCCCCCCCCACCCACCTGGACAACAACGGTACAGTCATATATCTAGAGCCCCCCCCCCCCCACCTGGACAACAATGGTACAGTCACATATCTAGAGCTCCCCCCCACCTGGACAATAATGGTACAGTCATATATCTAGAGCTCCCCCACACCTGGACAACAATGGTACAGTCATATATCTAGAGCTCCCCCCACACCTGGCCAACAATGGTACAGTCATATATCAAGAGCCCCCCCCCCCCCCACCTGAACAACAATGGTACAGTCATATATCTAGAGCCCCCCCCCCCCTGGACAACAATGGTACAGTCATATATCTAGAGCTCCCCCCACACCTGGACAAGAATGGTACAGTCATATATCTAGAGCCCCCCCCCCCCACCTGGACAACAATGGTACAGTCATATATCTAGAGCCCCCCCCCCCAACCTGGACAACAATGGTACAGTCACATATCTAGAGCCCCCCCACACCTGAACAACAATGGTACAGTCACATATCTAGAGCTCCCCTCACACCTGAACAACAATGGTACAGTCACATATCTAGAGCTCCCCCCACACCTGAACAACAATGGTACAGTCACATATCCAGAGCTCCCCCCACACCTGGACAACAATGGTACAGTCACATATCTAGAGCTCCCCCACACCTGAACAACAATGGTACAGTCACATATCCAGAGCTCCCCCCACACCTGGACAACAATGGTACAGTCACATATCTAGAGCTCCCCCCACACCTGGACAACAATGGTACAGTCATATATCTAGAGCTCCCCCACACCTGGACAACAATGGTACAGTCATATATCTAGAGCTCCCCCCACACCTGGCCAACAATGGTACAGTCATATATCTAGAGCCCCCCCCCCCCCACCTGAACAACAATGGTACAGTCATATATCTAGAGCCCCCCCCCCCCCACCTGGACAACAATGGTACAGTCATATATCTAGAGCTCCCCCCCACCTGGACAACAATGGTACAGTCATATATCTAGAGCTCCCCCACACCTGGACAACAATGGTACAGTCACATATCTAGAGCTCCCCCCACACCTGAACAACAATGGTACAGTCACATATCCAGAGCTTCCCCCACACCTGGACAACAATGGTACAGTCATATATCTAGAGCCCCCCCCCCACCTGGACAACAACGGTACAGTCATATATCTAGAGCCCCCCCCCCCCTCCCACCTGGACAAAAATGGTACAGTCACATATCTAGAGCTCCCCCCCACCTGGACAACAATGGTACAGTCATATATCTAGAGCCCCCCCCCCCAACCTGGACAACAACGGTACAGTCATATATCTAGAGCCCCCCCCCCCTCCCACCTGGACAAAAATGGTACAGTCACATATCTAGAGCTCCCCCCCACCTGGACAACAATGGTACAGTCATATATCTAGAGCTCCCCCACACCTGGACAACAATGGTACAGTCATATATCTAGAGCTCCCCCACACCTGGCCAACAATGGTACAGTCATATATCTAGAGCCCCCCCCCCCCCCCACCTGAACAACAATGGTACAGTCATATATCTAGAGCCCCCCCCCCTGGACAACAATGGTACAGTCATATATCTAGAGCTCCCCCCCCACACCTGGACAAGAATGGTACAGTCATATATCTAGAGCCCCCCCCCCCACCTGGACAACAATGGTACAGTCATATATCTAGAGCCCCCCCCCCCCCAACCTGGACAACAATGGTACAGTCACATATCTAGAGCTCCCCCACACCTGAACAACAATGGTACAGTCACATATCTAGAGCTCCCCTCACACCTGAACAACAATGGTACAGTCACATATCTAGAGCTCCCCCCACACCTGAACAACAATGGTACAGTCACATATCCAGAGATCCCCCCACACCTGGACAACAATGGTACAGTCACATATCTAGAGCTCCCCCCACACCTGAACAACAATGGTACAGTCATATATTTAGAGCTCCCCCACACCTGGACAACAATGGTACAGTCATATATCTAGAGCTCCCCCACACCTGGACAACAATGGTACAGTCATATATCTAGAGCTCCCCCCACACCTGGCCAACAATGGTACAGTCATATATCTAGAGCCCCCCCCCCCCCACCTGAACAACAATGGTACAGTCATATATCTAGAGCCCCCCCCCCCCCTGGACAACAATGGTACAGTCATATATCTAGAGCTCCCCCCCACACCTGGACAAGAATGGTACAGTCATATATCTAGAGCCCCCCCCCCCCCACCTGGACAACAATGGTACAGTCATATATCTAGAGCCCCCCCCCCCCAACCTGGACAACAATGGTACAGTCACATATCTAGAGCTCCCCCACACCTGAACAACAATGGTACAGTCACATATCTAGAGCTCCCCTCACACCTGAACAACAATGGTACAGTCACATATCTAGAGCTCCCCCCACACCTGAACAACAATGGTACAGTCACATATCCAGAGATCCCCCCACACCTGGACAACAATGGTACAGTCACATATCTAGAGCTCCCCCCACACCTGAACAACAATGGTACAGTCATATATTTAGAGCTCCCCCACACCTGGACAACAATGGTACAGTCATATATCTAGAGCTCCCCCACACCTGGACAACAATGGTACAGTCATATATCTAGAGCTCCCCCCACACCTGGCCAACAATGGTACAGTCATATATCTAGAGCCCCCCCTCCCCCCCACCTGAACAACAATGGTACAGTCATATATCTAGAGCCCCCCCCCTGGACAACAATGGTACAGTCATATATCTAGAGCTCCCCCCCCACACCTGGACAAGAATGGTACAGTCATATATCTAGAGCCCCCCCCCCACCTGGACAACAATGGTACAGTCATATATCTAGAGCCCCCCCCCCCCCCCACCTGAACAACAATGGTACAGTCATATATCTAGAGCCCCCCCCCCTGGACAACAATGGTACAGTCATATATCTAGAGCTCCCCCCCACACCTGGACAAGAATGGTACAGTCATATATCTAGAGCCCCCCCCCCCCACCTGGACAACAATGGTACAGTCATATATCTAGAGCCCCCCCCCCCCAACCTGGACAACAATGGTACAGTCACATATCTAGAGCTCCCCCACACCTGAACAACAATGGTACAGTCACATATCTAGAGCTCCCCTCACACCTGAACAACAATGGTACAGTCACATATCTAGAGCTCCCCCCACACCTGAACAACAATGGTACAGTCACATATCCAGAGATCCCCCCACACCTGGACAACAATGGTACAGTCACATATCTAGAGCTCCCCCCACACCTGAACAACAATGGTACAGTCATATATTTAGAGCTCCCCCACACCTGGACAACAATGGTACAGTCATATATCTAGAGCTCCCCCACACCTGGACAACAATGGTACAGTCATATATCTAGAGCTCCCCCCACACCTGGCCAACAATGGTACAGTCATATATCTAGAGCCCCCCCCCCCCCCACCTGAACAACAATGGTACAGTCATATATCTAGAGCCCCCCCCCTGGACAACAATGGTACAGTCATATATCTAGAGCTCCCCCCCACACCTGGACAAGAATGGTACAGTCATATATCTAGAGCCCCCCCCCCACCTGGACAACAATGGTACAGTCATATATCTAGAGCCCCCCCCACCCACCTGGACAACAACGGTACAGTCATATATCTAGAGCCCCCCCCCCCCACCTGGACAACAATGGTACAGTCACATATCTAGAGCTCCCCCCCACCTGGACAATAATGGTACAGTCATATATCTAGAGCCCCCCCCACCCACCTGGACAACAACGGTACAGTCATATATCTAGAGCCCCCCCCCCCCCCCACCTGGACAACAATGGCACAGCCATATATCTAGAGCTCCCCCCCACCTGGACAACAATGGTACAGTCATATATCTAGAGCCCCCCCCACCCACCTGGACAACAATGGTACAGTCATATATCTAGAGCTCCCCCCACACCTGGCCAACAATGGTACAGTCATATATCTAGAGCCCCCCCCCCCCCCACACCTGGACAACAATGGTACAGTCATATATCTAGAGCTCCCCCCCACCTGGACAACAATGGTACAGTCATATATCTAGAGCTCCCCCACACCTGGACAACAATGGTACAGTCACATATCTAGAGCTCCCCCCACACCTGAACAACAATGGTACAGTCACATATCCAGAGCTCCCCCCACACCTGGACAACAATGGTACAGTCACATATCTAGAGCTCCCCCCACACCTGAACAACATTGGCACAGCCATATATCTAGAGCTCCCCCCCACCTGGACAACAATGGTACAGTCATATATCTAGAGCCCCCCCCCACCCACCTGGACAACAACGGTACAGTCATATATCTAGAGCCCCCCCCCCCCCACCTGGACAACAATGGTACAGTCACATATCTAGAGCTCCCCCCACACCTGGCCAACAATGGTACAGTCATATATCTAGAGCTCCCCCCCACCTGGACAACAATGGTACAGTCACATATCCAGAGCTCCCCCCACACCTGGACAACAATGGTACAGTCACATATCTAGAGCTCCCCCCCACCTGGACAACAATGGTACAGTCACATATCTAGAGCTCCCCCCACACCTGGCCAACAATGGTACAGTCATATATCTAGAGCTCCCCCCCACCTGGACAACAATGGTACAGTCATATATCTAGAGCCCCCCCCCCCCCCCCACCTGGACAACAATGGTACAGTCACATATCTAGAGCTCCCCCCCACCTGGACAACAATGGTACAGTCACATATCTAGAGCTCCCCCCCACCTGGACAACAATGGTACAGTCATATATCTAGAGCTCCCCCCCACCTGGACAACAATGGTACATTCATATATCTAGAGCCCCCCCCCACCTGGACAACAATGGTACAGTCACATATCTAGAGCTCCCCCCCACCTGGACAACAATGGTACAGTCACATATCCAGAGCTCCCCCCACACCTGGACAACAATGGTACAGTCACATATCTAGAGCTCCCCCCCACCTGGACAACAATGGTACAGTCACATATCCAGAGCTCCCCCCACACCTGGACAACAATTGTACAGCCATATATCTAGAGCTCCCCCCCACCTGGACAACAATGGTACAGTCATATATCTAGAGCTCCCCCCACACCTGGCCAACAATGGTACAGTCATATATCTAGAGCCCCCCCCCCCCCCACCTGGACAACAATGGTACAGTCACATATCTAGAGCTCCCCTCACACCTGAACAACAATGGTACAGTCACATATCTAGAGCTCCCCCCACACCTGAACAACAATGGTACAGTCACATATCCAGAGCTCCCCCCACACCTGGACAACAATGGTACAGTCACATATCTAGAGCTCCCCCACACCTGAACAACAATGGTACAGTCACATATCCAGAGCTCCCCCCACACCTGGACAACAATGGTACAGTCACATATCTAGAGCTCCCCCCACACCTGGACAACAATGGTACAGTCATATATCTAGAGCTCCCCCACACCTGGACAACAATGGTACAGTCATATATCTAGAGCTCCCCCCACACCTGGCCAACAATGGTACAGTCATATATCTAGAGCCCCCCCCCCCCACCTGAACAACAATGGTACAGTCATATATCTAGAGCCCCCCCCCCCCACCTGGACAACAATGGTACAGTCATATATCTAGAGCTCCCCCCCACCTGGACAACAATGGTACAGTCATATATCTAGAGCTCCCCCACACCTGGACAACAATGGTACAGTCACATATCTAGAGCTCCCCCCACACCTGAACAACAATGGTACAGTCACATATCCAGAGCTCCCCCCACACCTGGACAACAATGGTACAGTCATATATCTAGAGCCCCCCCCCCACCTGGACAACAACGGTACAGTCATATATCTAGAGCCCCCCCCCCCCCTCCCACCTGGACAAAAATGGTACAGTCACATATCTAGAGCTCCCCCCCACCTGGACAACAATGGTACAGTCATATATCTAGAGCCCCCCCCCCCACCTGGACAACAACGGTACAGTCATATATCTAGAGCCCCCCCCCCCCCTCCCACCTGGACAAAAATGGTACAGTCACATATCTAGAGCTCCCCCCCACCTGGACAACAATGGTACAGTCATATATCTAGAGCTCCCCCACACCTGGACAACAATGGTACAGTCATATATCTAGAGCTCCCCCCACACCTGGCCAACAATGGTACAGTCATATATCTAGAGCCCCCCCCCCCCCACCTGAACAACAATGGTACAGTCATATATCTAGAGCCCCCCCCCCCTGGACAACAATGGTACAGTCATATATCTAGAGCTCCCCCCCACACCTGGACAAGAATGGTACAGTCATATATCTAGAGCCCCCCCCCCCCCCCACCTGGACAACAATGGTACAGTCATATATCTAGAGCCCCCCCCCCCCAACCTGGACAACAATGGTACAGTCACATATCTAGAGCTCCCCCACACCTGAACAACAATGGTACAGTCACATATCTAGAGCTCCCCTCACACCTGAACAACAATGGTACAGTCACATATCTAGAGCTCCCCCCACACCTGAACAACAATGGTACAGTCACATATCCAGAGATCCCCCCACACCTGGACAACAATGGTACAGTCACATATCTAGAGCTCCCCCCACACCTGAACAACAATGGTACAGTCATATATTTAGAGCTCCCCCACACCTGGACAACAATGGTACAGTCATATATCTAGAGCTCCCCCACACCTGGACAACAATGGTACAGTCATATATCTAGAGCTCCCCCCACACCTGGCCAACAATGGTACAGTCATATATCTAGAGCCCCCCCCCCCCCCCACCTGAACAACAATGGTACATTCATATATCTAGAGCCCCCCCCCTGGACAACAATGGTACAGTCATATATCTAGAGCTCCCCCCCACACCTGGACAAGAATGGTACAGTCATATATCTAGAGCCCCCCCCCCACCTGGACAACAATGGTACAGTCATATATCTAGAGCCCCCCCCCCCCCACCTGAACAACAATGGTACAGTCATATATCTAGAGCCCCCCCCCTGGACAACAATGGTACAGTCATATATCTAGAGCTCCCCCCCACACCTGGACAAGAATGGTACAGTCATATATCTAGAGCCCCCCCCCCCCCCCACCTGGACAACAATGGTACAGTCATATATCTAGAGCCCCCCCCCCCAACCTGGACAACAATGGTACAGTCACATATCTAGAGCTCCCCCACACCTGAACAACAATGGTACAGTCACATATCTAGAGCTCCCCTCACACCTGAACAACAATGGTACAGTCACATATCTAGAGCTCCCCCCACACCTGAACAACAATGGTACAGTCACATATCCAGAGATCCCCCCACACCTGGACAACAATGGTACAGTCACATATCTAGAGCTCCCCCCACACCTGAACAACAATGGTACAGTCATATATTTAGAGCTCCCCCACACCTGGACAACAATGGTACAGTCATATATCTAGAGCTCCCCCACACCTGGACAACAATGGTACAGTCATATATCTAGAGCTCCCCCCACACCTGGCCAACAATGGTACAGTCATATATCTAGAGCCCCCCCCCCCCCCACCTGAACAACAATGGTACAGTCATATATCTAGAGCCCCCCCCCTGGACAACAATGGTACAGTCATATATCTAGAGCTCCCCCCCCACACCTGGACAAGAATGGTACAGTCATATATCTAGAGCCCCCCCCCCACCTGGACAACAATGGTACAGTCATATATCTAGAGCCCCCCCCCACCCACCTGGACAACAACGGTACAGTCATATATCTAGAGCCCCCCCCCCCCACCTGGACAACAATGGTACAGTCACATATCTAGAGCTCCCCCCCACCTGGACAATAATGGTACAGTCATATATCTAGAGCCCCCCCCACCCACCTGGACAACAACGGTACAGTCATATATCTAGAGCCCCCCCCCCCCCCCACCTGGACAACAATGGCACAGCCATATATCTAGAGCTCCCCCCCACCTGGACAACAATGGTACAGTCATATATCTAGAGCCCCCCCCACCCACCTGGACAACAATGGTACAGTCATATATCTAGAGCTCCCCCCACACCTGGCCAACAATGGTACAGTCATATATCTAGAGCCCCCCCCCCCCCCCACACCTGGACAACAATGGTACAGTCATATATCTAGAGCTCCCCCCCACCTGGACAACAATGGTACAGTCATATATCTAGAGCTCCCCCACACCTGGACAACAATGGTACAGTCACATATCTAGAGCTCCCCCCACACCTGAACAACAATGGTACAGTCACATATCCAGAGCTCCCCCCACACCTGGACAACAATGGTACAGTCACATATCTAGAGCTCCCCCCACACCTGAACAACATTGGCACAGCCATATATCTAGAGCTCACCCCCACCTGGACAACAATGGTACAGTCATATATCTAGAGCCCCCCCCACCCACCTGGACAACAACGGTACAGTCATATATCTAGAGCCCCCCCCCCCCCACCTGGACAACAATGGTACAGTCACATATCTAGAGCTCCCCCCCACCTGGACAACAATGGTACAGTCACATATCTAGAGCTCCCCCCACACCTGGCCAACAATGGTACAGTCATATATCTAGAGCTCCCCCCCACCTGGACAACAATGGTACAGTCACATATCCAGAGCTCCCCCCACACCTGGACAACAATGGTACAGTCACATATCTAGAGCTCCCCCCCACCTGGACAACAATGGTACAGTCACATATCTAGAGCTCCCCCCACACCTGGCCAACAATGGTACAGTCATATATCTAGAGCTCCCCCCCACCTGGACAACAATGGTACAGTCATATATCTAGAGCCCCCCCCCCCCCCCCCACCTGGACAACAATGGTACAGTCACATATCTAGAGCTCCCCCCCACCTGGACAACAATGGTACAGTCACATATCTAGAGCTCCCCCCCACCTGGACAACAATGGTACAGTCATATATCTAGAGCTCCCCCCCACCTGGACAACAATGGTACATTCATATATCTAGAGCCCCCCCCCCACCTGGACAACAATGGTACAGTCACATATCTAGAGCTCCCCCCCACCTGGACAACAATGGTACAGTCACATATCCAGAGCTCCCCCCACACCTGGACAACAATGGTACAGTCACATATCTAGAGCTCCCCCCCACCTGGACAACAATGGTACAGTCACATATCCAGAGCTCCCCCCACACCTGGACAACAATGGTACAGCCATATATCTAGAGCTCCCCCCCCACCTGGACAACAATGGTACAGTCATATATCTAGAGCCCCCCCCACACCTGGACAACAACGGTACAGTCATATATCTAGAGCCCCCCCCCCCCCACCTGGACAACAATGGTACAGTCACATATCTAGAGCTCCCCCCCACCTGGACAATAATGGTACAGTCATATATCTAGAGCTCCCCCACACCTGGACAACAATGGTACAGTCATATATCTAGAGCTCCCCCCACACCTGGCCAACAATGGTACAGTCATATATCTAGAGCCCCCCCCCCCCCCACCTGAACAACAATGGTACAGTCATATATCTAGAGCCCCCCCCCCTGGACAACAATGGTACAGTCATATATCTAGAGCTCCCCCCCACACCTGGACAAGAATGGTACAGTCATATATCTAGAGCCCCCCCCCCCCCACCTGGACAACAATGGTACAGTCATATATCTAGAGCCCCCCCCCCCCCCCCAACCTGGACAACAATGGTACAGTCACATATCTAGAGCCCCCCCACACCTGAACAACAATGGTACAGTCACATATCTAGAGCTCCCCTCACACCTGAACAACAATGGTACAGTCACATATCTAGAGCTCCCCCCACACCTGAACAACAATGGTACAGTCACATATCCAGAGCTCCCCCCACACCTGGACAACAATGGTACAGTCACATATCTAGAGCTCCCCCCACACCTGAACAACAATGGTACAGTCACATATCCAGAGCTCCCCCCACACCTGGACAACAATGGTACAGTCACATATCTAGAGCTCCCCCCACACCTGGACAACAATGGTACAGTCATATATCTAGAGCTCCCCCACACCTGGACAACAATGGTACAGTCCATATATCTAGAGCTCCCCCCACACCTGGCCAACAATGGTACAGTCATATATCTAGAGCCCCCCCCCCCACCCACCTGAACAACAATGGTACAGTCATATATCTAGAGCCCCCCCCCCCCCCCCCCACCTGGACAACAATGGTACAGTCATATATCTAGAGCTCCCCCCCACCTGGACAACAATGGTACAGTCATATATCTAGAGCTCCCCCACACCTGGACAACAATGGTACAGTCACGTATCTAGAGCTCCCCCCACACCTGAACAACAATGGTACAGTCACATATCCAGAGCTCCCCCCACACCTGGACAACAATGGTACAGTCATATATCTAGAGCCCCCCCCCCACCTGGACAACAACGGTACAGTCATATATCTAGAGCCCCCCCCCCCCCCTCCCACCTGGACAAAAATGGTACAGTCACATATCTAGAGCTCCCCCCCACCTGGACAACAATGGTACAGTCATATATCTAGAGCCCCCCCCCCCCCCACCTGGACAACAACGGTACAGTCATATATCTAGAGCCCCCCCCCCCTCCCACCTGGACAAAAATGGTACAGTCACATATCTAGAGCTCCCCCCCACCTGGACAACAATGGTACAGTCATATATCTAGAGCTCCCCCACACCTGGACAACAATGGTACAGTCATATATCTAGAGCTCCCCCCACACCTGGCCAACAATGGTACAGTCATATATCTAGAGCCCCCCCCCCCCCCACCTGAACAACAATGGTACAGTCATATATCTAGAGCCCCCCCCCCTGGACAACAATGGTACAGTCATATATCTAGAGCTCCCCCCCACACCTGGACAAGAATGGTACAGTCATATATCTAGAGCCCCCCCCCCCCACCTGGACAACAATGGTACAGTCATATATCTAGAGCCCCCCCCCCCACCCTGGACAACAATGGTACAGTCACATATCTAGAGCTCCCCCACACCTGAACAACAATGGTACAGTCACATATCTAGAGCTCCCCTCACACCTGAACAACAATGGTACAGTCACATATCTAGAGCTCCCCCCACACCTGAACAACAATGGTACAGTCACATATCCAGAGCTCCCCCCACACCTGGACAACAATGGTACAGTCACATATCTAGAGCTCCCCCCACACCTGAACAACAATGGTACAGTCATATATTTAGAGCTCCCCCACACCTGGACAACAATGGTACAGTCATATATCTAGAGCTCCCCCACACCTGGACAACAATGGTACAGTCATATATCTAGAGCTCCCCCCACACCTGGCCAACAATGGTACAGTCATATATCTAGAGCCCCCCCCCCCCACCTGAACAACAATGGTACAGTCATATATCTAGAGCCCCCCCCCTGGACAACAATGGTACAGTCATATATCTAGAGCTCCCCCCCACACCTGGACAAGAATGGTACAGTCATATATCTAGAGCCCCCCCCCCACCTGGACAACAATGGTACAGTCATATATCTAGAGCCCCCCCCCACCCACCTGGACAACAACGGTACAGTCATATATCTAGAGCCCCCCCCCCCCCCCACCTGGACAACAATGGTACAGTCACATATCTAGAGCTCCCCCCCACCTGGACAATAATGGTACAGTCATATATCTAGAGCCCCCCCCACCCACCTGGACAGCAATGGTACAGTCATATATCTAGAGCTCCCCCCCACCTGGACAACAATGGTACAGTCATATATCTAGAGCTCCCCCACACCTGGACAACAATGGTACAGTCACATATCTAGAGCTCCCCCCACACCTGAACAACAATGGTACAGTCACATATCCAGAGCTCCCCCCACACCTGGACAACAATGGTACAGTCACATATCTAGAGCTCCCCCCACACCTGAACAACATTGGCACAGCCATATATCTAGAGCTCCCCCCCACCTGGACAACAATGGTACAGTCATATATCTAGAGCCCCCCCCACCCACCTGGACAACAACGGTACAGTCATATATCTAGAGCCCCCCCCCCCCCACCTGGACAACAATGGTACAGTCACATATCTAGAGCTCCCCCCCACCTGGACAACAATGGTACAGTCACATATCTAGAGCTCCCCCCACACCTGGCCAACAATGGTACAGTCATATATCTAGAGCTCCCCCCCACCTGGACAACAATGGTACAGTCACATATCCAGAGCTCCCCCCACACCTGGACAACAATGGTACAGTCACATATCTAGAGCTCCCCCCCACCTGGACAACAATGGTACAGTCACATATCTAGAGCTCCCCCCACACCTGGCCAACAATGGTACAGTCATATATCTAGAGCTCCCCCCCACCTGGACAACAATGGTACAGTCATATATCTAGAGCCCCCCCCCCCCCACCTGGACAACAATGGTACAGTCACATATCTAGAGCTCCCCCCCACCTGGACAACAATGGTACAGTCACATATCTAGAGCTCCCCCCCACCTGGACAACAATGGTACAGTCATATATCTAGAGCTCCCCCCCACCTGGACAACAATGGTACAGTCATATATCTAGAGCCCCCCCCCCCCCCCCCACCTGGACAACAATGGTACAGTCACATATCTAGAGCTCCCCCCCACCTGGACAACAATGGTACAGTCACATATCCAGAGCTCCCCCCACACCTGGACAACAATGGTACAGTCACATATCTAGAGCTCCCCCCCACCTGGACAACAATGGTACTGTCACATATCCAGAGCTCCCCCCACACCTGGACAACAATGGTACAGCCATATATCTAGAGCTCCCCCCCACCTGGACAACAATGGTACAGTCATATATCTAGAGCCCCCCCCCCCCCCCCCCCCCCACCTGGACAACAATGGTACAGTCACATATCTAGAGCTCCCCCCCACCTGGACAACAATGGTACAGTCACATATCTAGAGCTCCCCCCCACCTGGACAACAATGGTACAGTCATATATCTAGAGCTCCCCCCACACCTGGCCAACAATGGTACAGTCATATATCTAGAGCCCCCCCCCCCCCACCTGGACAACAATGGTACAGTCATATATCTAGAGCTCCCCCACACCTGGACAACAATGGTACAGTCACATATCTAGAGCTCCCCCCACACCTGAACAACAATGGTACAGTCACATATCCAGAGCTCCCCCCACACCTGGACAACAATGGTACAGTCACATATCTAGAGCTCCCCCCACACCTGAACAACATTGGCACAGCCATATATCTAGAGCTCCCCCCCACCTGGACAACAATGGTACAGTCATATATCTAGAGCCCCCCCCCACCCACCTGGACAACAACGGTACAGTCATATATCTAGAGCCCCCCCCCCCCCACCTGGACAACAATGGTACAGTCACATATCTAGAGCTCCCCCCCACCTGGACAACAATGGTACAGTCACATATCTAGAGCTCCCCCCACACCTGGCCAACAATGGTACAGTCATATATCTAGAGCTCCCCCCCACCTGGACAACAATGGTACAGTCATATATCTAGAGCCCCCCCCCCCACCTGGACAACAATGGTACAGTCACATATCTAGAGCTCCCCCCCACCTGGACAACAATGGTAAGGTCATATATCTAGAGCTCCCCCACACCTGGACAACAATGGTACAGTCATATATCTAGAGCTCCCCCCACACCTGGCCAACAATGGTACAGTCATATATCTAGAGCCCCCCCCCCCCCCCCCCCACCTGGACAACAATGGTACAGTCATATATCTAGAGCTCCCCCCCCACCTGGACAACAATGGTACAGTCATATATCTAGAGCCCCCCCCCCCCCCACACCTGGACAACAATGGTACAGTCATATATCTAGAGCTCCCCCACACCTGGACAACAATGGTACAGTCATATATCTAGAGCTCCCCCCACACCTGGCCAACAATGGTACAGTCATATATCTAGAGCCCCCCCCCCCCCCCCACCTGGACAACAATGGTACAGTCATATATCTAGAGCTCCCCCCCACCTGGACAACAATGGTACAGTCATATATCTAGAGCTCCCCCACACCTGGAAAACAATGGTACAGTGATATATCTAGAGGTCCCCCCACACCTGGACAACAATGGTACAGTCACATATCTAGAGCTCCCCCCACCTGGACAACAATGGTACAGTCAGCGAGAAATTACATATCTGGAAACCAGTGAATTCTCTACCATGCTTCCACCCTCTCTCTTTCTCTCTCTACCATGCTTCCACCCTCTCTCTTTCTCTCTCTACCATACTTCCACCCTATCTCTTTCTCTCTCTACCATACTTCCACCCTCTCTCTTTCTCTCTGCCTTCCCTCTTTCTCTCACCTCCCCCAGCTTATCTCACCGTCCATCTGTACCAGTATTTCTGGTTTCCCTCAGCTCCCACACACACACACACACACACACACACACACACACACACACACACACACACACAGACACACAGACACAGACACACACACACACACACACACACACACGAACAAACACGAACACAGACACACACGAACACACACACACACAGACACACACGAACACAGACACATACACATACACACAGACACACACGAACAAACACGAACACAGACACACACGAACACAGACACACACGAACACAAACACACAAATGCAGACACACACACACGAACACACATACACACAAACACACACACAAATACAAACACAGACAGGCTCACCATCTCAAAGAGTAGTCTGGACAGTTTTTCAGAATCTCTATTTGAAGGTGAGAGGGGAGGAGACGTTGAAGAAGGTGGTGCCATACTCTGTAGCTACGGCTTTAGAGAGACAACCCTTAACATACTCTGTAGCTACGGCTTTAGAGAGACAACCCTTAACATACTCTGTAGCTACGGCTTTAGAGAGACAACCCTTAACATACTCTGTAGCTACGGCTTTAGAGAGACAACCCTTAACATACTCTGTAGCTATGGCTTTAGAGAGACAACCCTTAACATACTCTGTAGCTACGGCTTTAGAGAGACAACCCTTAACATACTCTGTAGCTACGGCTTTAGAGAGACAACCCTTAACATACTCTGTAGCTACGGCTTTAGAGAGACAACCCTTAACATACTCTGTACCTACGGCTTTAGAGAGACAACCCTTAACATACTCTGTAGGTACAGCTTTAGAGAGAGACAACCCTTAACATACTCTGTAGCTATGGCTTTAGAGAGACAACCCTTAACATACTCTGTAGCTACGGCTTTAGAGAGACAACCCTTAACATACTCTGTAGCTACGGCTTTAGAGAGACAACCCTTAACATACTCTGTAGCTACGGCTTTAGAGAGACAACCCTTAACATACTCTGTAGCTACGGCTTTAGAGAGACAACCCTTAACATACTCTGTAGCTACGGCTTTAGAGAGACAACCCTTAACATACTCTGTAGCTACAGCTTTAGAGAGACAACCCTTAACATACTCTGTAGGTACGGCTTTAGAGAGAGACAACCCTTAACATACTCTGTAGCTACGGCTTTAGAGAGACAACCCTTAACATACTCTGTAGCTACGGCTTTAGAGAGACAACCCTTAACATACTCTGTAGCTACGGCTTTAGAGAGACAACCCTTAACATACTCTGTAGCTACGGCTTTAGAGAGACAACCCTTAACATACTCTGTAGGTACAGCTTTAGAGAGACAACCCTTAACATACTCTGTAGGTACAGCTTTAGAGAGACAACCCTTAACATACTCTGTATATACGGCTTTAGAGAGACACAACCCTTAACATACTCTGTAGCTACGGCTTTAGAGACACAACCCTTAACATACTCTGTAGCTACGGTTTTAGAGAGACACAACCGTTCATACACTCTGTAGCTACGGCTTTAGAGAGACAACCCTTAACATACTCTGTAGGTACGGCTTTAGAGAGACAACCGTTCATACACTCTGTAGCTACGGCTTTAGAGACACAACCGTTCATATACTCTGTAGCTATGGCTTTAGAGAGAGACAACCCTTAACATACTCTGTAGCTACGGCTTTAGAGAGAGACAACCCTTAACATACTCTGTAGCTACGGTTTTAGAGAGACAACCGTTCATACACTCTGTAGCTACGGCTTTAGAGAGACAACCCTTAACATACTCTGTAGCTACGGTTTTAGAGAGACAACCCTTAACATACTCTGTAGCTACGGCTTTAGAGAGACACAACCGTTCATACACTCTGTAGCTATGGTTTTAGAGAGACACAACCGTTCATACACTCTGTAGCTACGGCTTTAGAGAGACACAACCGTTCATACACTCTGTAGCTACGGCTTTAGAGAGACACAACCCTTAACATACTCTGTAGCTACGGCTTTAGAGAGACACAACCGTTCATACACTCTGTAGCTACGGCTTTAGCCAGAATGGTCTTTCCTGTTCGTGGCCCATCATCAACACACCCTGGTAGACACACAAACGACATACACACACGCAAGCATAACTAAGCATACAGAGAGCTGACAGTAGGCCAAGCTTAGCAAACCTCTACAATTTATACTGTACAATGTCGCCACCTAGTGGTCTAAGTGGTATCCATCCATATCATTGGTGTATATACAGTGCATTTGGAAAATATTCAGACCCCTTCCCTTTTTCCACATTTTGTTTCGTTACAGCCTTATTCTAAAATGGATTAAAATGATTGTTTCCCTCAATCTAAACACAATACCCCATAATGACATCACAATACCCCATAATGACATCACAATACCCCAAAATGACATCACAATACCCCAAAATGACATCACAATACCCCATAATGACGTCACAATACCCCATAATGACATCACAATACCCCATAATGACACCACAATACCCCATAATGACAAAGCGAAAACATGTTTTTAGACATTTTAGCACGCTCATAGAATGTTTTTAACAAAAGACATTATTATTATTATTATTATTATTATTTACATACGTATTCTTTTGCTATGAGACTCAAAAATGTAGCTCAGGGGCATCCTCTCTCTCTCTCTCTCATCCTGTTTCCATTGATCATCCTTGAGATGTTTCTACATCTTGATTGGAGTCCACCTGTGGCTAATTAAAACATTAGGCGGTAAGGCACACACCTGTCTATATAAAGTCCCACAGTTCACAGTGGATGTCAGATAATAAACCAAGCCATGATGTCGTATGAATTGTCCGTAGAGCTTCGAGACAGGATTGTGTCAGGGGCACAGATCTGGGGAAGGGTAACCAAAATGTTTCTGCATTACTGAAGGTTCCCAAGAACACAGTGGCCTCCATCATTCTTACAATGGAAGACGTTTGGAACCACCAAGACTCTTCCTAGAGCTGGTCACCCGGCCAAACTGAGCAATCGGGGGAGAAGGGCCGTTGTCAGGGAGGTGACTAAGGACCTGACAGAGCTCTAGAGTTCCTCTGTGGAGATGGAAGAACCTTCCAGAAGGACAACCATCTCTGCAGCACTCCACCAATCAGTTCTTTATAGTGGAGAGGCCGGACAGAAGCCACTTCTCAGTAAAAGGCACATGACAGCCCCCTAAAGGACTCTCAGACCATGAGAAACAAGAATCTCTGGTCTGATGAAACCAAGATTGAACTCTTTGGTCTGAATGCCAAGCGTCACGTCTGGAGGAAACCAGGCACCATCCCTACGGTGAAGCATGGTGGTGGCAGCATCATGCTGTGGGGATGTTTTTCAGATGCAGGGACTGGGAGACAAGTCAGGATCGAGGGAAAGATGAACGAAGCTAAACACAGAGAGATCCTTGATGAAAATTGCTGTCACTGTCCTGTTTTTGCTTACTATGTTCATGTTGGGAAATGACTTACAATCTGAAATCAATTCAGGATAGAAATCAAGCTACTGTTTAGACAGCCAGAGTTTTCTGCGATACTGACCTGACAGGTGTGGCATGCCAAGAAGCTGATTAAACCAGCAACAATCATTACACAGGTGAACCTTGTGCTGTGGACAATAAATTACCACTTTGAAAATGTTTTGTCACACAACACAATGCCAGAGATGTCTCAAGTTTTGGGGCTGGCCGACTGCAGGAATGTCCACCAGAGCTGTTGCCGGAGAACTGAATGTTCATTTCTCTACCATGCCTCGCCGACCGTTCCAAGAGAAGATTTCAGGTAAAAAGTTTGTTTCTTTAATACTGTAATATAGTATATGAACATTTCTTTTATCATCATCAATAGAGATTGAAAAAAAATCTATTAGAGGTTAGAGACGTCAGGACAGTAAACGAAAGGTCGTTGGTTTGAATCCCTGAGCCCGACAAGGTGAAACATCTGCCGATGTGCCCTTGAGCAAGGCACTTATAACCCAAATTGCTTTTTGTAAGTCGCTCTGGATAAGAGCGTTAGCTAAATTACTAAAATATCAAGTAAATGTATTTGCCAAGACCTCTGCTGTTCCACTAAATGTCCACTAGATGTCGATCTAAACCTGTTTTGTGTAGCTGTGTGCCACCTGCCTGTCTGTATGTGGCTGTGGGCTGCTGCTTGTCTGTCTACTCTGCGCCAGCAGGTCGATAGGACCACTGTAAGAGAGCTGAACACACTCCGACGCTCAGACATCATTTACAAAAGTAAGTCCGCCAGATCAGAGTCCATCAGATCAGAGTCCATCAGATCAGAGTCCATCAGATCAGAGTCCATCAGATCAGAGTCCATCAGATCAGAGTCCATCAGATCAGAGTCCATCAGATCAGAGTCCATCAGATCAGAGTCCATCAGATCAGAGTCCATCAGATCAGAGTCCAGCAGATCATCAGAGTCCATCAGATCAGAGGCACTAGGGATGACCACGTGTTCTCTTGATAAGAGCATGAATTGGACCATTTTCCTGTCCGGCTGAGCATTCAAGCATTATAAGTACTTTTGGGTGTCAAGTGAATGTATGGAGTAAAAAGTAAAAGTGGTCAACAGTGGTAAACAGTAGCCCAGCTCTGTCAGTGTACAGTACAGTGGTAAACAGTAGCCCAGCTCTGTCAGTGTACAGTACAGTGGTAAACAGTAGCCCAGCTCTGTCAGTGTACAGTACAGTGGTAAACAGTAGCCCAGCTCTGTCAGTGTACAGTACAGTGGTAAACAGTAGCCCAGCTCTGTCCATCTACAGTACAGAGGTAAACAGTAGCCCAGCTCTGTCAGTCTACAGTACAGTACAGTGGTAAACAGTAGCCCAGCTCTGTCAGTCTACAGTACAGTGGTAAACAGTAGCCCAGCTCTGTCAGTCTACAGTACAGTACAGTGGTAAACAGTAGCCCAGCTCTGTCAGTCTACAGTACAGTGGTAAACAGTAACCCAGCTCTGTCAGTCTACAGTACAGTACAGTGGTAAACAGTAGCCCAGCTCTGTCAGTCTACAGTACAGTGGTAAACAGTAGCCCAGCTCTGTCAGTCTACAGTACAGAGGTAAACAGTAGCCCAGCTCTGTCAGTCTACAGTACAGAACAGTGGTAAACAGTAGCCCAGCTCTGTCAGTCTACAGTACAGTACAGTGGTAAACAGTAGCCCAGCTCTGTCAGTCTACAGTACAGTGGTAAACAGTAACCCAGCTCTGTCAGTCTACAGTACAGTACAGTGGTAAACAGTAGCCCAGCTCTGTCAGTCTACAGTACAGTGGTAAACAGTAGCCCAGCTCTGTCAGTCTACAGTACAGAGGTAAACAGTAGCCCAGCTCTGTCAGTCTACAGTACAGTACAGTGGTAAACAGTAGCCCAGCTCTGTCAGTCTACAGTACAGTACAGTGGTAAACAGTAGCCCAGCTCTGTCAGTCTACAGTACAGTGGTAAACAGTAACCCAGCTCTGTCAGTCTACAGTACAGTACAGTGGTAAACAGTAGCCCAGCTCTGTCAGTCTACAGTACAGTGGTAAATAGTAGCCCAGCTCTGTCAGTCTACAGTACAGAGGTAAACAGTAGCCCAGCTCTGTCAGTCTACAGTACAGTACAGTGGTAAACAATAGCCCAGCTCTGTCAGTCTACAGTACAGTACAGTGGTAAACAGTAGCCCAGCTCTGTCAGTCTACAGTACAGTACAGTGGTAAACAGTAGCCCAGCTCTGTCAGTCTACAGTACAGTGGTAAACAGTAGCCCAGCTCTGTCCGTCTACAGTACAGAGGTAAACAGTAGCCCAGCTCTGTCAGTCTACAGTACAGAGGTAAACAGTAGCCCAGCTCTGTCAGTCTACAGTACAGTACAGAGGTAAACAGTAGCCCAGCTCTGTCAGTCTACAGTACAGTACAGTGGTAAACAGTAGCCCAGCTCTGTCAGTCTACAGTACAGTACAGTACAGTGGTAAACAGTAGCCCAGCTCTGTCAGTCTACAGTACAAAGGTAAACAGTAGCCCAGCTCTGTCAGTCTACAGTACAAAGGTAAACAGTAGCCCAGCTCTGTCAGTCTACAGTACAGAGGTAAACAGTAGCCCAGCTCTGTCAGTGTACAGTACAGTGGTAAACAGTAGCCCAGCTCTGTCAGTCTACAGTACAGTGGTAAACAGTAGCCCAGCTCTGTCAGTCTACAGTACAGTGGTAAACAGTAGCCCAGCTCTGTCAGTCTACAGTACAGTACAGTGGTAAACAGTAGCCCAGCTCTGTCAGTCTACAGTACAGTACAGTGGTAAACAGTAGCCCAGCTCTGTCAGTGTACAGTACAGTGGTAAACAGTAGCCCAGCTCTGTCAGTCTACAGTACAGAGGTAAACAGTAGCCCAGCTCTGTCAGTCTACAGTACAGTACAGTGGTAAACAGTAGCCCAGCTCTGTCAGTCTACAGTACAGTACAGTGGTAAACAGTAGCCCAGCTCTGTCAGTCTACAGTACAGTGGTAAACAGTAACCCAGCTCTGTCAGTCTACAGTACAGTACAGTGGTAAACAGTAGCCCAGCTCTGTCAGTCTACAGTACAGTGGTAAACAGTAGCCCAGCTCTGTCAGTCTACAGTACAGAGGTAAACAGTAGCCCAGCTCTGTCAGTCTACAGTACAGTACAGTGGTAAACAGTAGCCCAGCTCTGTCAGTCTACAGTACAGTACAGTGGTAAACAGTAGCCCAGCTCTGTCAGTCTACAGTACAGAGGTAAACAGTAGCCCAGCTCTGTCCGTCTACAGTACAGAGGTAAACAGTAGCCCAGCTCTGTCAGTCTACAGTACAGAGGTAAACAGTAGCCCAGCTCTGTCAGTCTACAGTACAGTACAGTGGTAAACAGTAGCCCAGCTCTGTCAGTCTACAGTACAGTACAGTGGTAAACAGTAGCCCAGCTCTGTCAGTCTACAGTACAAAGGTAAACAGTAGCCCAGCTCTGTCAGTCTACAGTACAGAGGTAAACAGTAGCCCAGCTCTGTCAGTGTACAGTACAGTGGTAAACAGTAGCCCAGCTCTGTCAGTCTACAGTACAGTGGTAAACAGTAGCCCAGCTCTGTCAGTCTACAGTACAGTGGTAAACAGTAGCCCAGTTCTGTCAGTCTACAGTACAGTACAGTGGTAAACAGTAACCCAGCTCTGTCAGTGTACAGTACAGTGGTAAACAGTAGCCCAGCTCTGTCAGTCTACAGTACAGTACAGTGGTAAACAGTAGCCCAGCTCTGTCAGTGTACAGTACAGTACAGTGGTAAACAGTAGCCCAGCTCTGTCAGTGTACAGTACAGTGGTAAACAGTAGCCCAGCTCTGTCAGTCTACAGTACAGTACAGTGGTAAACAGTAGCCCAGCTCTGTCAGTCTACAGTACAGTACAGTGGTAAACAGTAGCCCAGCTCTGTCAGTCTACAGTACAGTACAGTGGTAAACAGTAGCCCAGCTCTGTCAGTCTACAGTACAATGGTAAACAGTAGCCCAGCTCTGTCAGTCTACAGTACAATGGTAAACAGTAGCCCAGCTCTGTCAGTCTACAGTACAGTACAGTGGTAAACAGTAGCCCAGCTCTGTCAGTCTACAGTACAGTGGTAAACAGTAACCCAGCTCTGTCAATCTACAGTACAGTACAGTGGTAAACAGTAGCCCAGCTCTGTCAGTCTACAGTACAGTACAGTGGTAAACAGTAGCCCAGCTCTGTCAGTCTACAGTACAGTACAGTGGTAAACAGTAGCCCAGCTCTGTCAGTCTACAGTACAGTACAGTGGTAAACAGTAGCCCAGCTCTGTCAGTCTACAGTACAAAGGTAAACAGTAGCCCAGCTCTGTCAGTCTACAGTACAGAGGTAAACAGTAGCCCAGCTCTGTCAGTCTACAGTACAGTGGTAAACAGTAGCCCAGCTCTGTCAGTCTACAGTACAGTACAGTGGTAAACAGTAGCCCAGCTCTGTCAGTCTACAGTACAGTACAGTGGTAAACAGTAGCCCAGCTCTGTCAGTCTACAGTACAGTGGTAAACAGTAGCCCAGCTCTGTCAGTCTACAGTACAGTACAGTGGTAAACAGTAGCCCAGCTCTGTCAGTCTACAGTACAGTACAGAGGTAAACAGTAGCCCAGCTCTGTCCGTCTACAGTACAGAGGTAAACAGTAGCCCAGCTCTGTCAGTCTACAGGACAGTGGTAAACAGTAGCCCAGCTCTGTCCATCTACAGTACAGTGGTAAACAGTAGCCCAGCTCTGTCAGTCTACAGTACAGTACAGTGGTAAACAGTAGCCCAGCTCTGTCATTCTACAGTACAGTGGTAAACAGTAGCCCAGCTCTGTCAGTCTACAGTACAGAGGTAAACAGTAGCCCAGCTCTGTCAGTCTACAGTACAGTACAGTGGTAAACAGTAGCCTAGCTCTGTCAGTCTACAGTACAGTGGTAAACAGTAACCCAGCTCTGTCAGTCTACAGTACAGTACAGTGGTAAACAGTAGCCCAGCTCTGTCAGTCTACAGTACAGTGGTAAACAGTAGCCCAGCTCTGTCAGTCTACAGTACAGAGGTAAACAGTAGTCCAGCTCTGTCAGTCTACAGTACAGTACAGTGGTAAACAGTAGCCCAGCTCTGTCAGTCTACAGTACAGTGTTAAACAGTAACCCAGCTCTGTCAGTCTACAGTACAGTACAGTGGTAAACAGTAGCCCAGCTCTGTCAGTCTACAGTACAGTACAGTGGTAAACAGTAGCCCAGCTCTGTCAGTCTACAGTACAGTACAGTGGTAAACAGTAGCCCAGCTCTGTCAGTCTACAGTACAGTACAGTGGTAAACAGTAGCCCAGCTCTGTCAGTCTACAGTACAGTGGTAAACAGTAGCCCAGCTCTGTCAGTCTACAGTACAGCGGTAAACAGTAGCCCAGCTCTGTCAGTCTACAGTACAGTACAGTGGTAAACAGTAGCCCAGCTCTGTCAGTCTACAGTACAGTACAGAGGTAAACAGTAGCCCAGCTCTGTCAGTCTACAGTACAGTACAGAGGTAAACAGTAGCCCAGCTCTGTCCGTCTACAGTACAGAGGTAAACAGTAGCCCAGCTCTGTCAGTCTACAGTACAGTACAGTGGTAAACAGTAGCCCAGCTCTGTCAGTCTACAGTACAAAGGTAAACAGTAGCCCAGCTCTGTCAGTCTACAGTACAGAGGTAAACAGTAGCCCAGCTCTGTCAGTCTACAGTACAGTGGTAAACAGTAGCCCAGCTCTGTCAGTCTACAGTACAGTACAGAGGTAAACAGTAGCCCAGCTCTGTCAGTCTACAGTACAGTACAGTGGTAAACAGTAGCCCAGCTCTGTCAGTCTACAGTACAAAGGTAAACAGTAGCCCAGCTCTGTCAGTCTACAGTACAGAGGTAAACAGTAGCCCAGCTCTGTCAGTCTACAGTACAGTGGTAAACAGTAGCCCAGCTCTGTCAGTCTACAGTACAGTACAGAGGTAAACAGTAGCCCAGCTCTGTCAGTCTACAGTACAGTACAGTGGTAAACAGTAGCCCAGCTCTGTCAGTCTACAGTACAGTACAGTGGTAAACAGTAGCCCAGCTCTGTCAGTCTACAGTACAGTACAGTGGTAAACAGTAGCCCAGCTCTGTCAGTCTACAGTACAATGGTAAACAGTAGCCCAGCTCTGTCAGTCTACAGTACAATGGTAAACAGTAGCCCAGCTCTGTCAGTCTACAGTACAGTACAGTGGTAAACAGTAGCCCAGCTCTGTCAGTCTACAGTACAGTGGTAAACAGTAACCCAGCTCTGTCAGTCTACAGTACAGTACAGTGGTAAACAGTAGCCCAGCTCTGTCAGTCTACAGTACAGTACAGTGGTAAACAGTAGCCCAGCTCTGTCAGTCTACAGTACAGTACAGTGGTAAACAGTAGCCCAGCTCTGTCAGTCTACAGTACAGTACAGTGGTAAACAGTAGCCCAGCTCTGTCAGTCTACAGTACAGTACAGTGGTAAACAGTAGCCCAGCTCTGTCAGTCTACAGTACAGTACAGTGGTAAACAGTAGCCCAGCTCTGTCAGTCTACAGTACAAAGGTAAACAGTAGCCCAGCTCTGTCAGTCTACAGTACAGAGGTAAACAGTAGCCCAGCTCTGTCAGTCTACAGTACAGTGGTAAACAGTAGCCCAGCTCTGTCAGTCTACAGTACAGTACAGAGGTAAACAGTAGCCCAGCTCTGTCAGTCTACAGTACAGTACAGTGGTAAACAGTAGCCCAGCTCTGTCAGTCTACAGTACAGTACAGTGGTAAACAGTAGCCCAGCTCTGTCAGTCTACAGTACAGTACAGTGGTAAACAGTAGCCCAGCTCTGTCAGTCTACAGTACAGTGGTAAACAGTAGCCCAGCTCTGTCAGTCTACAGTACAGTACAGTGGTAAACAGTAGCCCAGCTCTGTCCGTCTACAGTACAGAGGTAAACAGTAGCCCAGCTCTGTCCGTCTACAGGACAGTGGTAAACAGTAGCCCAGCTCTGTCCATCTACAGTACAGTGGTAAACAGTAGCCCAGCTCTGTCAGTCTACAGTACAGTACAGTGGTAAACAGTAGCCCAGCTCTGTCAGTCTACAGTACAGTGGTAAACAGTAACCCAGCTCTGTCAGTCTACAGTACAGTACAGTGGTAAACAGTAGCCCAGCTCTGTCATTCTACAGTACAGTGGTAAACAGTAGCCCAGCTCTGTCAGTCTACAGTACAGAGGTAAACAGTAGCCCAGCTCTGTCAGTCTACAGTACAGTACAGTGGTAAACAGTAGTCTAGCTCTGTCAGTCTACAGTACAGTGGTAAACAGTAACCCAGCTCTGTCAGTCTACAGTACAGTACAGTGGTAAACAGTAGCCCAGCTCTGTCAGTCTACAGTACAGTGGTAAACAGTAGCCCAGCTCTGTCAGTCTACAGTACAGAGGTAAACAGTAGTCCAGCTCTGTCAGTCTACAGTACAGTACAGTGGTAAACAGTGCCCAGCTCTGTCAGTCTACAGTACAGTACAGTGGTAAACAGTAGCCCAGCTCTGTCAGTCTACAGTACAGTACAGAGGTAAACAGTAGCCCAGCTCTGTCAGTCTACAGTACAGTACAGTGGTAAACAGTAGCCCAGCTCTGTCAGTCTACAGTACAAAGGTAAACAGTAGCCCAGCTCTGTCAGTCTACAGTACAGAGGTAAACAGTAGCCCAGCTCTGTCAGTCTACAGTACAGTACAGTGGTAAACAGTAGCCCAGCTCTGTCAGTCTACAGTACAGTACAGTGGTAAACAGTAGCCCAGCTCTGTCAGTCTACAGTACAAAGGTAAACAGTAGCCCAGCTCTGTCAGTCTACAGTACAGAGGTAAACAGTAGCCCAGCTCTGTCAGTGTACAGTACAGTGGTAAACAGTAGCCCAGCTCTGTCAGTCTACAGTACAGTGGTAAACAGTAGCCCAGCTCTGTCAGTCTACAGTACAGTACAGTGGTAAACAGTAGCCCAGCTCTGTCAGTCTACAGTACAGTACAGTGGTAAACAGTAACCCAGCTCTGTCAGTGTACAGTACAGTGGTAAACAGTAGCCCAGCTCTGTCAGTCTACAGTACAGTACAGTGGTAAACAGTAGCCCAGCTCTGTCAGTGTACAGTACAGTGGTAAACAGTAGCCCAGCTCTGTCAGTGTACAGTACAGTGGTAAACAGTAGCCCAGCTCTGTCAGTCTACAGTACAGTACAGTGGTAAACAGTAGCCCAGCTCTGTCAGTGTACAGTACAGTGGTAAACAGTAGCCCAGCTCTGTCAGTCTACAGTACAGTACAGTGGTAAACAGTAGCCCAGCTCTGTCAGTCTACAGTACAGTACAGTGGTAAACAGTAGCCCAGCTCTGTCAGTCTACAGTACAATGGTAAACAGTAGCCCAGCTCTGTCAGTCTACAGTACAATGGTAAACAGTAGCCCAGCTCTGTCAGTCTACAGTACAATGGTAAACAGTAGCCCAGCTCTGTCAGTCTACAGTACAGTACAGTGGTAAACAGTAGCCCAGCTCTGTCAGTCTACAGTACAGTGGTAAACAGTAACCCAGCTCTGTCAGTCTACAGTACAGTGGTAAACAGTAGCCCAGCTCTGTCAGTCTACAGTACAGTACAGTGGTAAACAGTAGCCCAGCTCTGTCAGTCTACAGTACAGTACAGTGGTAAACAGTAGCCCAGCTCTGTCAGTCTACAGTACAGTGGTAAACAGTAGCCCAGCTCTGTCAGTCTACAGTACAGTACAGTGGTAAACAGTAGCCCAGCTCTGTCAGTCTACAGTACAGTACAGTGGTAAACAGTAGCCCAGCTCTGTCAGTCTACAGTACAAAGGTAAACAGTAGCCCAGCTCTGTCAGTCTACAGTACAGAGGTAAACAGTAGCCCAGCTCTGTCAGTCTACAGTACAGTGGTAAACAGTAGCCCAGCTCTGTCAGTCTACAGTACAGTACAGAGGTAAACAGTAGCCCAGCTCTGTCAGTCTACAGTACAGTACAGTGGTAAACAGTAGCCCAGCTCTGTCAGTCTACAGTACAGTACAGTGGTAAACAGTAGCCCAGCTCTGTCAGTCTACAGTACAGTGGTAAACAGTAGCCCAGCTCTGTCAGTCTACAGTACAGTGGTAAACAGTAGCCCAGCTCTGTCAGTCTACAGTACAGTACAGTGGTAAACAGTAGCCCAGCTCTGTCAGTCTACAGTACAGTACAGAGGTAAACAGTAGCCCAGCTCTGTCCGTCTACAGTACAGAGGTAAACAGTAGCCCAGCTCTGTCAGTCTACAGTACAGAGGTAAACAGTAGCCCAGCTCTGTCAGTCTACAGTACAGTACAGTGGTAAACAGTAGCCCAGCTCTGTCAGTCTACAGTACAGTACAGTGGTAAACAGTAGCCCAGCTCTGTCAGTCTACAGTACAAAGGTAAACAGTAGCCCAGCTCTGTCAGTCTACAGTACAGAGGTAAACAGTAGCCCAGCTCTGTCAGTGTACAGTACAGTGGTAAACAGTAGCCCAGCTCTGTCAGTCTACAGTACAGTGGTAAACAGTAGCCCAGCTCTGTCAGTCTACAGTACAGTACAGTGGTAAACAGTAGCCCAGCTCTGTCAGTCTACAGTACAGTACAGTGGTAAACAGTAACCCAGCTCTGTCAGTGTACAGTACAGTGGTAAACAGTAGCCCAGCTCTGTCAGTCTACAGTACAGTACAGTGGTAAACAGTAGCCCAGCTCTGTCAGTGTACAGTACAGTGGTAAACAGTAGCCCAGCTCTGTCAGTGTACAGTACAGTGGTAAACAGTAGCCCAGCTCTGTCAGTCTACAGTACAGTACAGTGGTAAACAGTAGCCCAGCTCTGTCAGTGTACAGTACAGTGGTAAACAGTAGCCCAGCTCTGTCAGTCTACAGTACAGTAGAGTGGTAAACAGTAGCCCAGCTCTGTCAGTCTACAGTACAGTACAGTGGTAAACAGTAGCCCAGCTCTGTCAGTCTACAGTACAATGGTAAACAGTAGCCCAGCTCTGTCAGTCTACAGTACAATGGTAAACAGTAGCCCAGCTCTGTCAGTCTACAGTACAATGGTAAACAGTAGCCCAGCTCTGTCAGTCTACAGTACAGTACAGTGGTAAACAGTAGCCCAGCTCTGTCAGTCTACAGTACAGTGGTAAACAGTAACCCAGCTCTGTCAGTCTACAGTACAGTACAGTGGTAAACAGTAGCCCAGCTCTGTCAGTCTACAGTACAGTACAGTGGTAAACAGTAGCCCAGCTCTGTCAGTCTACAGTACAGTACAGTGGTAAACAGTAGCCCAGCTCTGTCAGTCTACAGTACAGTACAGTGGTAAACAGTAGCCCAGCTCTGTCAGTCTACAGTACAGTACAGTGGTAAACAGTAGCCCAGCTCTGTCAGTCTACAGTACAGTACAGTGGTAAACAGTAGCCCAGCTCTGTCAGTCTACAGTACAAAGGTAAACAGTAGCCCAGCTCTGTCAGTCTACAGTACAGAGGTAAACAGTAGCCCAGCTCTGTCAGTCTACAGTACAGTGGTAAACAGTAGCCCAGCTCTGTCAGTCTACAGTACAGTACAGAGGTAAACAGTAGCCCAGCTCTGTCAGTCTACAGTACAGTACAGTGGTAAACAGTAGCCCAGCTCTGTCAGTCTACAGTACAGTACAGTGGTAAACAGTAGCCCAGCTCTGTCAGTCTACAGTACAGTGGTAAACAGTAGCCCAGCTCTGTCAGTCTACAGTACAGTGGTAAACAGTAGCCCAGCTCTGTCAGTCTACAGTACAGTACAGTGGTAAACAGTAGCCCAGCTCTGTCAGTCTACAGTACAGTACAGAGGTAAACAGTAGCCCAGCTCTGTCCGTCTACAGTACAGAGGTAAACAGTAGCCCAGCTCTGTCAGTCTACAGGACAGTGGTAAACAGTAGCCCAGCTCTGTCCGTCTACAGTACAGTGGTAAACAGTAGCCCAGCTCTGTCAGTCTACAGTACAGTGGTAAACAGTAACCCAGCTCTGTCAGTCTACAGTACAGTACAGTGGTAAACAGTAGCCCAGCTCTGTCATTCTACAGTACAGTGGTAAACAGTAGCCCAGCTCTGTCAGTCTACAGTACAGTACAGTGGTAAACAGTAGCCCAGCTCTGTCAGTCTACAGTACAGTACAGTGGTAAACAGTAGTCCAGCTCTGTCGATCTACAGAACAGTAGAGAGGTGAACAGTACCAAGACCTCTCAGTTTAGAAGTGCAGAAAGAATTGACATCACCCAATGTTCTGCTGACATCACCCAATGTTCTGTTCACATCACCCAATGTTCTGCTGACATCACACAATGTTTTGTTGACATCACACAATGTTTTGTTGACATCACACAATGTTCTACTGACATCACCCAATGTTCTTCAGACATCACCCAATGTTCTGCTGACATCACCCAATGTTCTGCTGACATCACCCAATGTTCTACTGACATCACCCAATGTTCTACAGACATCACCCAATGTTCTACTGACATCACCCAATGTTCTACTGACATCACCCAATGTTCTACTGACATCACCCAATGTTCTGCTGACATCACCCAATGTTCTGCTGACATCATCCAATGTTCTACAGACATCACACAATGCTCTACTGACATCACCCAATGTTCTGCTGACATCACCCAATGTTCTGCTGACATCACCCAATGTGCTGTTGACATCACCCAATGTTCTGCTGACATCACCCAATGTTCTGCTGACATCACCCAATGTTCTGTTGACATCACACAATGTTCTCAAAAATTCTGTTGACATCACCCAATGTTCTGCTGACATCACCCAATGTTCTGTTGACATCACCCAATGGTCTACTGACATCACCCAATGTTCTGCTGACATCACTCAATGTTCTGCTGACATCAACCAATGTTCTGTTGACATCACCAAATGTTCTACTGACATCACCCAATGTTCTACTGACATCTCCCAATGTTCTACTGACATCACACAATGGTCTACTGACATCACCCTATGTTCTACTGACATCACCCAATGTTCTGCTGACATCACCCATTGTTCTGTTGACATCACCCAATGTTCTACTGACATCACCCAATGTTCTGCTGACATCACCCAATGTTCTACTGACATCACCCAATGTTCTACTAACATCACCCAATGTTCTACTAACATCACCCAATGTTCTACTGACATCTCCCAATGTTCTACTGACATCACACAATGGTCTACTGACATCACACAATGTTCTGCTGACATCACACAATGTTCTACACAACATACAGTCATGTCTATTCTACTGAACACACTTCTATCTGAAATTTCCATTCTGATTCATTGCCCCTTCCTGAATAAGCCCTAAGGTCTCTGTCGTGTGTGTGTGTGTGTGTGTGTGTGTGTGTGTGTGTGTGTGTGTGTGATTGGTAAGTGAAGTCGTGCGTTATTCGTCTCTCTTTTTTTTCCCCCCATCCTTGATGGAAGTCAGAGAGAGAAATAGACAGAGAGGGAGACAGAGAGAAAGTGAGAGAGGGAGACAGAGAGGGAGACAGAGAGGGAAAGAGGCAGCTGTGTCTAAATGAAACAGAGAGAAAACGAGAGGGAGACAGAGAGGGAAAGAGGCAGCTGTGTCTAAATGAAACAGAGAGAAAACGAGAGGGAGACAGAGAGGGAGACAGAGAGAAAGCGAGAGAGGGAGACAGAGACGGAGACAGAGAGAAAGCGAGAGGGAGACAGAGACGGAGACAGAGAGAAAGCGAGAGGGAGACAGAGAGAAAGTGAGAGAGGGAGACAGAGAGGGAGACAGAGAGAAAGTGAGAGAGGGAGACAGAGAGGGAGACAGAGAGAAAGTGAGAGAGGGAGACAGAGAGGGAGACAGAGAGAAAGTGAGAGAGGGAGACAGAGAGGGAGACAGAGAGAAAGTGAGAGAGGGAGACAGAGAGGGAGACAGAGAGAAAGTGAGAGAGGGAGACAGAGAGGGAGACAGAGAGAAAGTGAGAGAGGGAGACAGAGAGGGAGACAGAGAGAAAGTGAGAGAGGGAGACAGAGAGGGAGACAGAGAGAAAGTGAGAGAGGGAGACAGAGAGGGAGACAGAGAGAAAGTGAGAGAGGGAGACAGAGAGGAGACAGAGAGAAAGTGAGAGAGGGAGAGAGAGAAAGTGAGAGAGGGAGACAGAGAGGGAGACAGAGAGAAAGTGAGAGAGGGAGACAGAGAGGGAGACAGAGAGAAAGTGAGAGAGGGAGACAGAGAGAAAGTGAGAGAGGGAGAGAGAGAAAGTGAGAGAGGGAGACAGAGAGGGAGACAGAGAGAAAGTGAGAGAGGGAGACAGAGAGGGAGACAGAGAGAAAGTGAGAGGGAGACAGAGAGGGAGACAGAGAGAAAGTGAGAGAGGGAGACAGAGAGGGAGACAGAGAGAAAGTGAGAGAGGGAGACAGAGAGAAAGTGAGAGAGGGAGAGAGAGAAAGTGAGAGAGGGAGACAGAGAGAAAGTGAGAGAGGGAGACAGAGAGGGAGACAGAGAGAAAGTGAGAGGGAGACAGAGAGGGAGACAGAGAGAAAATGAGAGGGAGACAGAGAGGGAGACAGAGAGAAAGCGAGAGAGGGAGACAGAGAGGGAGACAGAGAGGGAGAGAGGCAGCGGTGTCTAAATGAAACAGAGAGAACAGGAGATAGTGGTGAGTGTTGTTACCAAGCCACGGTTTGTGGCTAAGAAACACTAACATCCTGTCTGAACACTGTTTTGTTATCTATCGCCTAGTCACAGTGGCCACCTCCACCACGGGTGTAAGATACACAGGCACACACACACACAGAGACACACACACACACAGAGACACACACACACAGAGACACACACACAGAGACACACACACACAGACAGACACACACACACACAGAGACACACACACACACACACACACACAGAGACACACACACACACACAGAGACACACACACACACACACACACACACACTAAAGGGAATAGAGTCATTTGGGACCAGTAGTGGGTAAAATCACTGTGGTAACCAATCCAGTAGAACCACATCATAATCTATGTGTTGTGACGATTGCGTTGTTTTCTCTATAACCTGTTAGTTGATATGCCTTGACACAGTGATATATATATATATATAGGGCCTAAAGGCAGAGACAATTAGAAGACACAGTGATATATATATATATATATAGGGCCTAAAGGCAGAGACAATAAGAAGACACAGTGGCAGAATAAATTCAACCACACCTTTTTGTTTTATCACAAACCCAGAGAGCAACATCTGTCCGGTGGAGTCCACAAAGCATATTCAAATCAAATGTTATTGGTCACATACACATGGTTAGCAGATGTTATTGGTCACATACACATGGTTAGCAGATGTTATTGGTCACATACACATGGTTAGCAGATGTTAATGGTCACATACACATGGTTAGCAGATGTTAATGGTCACATACACATGGTTAGCAGATGTTAATGGTCACATACACATGGTTAGCAGATGTTAATGCGAGTGTAGCGAAATGCTTGTGCTTCTAGTTCCGACAATGCAGTAATAACCAACAAGTAATCTAACTAACAATTCCAAAACTACTGTATTATACACAGTGTAAGGGGATAAAGAATATGTACATAAAGATATATGAATGAGTGATGGTACAGAGCGGCATAGGCAAGATACAGTAGATGGTATTGAGTGCAGTATATACATATGAGATGAGTATGTAAACAAAGTGGCATAGTTAAAGTGGCTAGTGATACATGTATTACATAAGGATGCAGTAGATGATATAGAGTACAGTATATACGTATACATATGAGATGAATAATGTAGGGTATGTAAACATTATATTAGGTAGCATTGTTTAAAGTGGCTAGTGATATATTTACATAATTTCCCATCAATTCCCATTATTAAAGTGGCTGGAGTTGAGTCAGTGTGTTGGCAGCAGCCACTCAATGTTAGTGATAGCTGTTTAACAGTCTGATGGCCTTGAGATAGAAGCTGTTTTTCAGTCTCTCGGTCCCAGCTTTGGTGCACCTGTACTGACCTCGCCTTCTGGATGGTAGCGGGGTGAACAGGCAGTGGCTCGGGTGGTTGTTGTCCTTGATGATCTTTATGGCCTTCCTGTGACATCGGGTGGTGTAGGTGTCCTGGAGGGCAGGTAGTTTGCCCCCGGTGATGCGTTGTGCAGACCTCACTACCCTCTGGAGAGCCTCACAGTCCCAGGAGAGACCTGACAGTTGGACAGGACAGAGGCACACCAGGCCTCACAGTCCCAGGAGAGACCTGACAGTTGGACAGGACAGAGGCACACCAGGCCTCACAGTCCCAGGAGAGACCTGACAGTTGGACAGGACAGACAGAGGCACACCAGGCCTCACAGTCCCAGGAGAGACCTGACAGTTGAACAGGACAGAGGCACACCAGGCCTCACAGTCCCAGGAGAGACCTGACAGTTGAACAGGACAGAGGCACACCAGGCCTCACAGTCCCAGGACAGACCTGACAGTTGGACAGGACAGAGGCACACCAGGCCTCACAGTCCCAGGAGAGACCTGACAGTTGGACAGGACAGAGGCACACCAGAACTCACAGTCCCAGGGGAGACGTTATAGTTGGACAGTAATGTGTAGTAGTGTAAGCTAGCCGAAGCCTTCTCCACAGCTCCAGTAAAGCACCACTGCTTATAACACACCCAGCTATGGTTATTCGGTCATCATCACTAAACGTACCATTAATGAATATGCATTATGGACTGGAATTGGTTGTCAATAGGAGACTTTTGTTAACGAAGCAGCTGAGATGATTTTCCTGCGACCTCACAGGTGAAAACGTTGATTCACCAGTGATTGTCTCCCAAGTACAGAATAACAATTTACCTGTCAGGCAAGTCCATTGATGAGGAATCTCGTCCCCCAGGCTAAATGGCATAGGTTCAACAGACATGGCCAGCTGGTAGACGCGATGAATCGATAAGCTATAGCTGCATTGGTTACTACCGTTTAAATGAAAAACATCCGAATGACACAATCAAAGTCTAGAATAGAGTAAATGTGTAGACTGACATGATCGACTAGATCAGTTTCCCAAACTCGGTCACGTTTTGGTTTTTGCCTTAAAACTACACCGCTGATTCAAATAACCAACTAATCATCAAGCCTTTGATTATTTTGAATCAGCGGTGTAGTTTTAGGGCAAATAACAAAATGTGTACTGGGGAGGGTGGGCCCGGGACCGAGTTTGAGAAACCCTGGACGAGATTATCTGCGTAACCAAGAGATTCTAAACACACAAGAAAGAAACCAGTCTATAAAAATAAGAAAAAAGTTTATTGACGTCAGAAGCAATTCAGAATCTCAACAACAAAAAAAAATGCAAATATTTCCTCTTTTTTTTTGCAATGACAGTGGTATTCAAATAGCCCAGTAAAATATCTTGATGATAATACGGTGAGTTGATAATGCAGCATTTAAACACAAGAATAACAAACCAAACGCACGGGGCCCATTGGAAACAGAAGAACTACTAAGACCCTACATTATAACTAGGTAATGTGCTGCTGTGCACTGCTAGCTAAGGCAAATAGACCCATCGGTTTCCAATACTATTTTTTATTTTTTACAAACCGCTTTAAACTGTAACAAGGGGGGGGGGTCCACAAATTGCACCCTATTCCCTATATAGTGATCTACTTTTGACCTGAACCCTTATTAGGCCTTTGTCAAAAGTAGTGCACGAAATAAGGAATAGGATTCAAAAAATGTTTGGGACGCAAAGAGACTGGGAGATAAGAAACACAGACAGACACAGGTGACACTGTTGTAGTGTTAAACTATACAAAAAAAAGGAGACAACAACCTGTACAGCTGCAAAACAAGTCTTCTACACAGCGTTTACGATTTTGGAGGGAGAAGAGAAGAGGGGGGGGGGGGGGGGGGGCAGTTTATTAGTATTTTTTATTTTTAACTTTTTCAAGTAATGTTTTTTATTTTGTTCTGAGTAAGTGATGCGTGAACAAGAAACGATAAGCTCTAACAACAACGTGGATCTACTCGTCATCGTCGTCATCGTCGTCGTCGTCATCGTCGTCGTCGTCATCATCATCATCGTCGTCGTCGTCGTCCTTGGTTGGGGCAGCGACCTTCACGGGCATGCTGACGGGCACCTTGCCCTTGTTGCGATACGCAGTGATGTCCTGAGAACGGGGAAGTGGACGAGAGTAGTGGTTCACTTCATTGCTACAGACAACCACTTGGACTTGCCACCCCTCAGAGGTTCCTCTCTAGGTTTCGTCCTAGTCACCAAATGTGACTCGCAACATGGAAGTAAACATACAACAACTGCATCTGCTAATGACCACTTAGAATATGCATGACTAGTGGTAATAACTTGAATTGTTAGGCTATGCATAACTAGTGGTAATAACTTGAATTGTTAGGCTATGCATGACTAGTGGTAATAACTTGAATTGTTAGGCTATGCATAACTAGTGGTAATAACTTGAATTGTTAGGCTATGCATAACTAGTGGTAATAACTTGAATTGTTAGGCTATGCATGACTAGTGGTAATAACTTGAATTGTTAGGCAATGCATAACTAGTGGTAATAACTTGAATTGTTAGGCTATGCATAACTAGTGGTAATAACTTGAATTGTTAGGCTATGCATAACTAGTGGTAATAACTTGAATTGTTAGGCAATGCATAACTAGTGGTAATAACTTGAATTGTTAGGCAATGCATAACTAGTGGTAATAACTTGAATTGTTAGGCTATGCATAACTAGTGGTAATAACTTGAATTGTTAGGCTATGCATAACTAGTGGTAATAACTTGAATTGTTAGGCAATGCATAACTAGTGGTAATAACTTGAATTGTTAGGCTATGCATAACTAGTGGTAATAACTTGAATTGTTAGGCTATGCATAACTAGTGGTAATAACTTGAATTGTTAGGCTATGCATAACTAGTGGTAATAACTTGAATTGTTAGGCTATGCATAACTAGTGGTAATAACTTGAATTGTTAGGCAATGCATAACTAGTGGTAATAACTTGAATTGTTAGGCTATGCATAACTAGTGGTAATAACTTGAATTGTTAGGCTATGCATAACTAGTGGTAATAACTTGAATTGTTAGGCTATGCATAACTAGTGGTAATAACTTGAATTGTTAGGCTATGCATAACTAGTGGTAATAACTTGAATTGTTAGGCTTTCGACCTGGACAAGCCTTTCGACTCTGTCAATCGCCACATTCTTATTGGCAGACTCGACAGCCTTGGTTTCTCAAATCATTGCCTCGCCTGGTTCACCAACTACTTCCCTGATAGAGTTCAGTGTGTGAAATCGGGGGGCCTGTTCTCCAGACCTCTGGCAGTCTCTATGGGGGGTACCACAGGGTTCAATTCTCGGGCCGACTCTCTTCTCTGTATACATCAATGATGTCGCTCTTGCTGCTGGTGAGTCTCTGATCCACCTCTACACAGACGACACCATTCTGTATACTTCTGACCCTTCTTTGGACACTGTGTTAACTAACCTCCAGATAAGCTTCAATGCCATACAACTCTCCTTCCGTGGCCTCCAACTGCTCTTAAACGCTAGTAAAACTAAATGCATGCTCTTCAACCAATCGCTGTCCGCACCCTCCCGCCCGACTAGCATCACTACTCTGGACGGTTCTGACTTATAATACGTGGACAATTACAAATACCTAGGTGTCTGGTTAGACTGTAAACTCTCCTTCCAGACTCACATTAAACATCTCCAATCCAAAATTACATCTAGAATCGGCTTCCTATTCTGCAACAAAGCCTCCTTCACTCATGCTGCCAAACATACCCTTGTAAAACTGACCATCCTACCGATCCTCGGCTTCGGCGATGTCATCTATAAAATTGCCTCCAACACTCTACTCAACAAACTGGATGCAGTCTATCACAATGCCATCCGTTTTATCACCAAAGCCCCATATACTACCCACCACTGTGACCTGTATGCTCTCGTTGGCTGGCCCTCGCTTCATATTCATCGTCAAACCCACTGGCTACAGGTCATCTACAAGTCTCTGCTAGGTAAAGCTCTGCCTTATCTCAGCTCACTGGTCACCATAGCAGCACCCACTCATAGCACGTACTCCAGCAGGTATATCTCACTGGTCACCCCCAAAGCCAATTCCTCCTTTGGTCGTCTTTCCTTCCAGTTCTCTGCTGCCCATGACTGGAACTAATTGCAAAAATCACTGAAGCTGGAGACTCACATCTCCCTCTCTAACTTTAAGCACCAGCTGTCAGAGCAGCTTACCGATCACTGCACCTGTACATAGCCCATCTGTAAACAGCCCATCCAACTACCTCATCCCCATACTGTATTTATTTATTTATCTTGCTCCTTTGCACCCCAGTATCTCTACCTGCACATTCATCTTCTGCCGATCTACCATTCCAGTGTTTAATTGCTATATTGTAATTACTTCGCCACCATGACCTATTTAATTGTTAGGCTATGCATGACTAGTGGTAATAAATTGAATTGTTAGGCTATGCATGACTAGTGGTAATAACTTGAATTGTTAGGCAATGCATGAATAGTGGTAATAACTTGAATTGTTAGGCAATGCATGACTAGTGGTAATAACTTGAATTGTTAGGCTATGCATGCCTAGTGGTAATAACTTGAATTGTTAGGCTATGCATGACTAGTAGTAATAACTTGAATTGTTAGGCAATGCATGAATAGTTGTAATAACTTGAATTGTTAGGCTATGCATTACTAGTAGTAACAACAATTGTTAGGCTATGCATGACTAGTAGTAACAACAATTGTTAGGCTATGCATTAGTGGTAATAACTTGAATTGTTGGGCTATGCATGAATACTGTTCAATTGAATTGTTATGCTACGCATGACTAGTGATAATAACTTGAATTGTTAGGCTATGCATGAATAGTAGTAACAACAATTGTTAGGCTATGCATGACTAGTAGTAACAACAATTGTTAGGCTATGCATGACTAGTAGTAACAACAATTGTTAGGCTATGCATTAGTGGTAATAACTTGAATTGTTGGGCTATGCATGAATACTGTTCAATTGAATTGTTATGCTACGCATGACTAGTGATAATAACTTGAATTGTTAGGCTATGCATGAATAGTAGTAACAACAATTGTTAGGCTATGCATGACTAGTAGTAACAACAATTGTTAGGCTATGCATGACTAGTAGTAACAACAATTGTTAGGCTATGCATGACTAGTAGTAACAACAATTGTTAGGCTATGCATGACTAGTAGTAACAACAATTGTTAGGCTATGCATGACTAGTAGTAACAACAATTGTTAGGCTATGCATGACTAGTAGTAACAACAATTGTTAGGCTATGCATGACTAGTAGTAACAACAATTGTTAGGCAATGCATGACTAGTGGTAATAACTTGAATTGTTAGGCTATGCATGACTAGTTGTAATAACTTGAATTGTTAGGCAATGCATGACTAGTGATAATAACTTGAATTGTTAGGCTATGCATGACTAGTAGTAACAACAATTGTTAGGCAATGCATGACTAGTGGTAATAACTTGAAATGTTAGGCTATGCATGACTAGTTGTAATAACTTGAATTGTTAGGCAATGCATGACTAGTGGTAATAACTTGAATTGTTAGGCAATGCATGACTAGCGGTAATAACTTGAATTGTTAGGCTATGCATGACTAGTGATAATAACTTGAATTGTTAGGCTATGCATGACTAGTGGTAATAACTTGAATTGTTAGGCTATGCATGACTAGTGGTAATAACTTGAATTGTTAGGCTATGCATGACTAGTGGTAATAACTTGAATTGTTAGGCTATGCATGACTAGTGGTAATAACTTGAATTGTTAGGCAATGCATGACTAGTGGTAATAACTTGAATTGTTAGGCTATGCATGCCTAGTGGTAATAACTTGAATTGTTAGGCTATGCATGACTAGTAGTAATAACTTGAATTGTTAGGCAATGCATGAATAGTTGTAATAACTTGAATTGTTAGGCAATGCATGACTAGTGGTAATAACTTGAATTGTTAGGCAATGCATGACTAGTGGTAATAACTTGAATTGTTAGGCAATGCATGACTAGTAGTAATAACTTGAATTGTTAGGCTATGCATTAGTGGTAATAACTTGAATTGTTGGGCTATGCATGAATACTGTTCAATTGAATTGTTATGCTACGCATGACTAGTGATAATAACTTGAATTGTTAGGCTATGCATGAATAGTAGTAACAACAATTGTTAGGCTATGCATGACTAGTAGTAACAACAATTGTTAGGCTATGCATGACTAGTAGTAACAACAATTGTTAGGCTATGCATTAGTGGTAATAACTTGAATTGTTGGGCTATGCATGAATACCGTTCAATTGAATTGTTATGCTACGCATGACTAGTGATAATAACTTGAATTGTTAGGCTATGCATGAATAGTAGTAACAACAATTGTTAGGCTATGCATGACTAGTAGTAACAACAATTGTTAGGCTATGCATGACTAGTAGTAACAACAATTGTTAGGCTATGCATGACTAGTAGTAACAACAATTGTTAGGCTATGCATGACTAGTAGTAACAACAATTGTTAGGCTATGCATGACTAGTAGTAACAACAATTGTTAGGCTATGCATGACTAGTAGTAACAACAATTGTTAGGCTATGCATGACTAGTAGTAACAACAATTGTTAGGCAATGCATGACTAGTGGTAATAACTTGAATTGTTAGGCTATGCATGACTAGTTGTAATAACTTGAATTGTTAGGCAATGCATGACTAGTGATAATAACTTGAATTGTTAGGCTATGCATGACTAGTAGTAACAACAATTGTTAGGCAATGCATGACTAGTGGTAATAACTTGAATTGTTAGGCTATGCATGACTAGTTGTAATAACTTGAATTGTTAGGCAATGCATGACTAGCGGTAATAACTTGAATTGTTAGGCTATGCATGACTAGTGATAATAACTTGAATTGTTAGGCTATGCATGACTAGTGGTAATAACTTGAATTGTTAGGCTATGCATGACTAGTGGTAATAACTTGAATTGTTAGGCTATGCATGACTAGTGGTAATAACTTGAATTGTTAGACTATGCATGACTAGTTGTAATAACTTGAATTGTTAGGCAATGCATGACTAGTGATAATAACTTGAATTGTTAGGCAATGCATGACTAGTGGTAATAACTTGAATTGTTAGGCTATGCATGACTAGTGGTAATAACTTGAATTGTTAGGCAATGCATGACTAGTGGTAATAACTTGAATTGTTAGGCTATGCATGACTAGTTGTAATAACTTGAATTGTTAGGCAATGCATGACTAGTGATAATAACTTGAATTGTTAGGCTATGCATGACTAGTAGTAACAACAATTGTTAGGCTATGCATGACTAGTAGTAACAACAATTGTTAGGCTATGCATGACTAGTAGTAACAACAATTGTTAGGCTATGCATGACTAGTAGTAACAACAATTGTTAGGCTATGCATGACTAGTGATAATAACTTGAATTGTTAGGCAATGCATGACTAGTGGTAATAACTTGAATTGTTAGGCTATGCATGACTAGTGGTAATAACTTGAATTGTTAGGCTATGCATGAATAGTGGTAATAACTTGAATTGTTAGGCTATGCATTACTAGTAGTAACAACAATTGTTAGGCTATGCATGACTAGTAGTAACAACAATTGTTAGGCTATGCATTAGTGGTAATAACTTGAATTGTTGGGCTATGCATGAATACTGTTCAATTGAATTGTTAGGCAATGCATGACTAGTGATAATAACTTGAATTGTTAGGCAATGCATGACTAGTAGTAACAACAATTGTTAGGCTATGCATGACTAGTAGTAACAACAATTGTTAGGCTATGCATGACTAGTAGTAACAACAATTGTTAGGCTATGCATGACTAGTAGTAACAACAATTGTTAGGCTATGCATGACTAGTAGTAACAACAATTGTTAGGCTATGCATGAATAGTAGTAACAACAATTGTTAGGCTATGCATGACTAGTAGTAACAACAATTGTTAGGCTATGCATGACTAGTAGTAACAACAATTGTTAGGCTATGCATGACTAGTAGTAACAACAATTGTTAGGCTATGCATGACTAGTAGTAACAACAATTGTTAGGCTATGCATGACTAGTAGTAACAACAATTGTTAGGCTATGCATGACTAGTAGTAACAACAATTGTTAGGCTATGCATGACTAGTAGTAACAACAATTGTTAGGCAATGCATGACTAGTGGTAATAACTTGAATTGTTAGGCTATGCATGACTAGTTGTAATAACTTGAATTGTTAGGCAATGCATGACTAGTGATAATAACTTGAATTGTTAGGCTATGCATGACTAGTAGTAACAACAATTGTTAGGCAATGCATGACTAGTGGTAATAACTTGAATTGTTAGGCTATGCATGACTAGTGGTAATAACTTGAATTGTTAGGCAATGCATGACTAGTGATAATAACTTGAATTGTTAGGCAATGCATGACTAGTAGTAACAACAATTGTTAGGCTATGCATGACTAGTAGTAACAACAATTGTTAGGCTATGCATGACTAGTAGTAACAACAATTGTTAGGCTATGCATGACTAGTGATAATAACTTGAATTGTTAGGCAATGCATGACTAGTTGTAATAACTTGAATTGTTAGGCTATGCATGACTAGTTGTAATAACTTGAATTGTTAGACTATGCATGACTAGTTGTAATAACTTGAATTGTTAGGCTATGCATGACTAGTGATAATAACTTGAATTGTTAGGCTATGCATTACTAGTAGTAACAACAATTGTTAGGCTATGCATGACTAGTAGTAACAACAATTGTTAGGCTATGCATGACTAGTAGTAACAACAATTGTTAGGCTATGCATGACTAGTAGTAACAACAATTGTTAGGCTATGCATGACTAGTAGTAACAACAATTGTTAGGCTATGCATGACTAGTAGTAACAACAATTGTTAGGCTATGCATGACTAGTAGTAACAACAATTGTTAGGCTATGCATGACTAGTAGTAACAACAATTGTTAGGCTATGCATGACTAGTAGTAACAACAATTGTTAGGCAATGCATGACTAGTGGTAATAACTTGAATTGTTAGGCTATGCATGACTAGTTGTAATAACTTGAATTGTTAGGCAATGCATGACTAGTGATAATAACTTGAATTGTTAGGCTATGCATGACTAGTAGTAACAACAATTGTTAGGCAATGCATGACTAGTTGTAATAACTTGAATTGTTAGGCTATGCATGACTAGTGGTAATAACTTGAATTGTTAGGCAATGCATGACTAGTGGTAATAACTTGAATTGTTAGGCTATGCATGACTAGTGGTAATAACTTGAATTGTTAGGCAATGCATGACTAGTGGTAATAACTTGAATTGTTAGGCTATGCATGACTAGTGGTAATAACTTGAATTGTTAGGCAATGCATGACTAGTGATAATAACTTGAATTGTTAGGCAATGCATGACTAGTAGTAACAACAATTGTTAGGCTATGCATGACTAGTAGTAACAACAATTGTTAGGCTATGCATGACTAGTAGTAACAACAATTGTTAGGCTATGCATGACTAGTGATAATAACTTGAATTGTTAGGCAATGCATGACTAGTGGTAATAACTTGAATTGTTAGGCTATGCATGACTAGTTGTAATAACTTGAATTGTTAGGCAATGCATGACTAGTGGTAATAACTTGAATTGTTAGGCTATGCATGACTAGTTGTAATAACTTGAATTGTTAGGCTATGCATGACTAGTGATAATAACTTGAATTGTTAGGCTATGCATTACTAGTAGTAACAACAATTGTTAGGCTATGCATGACTAGTAGTAACAACAATTGTTAGGCTATGCATTAGTGGTAATAACTTGAATTGTTGGGCTATGCATGAATACTGTTCAATTGAATTGTTAGGCAATGCATGACTAGTGATAATAACTTGAATTGTTAGGCAATGCATGACTAGTAGTAACAACAATTGTTAGGCTATGCATGACTAGTAGTAACAACAATTGTTAGGCTATGCATGACTAGTAGTAACAACAATTGTTAGGCTATGCATGACTAGTAGTAACAACAATTGTTAGGCTATGCATGACTAGTAGTAACAACAATTGTTAGGCTATGCATGACTAGTAGTAACAACAATTGTTAGGCTATGCATGACTAGTAGTAACAACAATTGTTAGGCTATGCATGACTAGTAGTAACAACAATTGTTAGGCTATGCATGACTAGTAGTAACAACAATTGTTAGGCAATGCATGACTAGTGGTAATAACTTGAATTGTTAGGCTATGCATGACTAGTTGTAATAACTTGAATTGTTAGGCAATGCATGACTAGTGATAATAACTTGAATTGTTAGGCTATGCATGACTAGTAGTAACAACAATTGTTAGGCAATGCATGACTAGTTGTAATAACTTGAATTGTTAGGCTATGCATGACTAGTGGTAATAACTTGAATTGTTAGGCAATGCATGACTAGTGGTAATAACTTGAATTGTTAGGCTATGCATGACTAGTGGTAATAACTTGAATTGTTAGGCAATGCATGACTAGTGATAATAACTTGAATTGTTAGGCAATGCATGACTAGTAGTAACAACAATTGTTAGGCTATGCATGACTAGTAGTAACAACAATTGTTAGGCTATGCATGACTAGTAGTAACAACAATTGTTAGGCTATGCATGACTAGTGATAATAACTTGAATTGTTAGGCAATGCATGACTAGTGGTAATAACTTGAATTGTTAGGCTATGCATGACTAGTTGTAATAACTTGAATTGTTAGGCAATGCATGACTAGTGATAATAACTTGAATTGTTAGGCAATGCATGACTAGTGGTAATAACTTGAATTGTTAGGCTATGCATGACTAGTTGTAATAACTTGAATTGTTAGGCTATGCATGACTAGTGATAATAACTTGAATTGTTAGGCTATGCATTACTAGTAGTAACAACAATTGTTAGGCTATGCATGACTAGTAGTAACAACAATTGTTAGGCTATGCATTAGTGGTAATAACTTGAATTGTTGGGCTATGCATGAATACTGTTCAATTGAATTGTTAGGCAATGCATGACTAGTGATAATAACTTGAATTGTTAGGCAATGCATGACTAGTAGTAACAACAATTGTTAGGCAATGCATGACTAGTAGTAACAACAATTGTTAGGCTATGCATGACTAGTAGTAACAACAATTGTTAGGCTATGCATGACTAGTAGTAACAACAATTGTTAGGCTATGCATGACTAGTAGTAACAACAATTGTTAGGCTATGCATGACTAGTAGTAACAACAATTGTTAGGCTATGCATGACTAGTTGTAATAACTTGAATTGTTAGGCAATGCATGACTAGTAGTAACAACAATTGTTAGGCTATGCATGACTAGTAGTAACAACAATTGTTAGGCTATGCATGACTAGTGGTAATAACTTGAATTGTTAGGCAATGCATGACTAGTGGTAATAACTTGAATTGTTAGGCTATGCATGACTAGTAGTAACAACAATTGTTAGGCTATGCCTGACTAGTGATAATAACTTGAATTGTTAGGCTATGCATGACTAGTAGTAACAACAATTGTTAGGCTATGCCTGACTAGTGGTAATAACTTGAATTGTTAGGCTATGCATGACTAGTAGTAACAACAATTGTTAGGCTATGCATAACTAGTAGTAACAACAATTGTTAGGCTATGCATGACTAGTAGTAACAACAATTGTTAGGCTATGCATGACTAGTAGTAACAACAATTGTTAGGCTATGCATGACTAGTGGTAATAACTTGAATTGTTAGGCTATGCATAACTAGTTGTAATAACTTGAATTGTTAGGCTATGCATAACTAGTTGTAATAACTTGAATTGTTAGGCTATGCATGACTAGTGGTAATAACTTGAATTGTTAGGCTATGCATGACTAGTGATAATAACTTGAATTGTTAGGCTATGCATTACTAGTAGTAACAACAATTGTTAGGCAATGCATGACTAGTGGTAATAACTTGAATTGTTAGGCTATGCATTAGTGGTAATAACTTGAATTGTTAGGCTATGCATGACTAGTGATAATAACTTGAATTGTTAGGCTATGCATAACTAGTGGTAATAACTTGAATTGTTAGGCTATGCATAACTAGTGGTGATAACTTGAATTGTTAGGCTATGCATAACTAGTGGTAATAACTTGAATTGTTAGACTATGCATGACTAGTTGTAATAACTTGAATTGTTAGGCTATGCATAACTAGTGGTAATAACTTGAATTGTTAGGCTATGCATAACTAGTTGTAATAACTTGAATTGTTAGGCTATGCATAACTAGTGGTAATAACTTGAATTGTTAGGCTATGCATGAATAGTGGTAATAACTTGAATTGTTAGGCTATGCATGACTAGTGATAATAACTTGAATTGTTAGGCTATGCATGACTAGTAGTAACAACAATTGTTAGGCAATGCATGACTAGTGGTAATAACTTGAATTGTTAGGCTATGCATGACTAGTGGTAATAACTTGAATTGTTAGGCAATGCATGACTAGTGATAATAACTTGAATTGTTAGGCAATGCATGACTAGTAGTAACAACAATTGTTAGGCTATGCATGACTAGTAGTAACAACAATTGTTAGGCTATGCATGACTAGTAGTAACAACAATTGTTAGGCTATGCATGACTAGTGATAATAACTTGAATTGTTAGGCAATGCATGACTAGTGGTAATAACTTGAATTGTTAGGCTATGCATGACTAGTTGTAATAACTTGAATTGTTAGGCAATGCATGACTAGTGATAATAACTTGAATTGTTAGGCAATGCATGACTAGTGGTAATAACTTGAATTGTTAGGCTATGCATGACTAGTTGTAATAACTTGAATTGTTAGGCTATGCATGACTAGTGATAATAACTTGAATTGTTAGGCTATGCATTACTAGTAGTAACAACAATTGTTAGGCTATGCATGACTAGTAGTAACAACAATTGTTAGGCTATGCATTAGTGGTAATAACTTGAATTGTTGGGCTATGCATGAATACTGTTCAATTGAATTGTTAGGCAATGCATGACTAGTGATAATAACTTGAATTGTTAGGCAATGCATGACTAGTAGTAACAACAATTGTTAGGCAATGCATGACTAGTAGTAACAACAATTGTTAGGCTATGCATGACTAGTAGTAACAACAATTGTTAGGCTATGCATGACTAGTAGTAACAACAATTGTTAGGCTATGCATGACTAGTAGTAACAACAATTGTTAGGCTATGCATGACTAGTAGTAACAACAATTGTTAGGCTATGCATGACTAGTTGTAATAACTTGAATTGTTAGGCAATGCATGACTAGTAGTAACAACAATTGTTAGGCTATGCATGACTAGTAGTAACAACAATTGTTAGGCTATGCATGACTAGTGGTAATAACTTGAATTGTTAGGCAATGCATGACTAGTGGTAATAACTTGAATTGTTAGGCTATGCATGACTAGTAGTAACAACAATTGTTAGGCTATGCCTGACTAGTGATAATAACTTGAATTGTTAGGCTATGCATGACTAGTAGTAACAACAATTGTTAGGCTATGCCTGACTAGTGGTAATAACTTGAATTGTTAGGCTATGCATGACTAGTAGTAACAACAATTGTTAGGCTATGCATAACTAGTAGTAACAACAATTGTTAGGCTATGCATGACTAGTAGTAACAACAATTGTTAGGCTATGCATGACTAGTAGTAACAACAATTGTTAGGCTATGCATGACTAGTGGTAATAACTTGAATTGTTAGGCTATGCATAACTAGTTGTAATAACTTGAATTGTTAGGCTATGCATAACTAGTTGTAATAACTTGAATTGTTAGGCTATGCATGACTAGTGGTAATAACTTGAATTGTTAGGCTATGCATGACTAGTGATAATAACTTGAATTGTTAGGCTATGCATTACTAGTAGTAACAACAATTGTTAGGCAATGCATGACTAGTGGTAATAACTTGAATTGTTAGGCTATGCATTAGTGGTAATAACTTGAATTGTTAGGCTATGCATGACTAGTGATAATAACTTGAATTGTTAGGCTATGCATAACTAGTGGTAATAACTTGAATTGTTAGGCTATGCATAACTAGTGGTGATAACTTGAATTGTTAGGCTATGCATAACTAGTGGTAATAACTTGAATTGTTAGACTATGCATGACTAGTTGTAATAACTTGAATTGTTAGGCTATGCATAACTAGTGGTAATAACTTGAATTGTTAGGCTATGCATAACTAGTTGTAATAACTTGAATTGTTAGGCTATGCATAACTAGTGGTAATAACTTGAATTGTTAGGCTATGCATGAATAGTGGTAATAACTTGAATTGTTAGGCTATGCATGACTAGTGATAATAACTTGAATTGTTAGGCTATGCATGACTAGTAGTAACAACAATTGTTAGGCAATGCATGACTAGTGGTAATAACTTGAATTGTTAGGCTATGCATGACTAGTGGTAATAACTTGAATTGTTAGGCAATGCATGACTAGTGATAATAACTTGAATTGTTAGGCAATGCATGACTAGTAGTAACAACAATTGTTAGGCTATGCATGACTAGTAGTAACAACAATTGTTAGGCTATGCATGACTAGTAGTAACAACAATTGTTAGGCTATGCATGACTAGTGATAATAACTTGAATTGTTAGGCTATGCATGACTAGTGGTAATAACTTGAATTGTTAGGCAATGCATGACTAGTGATAATAACTTGAATTGTTAGGCAATGCATGACTAGTAGTAACAACAATTGTTAGGCTATGCATGACTAGTAGTAACAACAATTGTTAGGCTATGCATGACTAGTAGTAACAACAATTGTTAGGCTATGCATGACTAGTGATAATAACTTGAATTGTTAGGCAATGCATGACTAGTTGTAATAACTTGAATTGTTAGGCTATGCATGACTAGTTGTAATAACTTGAATTGTTAGACTATGCATGACTAGTTGTAATAACTTGAATTGTTAGGCTATGCATGACTAGTGATAATAACTTGAATTGTTAGGCTATGCATTACTAGTAGTAACAACAATTGTTAGGCTATGCATGACTAGTAGTAACAACAATTGTTAGGCTATGCATGACTAGTAGTAACAACAATTGTTAGGCTATGCATGACTAGTAGTAACAACAATTGTTAGGCTATGCATGACTAGTAGTAACAACAATTGTTAGGCTATGCATGACTAGTAGTAACAACAATTGTTAGGCTATGCATGACTAGTAGTAACAACAATTGTTAGGCTATGCATGACTAGTAGTAACAACAATTGTTAGGCTATGCATGACTAGTAGTAACAACAATTGTTAGGCAATGCATGACTAGTGGTAATAACTTGAATTGTTAGGCTATGCATGACTAGTTGTAATAACTTGAATTGTTAGGCAATGCATGACTAGTGATAATAACTTGAATTGTTAGGCTATGCATGACTAGTAGTAACAACAATTGTTAGGCAATGCATGACTAGTTGTAATAACTTGAATTGTTAGGCTATGCATGACTAGTGGTAATAACTTGAATTGTTAGGCAATGCATGACTAGTGGTAATAACTTGAATTGTTAGGCTATGCATGACTAGTGGTAATAACTTGAATTGTTAGGCAATGCATGACTAGTGGTAATAACTTGAATTGTTAGGCTATGCATGACTAGTGGTAATAACTTGAATTGTTAGGCAATGCATGACTAGTGATAATAACTTGAATTGTTAGGCAATGCATGACTAGTAGTAACAACAATTGTTAGGCTATGCATGACTAGTAGTAACAACAATTGTTAGGCTATGCATGACTAGTAGTAACAACAATTGTTAGGCTATGCATGACTAGTGATAATAACTTGAATTGTTAGGCAATGCATGACTAGTGGTAATAACTTGAATTGTTAGGCTATGCATGACTAGTTGTAATAACTTGAATTGTTAGGCAATGCATGACTAGTGGTAATAACTTGAATTGTTAGGCTATGCATGACTAGTTGTAATAACTTGAATTGTTAGGCTATGCATGACTAGTGATAATAACTTGAATTGTTAGGCTATGCATTACTAGTAGTAACAACAATTGTTAGGCTATGCATGACTAGTAGTAACAACAATTGTTAGGCTATGCATTAGTGGTAATAACTTGAATTGTTGGGCTATGCATGAATACTGTTCAATTGAATTGTTAGGCAATGCATGACTAGTGATAATAACTTGAATTGTTAGGCAATGCATGACTAGTAGTAACAACAATTGTTAGGCTATGCATGACTAGTAGTAACAACAATTGTTAGGCTATGCATGACTAGTAGTAACAACAATTGTTAGGCTATGCATGACTAGTAGTAACAACAATTGTTAGGCTATGCATGACTAGTAGTAACAACAATTGTTAGGCTATGCATGACTAGTAGTAACAACAATTGTTAGGCTATGCATGACTAGTAGTAACAACAATTGTTAGGCTATGCATGACTAGTAGTAACAACAATTGTTAGGCTATGCATGACTAGTAGTAACAACAATTGTTAGGCAATGCATGACTAGTGGTAATAACTTGAATTGTTAGGCTATGCATGACTAGTTGTAATAACTTGAATTGTTAGGCAATGCATGACTAGTGATAATAACTTGAATTGTTAGGCTATGCATGACTAGTAGTAACAACAATTGTTAGGCAATGCATGACTAGTTGTAATAACTTGAATTGTTAGGCTATGCATGACTAGTGGTAATAACTTGAATTGTTAGGCAATGCATGACTAGTGGTAATAACTTGAATTGTTAGGCTATGCATGACTAGTGGTAATAACTTGAATTGTTAGGCAATGCATGACTAGTGATAATAACTTGAATTGTTAGGCAATGCATGACTAGTAGTAACAACAATTGTTAGGCTATGCATGACTAGTAGTAACAACAATTGTTAGGCTATGCATGACTAGTAGTAACAACAATTGTTAGGCTATGCATGACTAGTGATAATAACTTGAATTGTTAGGCAATGCATGACTAGTGGTAATAACTTGAATTGTTAGGCTATGCATGACTAGTTGTAATAACTTGAATTGTTAGGCAATGCATGACTAGTGATAATAACTTGAATTGTTAGGCAATGCATGACTAGTGGTAATAACTTGAATTGTTAGGCTATGCATGACTAGTTGTAATAACTTGAATTGTTAGGCTATGCATGACTAGTGATAATAACTTGAATTGTTAGGCTATGCATTACTAGTAGTAACAACAATTGTTAGGCTATGCATGACTAGTAGTAACAACAATTGTTAGGCTATGCATTAGTGGTAATAACTTGAATTGTTGGGCTATGCATGAATACTGTTCAATTGAATTGTTAGGCAATGCATGACTAGTGATAATAACTTGAATTGTTAGGCAATGCATGACTAGTAGTAACAACAATTGTTAGGCAATGCATGACTAGTAGTAACAACAATTGTTAGGCTATGCATGACTAGTAGTAACAACAATTGTTAGGCTATGCATGACTAGTAGTAACAACAATTGTTAGGCTATGCATGACTAGTAGTAACAACAATTGTTAGGCTATGCATGACTAGTAGTAACAACAATTGTTAGGCTATGCATGACTAGTTGTAATAACTTGAATTGTTAGGCAATGCATGACTAGTAGTAACAACAATTGTTAGGCTATGCATGACTAGTAGTAACAACAATTGTTAGGCTATGCATGACTAGTGGTAATAACTTGAATTGTTAGGCAATGCATGACTAGTGGTAATAACAACAATTGTTAGGCTATGCATGACTAGTAGTAACAACAATTGTTAGGCTATGCCTGACTAGTGATAATAACTTGAATTGTTAGGCTATGCATGACTAGTAGTAACAACAATTGTTAGGCTATGCCTGACTAGTGGTAATAACTTGAATTGTTAGGCTATGCATGACTAGTAGTAACAACAATTGTTAGGCTATGCATAACTAGTAGTAACAACAATTGTTAGGCTATGCATGACTAGTAGTAACAACAATTGTTAGGCTATGCATGACTAGTAGTAACAACAATTGTTAGGCTATGCATGACTAGTGGTAATAACTTGAATTGTTAGGCTATGCATGACTAGTGGTAATAACTTGAATTGTTAGGCTATGCATAACTAGTTGTAATAACTTGAATTGTTAGGCTATGCATAACTAGTTGTAATAACTTGAATTGTTAGGCTATGCATGACTAGTGGTAATAACTTGAATTGTTAGGCTATGCATGACTAGTGATAATAACTTGAATTGTTAGGCTATGCATTACTAGTAGTAACAACAATTGTTAGGCAATGCATGACTAGTGGTAATAACTTGAATTGTTAGGCTATGCATTAGTGGTAATAACTTGAATTGTTAGGCTATGCATGACTAGTTGTAATAACTTGAATTGTTAGGCTATGCATAACTAGTGGTAATAACTTGAATTGTTAGGCTATGCATAACTAGTTGTAATAACTTGAATTGTTAGGCTATGCATAACTAGTGGTAATAACTTGAATTGTTAGGCTATGCATAACTAGTTGTAATAACTTGAATTGTTAGGCTATGCATAACTAGTGGTAATAACTTGAATTGTTAGGCTATGCATAACTAGTGGTAATAACTTGAATTGTTAGGCTATGCATGAATAGTGGTAATAACTTGAATTGTTAGGCTATGCATAACTAGTGGTAATAACTTGAATTGTTAGGCTATGCATGAATAGTGGTAATAACTTGAATTGTTAGGCTATGCATGACTAGTAGTAACAACAATTGTTAGGCTATGCATGACTAGTAGTAACAACAATTGTTAGGCTTGACTGAGAGAACATCCCACTTAACAGCGAACAGAGATCTAAATAAACCAATCAAATGCATAGAATAACAAAAGGGGTGATGTTTGTTTACCTTCTCGTACTTCTCCTTCAGCTTTGCAGCCTTTTTCTCATAGGGCACCTTGTCTTCCGCTGTCAGGTTGTTCCACTTCTCTCCCAGCTTCTTGGCCACATCACCGATAGACAGGCCAGGGGTCTCCCCCTTCACCTGGGGTCGGAAATCAGCGCAGAAGATGAAGAAAGCAGACCTGGAGGATGGGTGAAGAAGAAGAACAGGAGGAGAGGAAACAGACGGGTCACTTGTTTTTGTTTGGTTGTCAATTAAATCGATTGTTTGTTGGGAAACACTGATGTTTTATTTGAGTGCTAACGGAGCTGCTTTAAATGCAGTACGTGTGTTATTGTTCATTATTTTATTAGTAATTGTTTTCATAACTTACTTTAGGCACATTTTAACCGATACAGCCGGACATCCGGAGTTGAATCTCTGCACATTATCCATGAATTATGAGTTTTGGAAGGGGGGCGGGGGGGGTGATTGTCTTTTAGTGACAGGCAGTACTCACGATGGTCTCTTGGGGGCATTGGGGTCCTTAAACCTCTTCTTCTTCTCTCCCTTCGGAGGAATGTAGCTCCTCATCTCCCTCTCATAACGCACCTTGTCCAGCTTGGCCAGATCCTCAAACTTCCCCTTCTCCTTGGCAGACATGGTCTGAGGGAAGCAGAAGGTGTGATCAGATGTCAACAGTTTGTTTGTGTTTGTGTGTGTGTGCACGTGCATGTGTGTGTGTGTGTGTGAGTGTGTGTGTGTGCGCGTGCGTGTGTGTGTGATTGTGAGTGTGTGTGTGTGCGCATGCGTGAGTGTGTGATTGTGTGTGTGTGCGTGTGTGATTGTGAGTGTGTGTGCATGTGTGTGCGTGTGATTGTGAGTGTGTGTGTGCGATTGTGAGTGTGTGATTGTGAGTGTGTGTGCGTGCGTGTGTGTGTGTGATTGTGAGTGTATGCGTGTGTGTGTGTGCGTGTATGTGTGATTGTGAGTGTGTGTGCGTGCGTGTGTGTGTGTGTATGCGTGTGTGTGTGTGCGTGTATGTGTGATTGTGAGTGTGTATGCGTGTGTGTGTGTGTGCGTGTGTGCGTGTTGGTTAGGTGCTACACAGTGGTAGAGGAACAGAACGTAAACAATGACATGCAAGGGGTGGCAGATTAGTATGGAACAACTTAGCTGTGACACCGTTCATTTGAAACTATCTCGTACCAGACAACTATCACGGGACTACAAGTGGTACAGGACAGTGTCCACTAAAGGGTTCTGCATCCCAAAATGGCACACTATTCCAATTTAGTGCACTACTTTCAACCAGGGCCCATAGGGTGCTGATGAAAAGTAGTGCACTATGTAGGGAATGGGGTGCCAGTCAGTCACAGCTGAGATGTGTTCCATACTTACCTTCCATCTCTCAGAGCACTTCTTGGAGAACTCGGAGAAGTTGACGGAAGCTTCCGGGTGTTTCTTCTTGTGCTCCTCTCGACAGGTCTGGACAAAGTAGGCATAGGAGGACATCTTGCCCCTCGGCTTCGTTGGATCTTTCCCCATCTCAATATCGGTATCTAAAATGGATCAGAGAGAAGGTTTTTAGAAGTTATCAAAATGGCAAAGAAAAGCAAAACCACAAAATAAAACAGGTCACATTTGATTCAGTATATTCTGACCCCCCCTCCCTAAAAAACACAAGTCACATTTGATTCAGTATATTCTGACCCCCCCCCCTAAAAAACACAAGTCACATTTGATTCAGTATATTCTGACCCCCCCCCCTAAAAAACACAAGTCACATTTGATTCAGTATATTCTGACCCCCCCCCCCCTAAAAAACACAAGTCACATTTGATTCAGTATATTCTGACCCCCCCCCCCTAAAAAACACAAGTCACATTTGATTCAGTATATTCTGACCCCCCCCCCCTAAAAAACACAAGTCACATTTGATTCAGTATATTCTGACCCCCCCCCCCCCTAAAAAACACAAGTCACATTTGATTCAGTATATTCTGACCCCCCCCCCCCTAAAAAACACAAGTCACATTTGATTCAGTATATTCTGACCCCCCCCCCCCCCTAAAAAACACAAGTCACATTTGATTCAGTATATTCTGACCCCCCCCCCTAAAAACACAAGTCACATTTGATTCAGTATATTCTGACCCCCCCCCCTAAAAAAACACAAGTCACATTTGATTCAGTATATTCTGACCCCCCCCCTAAAAAACACAAGTCACATTTGATTCAGTATATTCTGACCCCCCCCCCTAAAAAACACAAGTCACATTTGATTCAGTATATTCTGCCCCCCCCCCCTAAAAAACACAAGTCACATTTTATTCAGTATATTCTGACCCCCCCCCCCTAAAAAACACAAGTCACATTTGATTCAGTATATTCTGCCCCCCCCCCTAAAAAACACAAGTCACATTTGATTCAGTATATTCTGACCCCCCCCCCCTAAAAAACACATGTCACATTTTATTCAGTATATTCTGACCCCCCCCCCCCTAAAAAACACAAGTCACATTTGATTCAGTATATTCTGACCCCCCCCCCTAAAAAACACAAGTCACATTTGATTCAGTATATTCTGACCCCCCCCCCCTAAAAAACACAAGTCACATTTGATTCAGTATATTCTGACCCCCCCCCCCTAAAAAACACAAGTCACATTTGATTCAGTATATTCTGACCCCCCCCCCCTAAAAAACACAAGTCACATTTGATTCAGTATATTCTGACCCCCCCCCCCCTAAAAAACACAAGTCACATTTGATTCAGTATATTCTGACCCCCCCCCCTAAAAAACACAAGTCACATTTGATTCAGTATATTCTGACCCCCCCTCCCTAAAAAACACAAGTCACATTTGATTCAGTATATTCTGACCCCCCCCCCCTAAAAAACACAAGTCACATTTGATTCAGTATATTCTGACCCCCCCCCCTAAAAAACACAAGTCACATTTGATTCAGTATATTCTGACACCCCCCCCCTAAAAAACACAAGTCACATTTGATTCAGTATATTCTGACCCCCCCCCCTAAAAAACACAAGTCACATTTGATTCAGTATATTCTGACCCCCCTCCCCCCCTAAAAAACACAAGTCACATTTGATTCAGTATATTCTGACCCCCCCCCCCTAAAAAACACAAGTCACATTTTATTCAGTATATTCTGACCCCCCCCCCTAAAAAACACAAGTCACATTTGATTCAGTATTTTCTGACCCCCCCCCCCCCCCCCCCCTGTAAGAAACACGATTTACTGCCATATATTCTGAAATGTTACCTAAATGCTTTCATGCAAACCGCACGTGATTGGAGATCTGCCTTTGTTTTCAGTAATGACCTATCAGATTGCGCGGTATCGGCTACAGGTGGTGGATGATCGAGCTAATAGTTGATTCGTAGACATTTTCTCCCAATCTCAGCCATGGAACTCTGCAGCAGCTCTTTCAACGCGAGTTCAGATATTTTTCTCCCAACTTGTTATTTTGGAAGGCCATCCTGATCTGGTAAGAGTCTGTGTGGTTCCATAAAACCTTCCACTTCTTAATGATTGGCCTGACTGTACTCAACGTATAGGAAATTTTCTTATAACGTACCCCTAGTCTGTTATCGATCTACAACTTTATCCCTGAACTCTTCTGAAAGCTCTTTGTTCTTTGTGATTGAAGCTATGGTTGAAATTCACAACATGATGGAAGGCCCTCACAGAGACAGGTGTATATTGCATTACAGGTGGAAGGCCCTTTTTCAAGATGTTACAAATATTTGTTGCATCTGAGTTATTAGATTTGCTTTGACAAAAGGGGCTGAAAACATATTTAATAATATTTGACCTTTTTTTTTTTTTTTTATAATTTATTTTCTATCATTTGGGTTCCCCCTTCCCCTACCAGGCTGGACTCAATAGACTGTTTCCTGCCCTTACTTACTCTTGGCATCAGAACTGTAAACGCAGCTCTCTGCGAATAAACACGTCCGGTTCTGTGTGTTTGATAGAAAATAAGTTTGTGGAAACAAACCCTTGTCTGTAGGAACGTTTACGGACTGTCACGCGGAATGTGCCCTTTGCTGAAAACACAGCCGTTACCTTTACTGGTCAAATCATGCGAAATGTAAAAAAAATAAAAAATAGACGCTATTTTCATGCATTTTGTACAGTCTTACGTTAGTCACCTCATATTTGTGAGTTGTTTCGTTTTTAATGCAGAATGCCTGTCATTTAATCATTGGAGTTTTAGCTACAGAACGTTAGAAGTTCTCATTCTACAAGGGGGAAAAATCCTTTAAACTTTGTCAAGTGTAGAACATGGGATACCCTTCGGACAGATTTGACATTTTTCACTATTTCACGAACTAAATCGGAAAGAAAATGAGAAATACATAAAGTACCAGGTTTCTGATTAATTCGTGTATAATGTTATTAAAATGATACTAGTGCATTTAGCTAACTCTATAGAAATCTATTCCTTAGAAAAAAACAAAACCCGAAAAATCTAGAAAAAAAAAATACCCTAAAACCACAAAATAAAGTCAAAATATGTTTCAATTTCGATTCAGCAACATTTGGAAAAAAAATTAAAATGTGGAAAAAAAATTCTCGTGAAATTCCCTATTAATATTGCTGGTATGGCTTCATGTCTGTGTTGTAGCAAAGCAATGCGTTTCTATCTGTCGAGTGAAGTAGTAATGGCGCATAAGGCTTCTCGTTGAAGGAAAAAGGAGGTCAACAAACGACGGCAATATTTCTTCTTCCATTTTGTGAGAAAGCCTTCTTCATGAAAGAAAGTCGCCCTGAAATGTCTCCACCCGCATTCCCGATCGCATTTTGAATCGAAAAATATGTTGACAAAGCCCGTTAGCTTGACCATGATTTTCCCCGGTAGATTCCTATTGCAATAACCGTGGTGTATAGTGATACACTGGGTCTGTGCTATGCCTATGTGCGGGCTGTGTAGAGTCCTATGAGCTCGGAATGGCCGCTTGTGTCTTCATCCACTAACATGGAGAATATGGCTCCTTCTCTTTGTGTCAATGCACAGCCATTGCATGCAAGTAGAGGGCAGAGCGACCGCGGGGTACCCACCTCTTTTCAATCTGCGATTTCAACTCTTTTATTTCAACAGAAAAATACAAAAAGACTGTCGTTGGAATAAGGAGAGATGGGCCTTTCATTTTCATTTTTTATATTTTACAGTTAGACACATGGTTGGTGATAAATCACGGTTTGAAAAAGTTGGAAGTGAACTGCGATTGTATGGCTGGCTCCGCAGTTACTGTCTGCCTTGTTTCCTATGCGAGTACAGTCAGCCATTACAGTAAAGCGCAGATTCCCGAGGTAATTTCTCACCCTATTATGAGGCAATTTGTGGAAGAAAAAAAATAACGAACAGTTACAATTTTCAGAGCACATTTCTTTCTCTCAATGTTTTCTATATTTTCATTGTCACTCTTCCCATGGTTTCATCTTCGTATGACAGGCATCACAGCCTCGCAATACACTGCAATGGGCACAAGTCTCATGTTTGTGCGCTACCTTGCTAGCCAGCTGTCCACTGAACATTATTGATTTTTAACTCGGTAAATACACCGCATTTTATAATAACACTGCAACAATTACCTGATATTAATTTATAAAATATATATATATTTTTTAAATGTAGACTATTTTAGTTTTCGCCTTTTTTCAACCAGAGGCTAAATACTGTGTGCTTCGCTGGCAATTTTCTTGGTAGTTTTTGACCGGTTTCTTCGAATAAAAAAAAAAATCACATTTTTTTTTTTGCAAACCTAACATGGTCAATACATTTCAAAGGAAATTTCTAAATTGTCTTGTTATTTTTTCATCCTTACCGACACTTCTCATATATTTTTTTCTCTCCCTCTATCGTGTGAGATACTTACCAAAGGCTGCCGCTTGGATCTCAAATGCACTGCAATGGCTGTAATGTGGAACACCAAAACGAATGCGATACGCAGTGTCTTGTCGCTTCTCTAACATCACTCTCAGTGGAGCTCTCTCTCTCTCCTCCCTTCCCATTGGCTACCGCCAAGTTTTGTGCCAGTCTGATAGGATATAACTTTTTCATTGTCCTAATATCAGACGATGCGCCATTGGCTACCTTTTGTGAAACGTCACGGGAGTTGTAAAATGGCGCGGTGATACGAACATTTTTGTTGTTGTTGCTGGTGCTGAGCTTCCTGGATGTTTGTAGAGTGGTTTGCCCATAGCATTGAGTTTCTGTGCGTTGAACACAGTGAAACGCAAATGAATGGGACAACTGCGGAGCGTTTTGGTGAGCAACAGCGTGTTAAAGTGAACTGGAACAAGGTGTTGGTGGGAAGTTCCCACCCCACCCCCAATGATCAATTGCAACCATTGACTATTCACACCATTCTATGTTAATTACCTGTATTAGCAAATTAAGACTTTGTTAATAGAATATATTAGGATGGTGAGTTTTAAATAGGAATAATAGAAAAGTGTTTGAAGGGACCTCTTGGTAGGATGATACAGTATATCACGTAGAAGGAATTTGAGATATTTTTTGTCGTTTGTAATGAACCAATGAATGACATGGTACAGTATACACTATCAATGCAGATGTATCAATGACAGTATATCGAGGCAGTATTAAGCAAGGTTCTTATTTTCGACAGAAGACGGCGTTTATTATGTTATTAGTGATTGTTTAGGAGAAATACAAGATTATTTAACAAATGTTCATTACACGGTATAAATCTAATGCACGTTGATAGCAGAAGGAGAGTCTATAATGCGGTTTAATGAAAACGGTAGCCAATAAAACTAAAAGTAGACAAGCAATTTTAAGACCATTTATTTTTCTATTCTATCTGTCCTCACTATAGTCCTCATTGTCACAAACGGAACCATCCGTTTTATGTGCGGTCCTCTGGCTATATGAAGCAGTGTTGACGCGCTTTTATCGGCTACAGTTCTGACTCCAACCGTTACTTTATACCGTTATTTTTATGCTTTTGTAACTCTGCGTTTTTGTTCGAATGTTTATTTATATATATTTTAGTTCACCTTTATTTAACCAGGTAGGCTAGTTGAGAACACCTTTATTTAACCAGGTAGGCTAGTTGAGAACACCTTTATTTAACCAGGTAGGCTAGTAGAGAACACCTTTATTTAACCAGGTAGGCTAGTTGAGAACACCTTTATTTAACCAGGTAGGCTAGTTGAGAACACCTTTATTTAACCAGGTAGGCTAGTTGAGAACACCTTTATTTAACCAGGTAGGCTAGTTGAGAACACCTTTATTTAACCAGGTAGGCTAGTTGAGAACACCTTTATTTAACCAGGTAGGCTAGTTGAGAACACCTTTATTTAACCAGGTAGGCTAGTTGAGAACACCTTTATTTAACCAGGTAGGCTAGTTGAGAACACCTTTATTTAACCAGGTAGGCAAGTTGAGAACACCTTTATTTAACCAGGTAGGCTAGTTGAGAACACCTTTATTTAACCAGGTAGGCTAGTTGAGAACACCTTTATTTAACCAGGTAGGCTAGTTGAGAACACCTTTATTTAACCAGGTAGGCTAGTTGAGAACACCTTTATTTAACCAGGTAGGCTAGTTGAGAACACCTTTATTTAACCAGGTAGGCTAGTTGAGAACACCTTTATTTAACCAGGTAGGCTAGTTGAGAACACCTTTATTTAACCAGGTAGGCTAGTTGAGAACACCTTTATTTAACCAGGTAGGCCTAGTTGAGAACACCTTTATTTAACCAGGTAGGCTAGTTGAGAACACCTTTATTTAACCAGGTAGGCTAGTTGAGAACACCTTTATTTAACCAGGTAGGCTAGTTGAGAACACCTTTATTTAACCAGGTAGGCTAGTTGAGAACACCTTTATTTAACCAGGTAGGCTAGTTGAGAACACCTTTATTTAACCAGGTAGGCTAGTTGAGAACACCTTTATTAACCAGGTAGGCTAGTTGAGAACACCTTTATTTAACCAGGTAGGCTAGTTGAGAACACCTTTATTTAACCAGGTAGGCTAGTTGAGAACACCTTTATTTAACCAGGTAGGCTAGTTGAGAACACCTTTATTTAAACCAGGTAGGCCTAGTGTTGAGAACACCTTTATTTAACCAGGTAGGCTAGTTGAGAACACCTTATTTTAAACCAGGTAGGCTAGTTGAGAACACCTTTATTTAACCAGGGAGGCTAGTTGAGAACACTTTATTTAACCGGTAGGCTAGTTGAGAACACCTTTATTAACCAGGTAGGCTAGTGAGAACACCTTTATTTAACCAGGTAGGCTAGTTGAGAACACCTTTATTACCAGGTAGGCTAGTTGAGAACACCTTTATTTAACCAGGTAGGCTAGTTGAGAACACCTTTATTTAACCAGGTAGGCTAGTTGAGAACACCTTTATTTAACCAGGTAGGCTAGTTGAGAACACCTTTATTTAACCAGGTAGGCTAGTTGAGAACACCTTTATTTAACCAGGTAGGCTAGTTGAGAACACCTTTATTTAACCAGGTAGGCTAGTTGAGAACACTTTATTTAACCAGGTAGGCTAGTTGAGAACACCTTTATTTAACCAGGTAGGCTAGTTGAGAACACCTTTATTTAACCAGGTAGGCTAGTTGAGAACACCTTTATTTAACCAGGTAGGCTAGTTGAGAACACCTTTATTTAACCAGGTAGGCTAGTTGAGAACACCTTTATTTAACCAGGTAGGCTAGTTGAGAACACCTTTATTTAACCAGGTAGGCTAGTTGAGAACACCTTTATTTAACCAGGTAGGCTAGTTGAGAACACCTTTATTTAACCAGGTAGGCTAGTTGAGAACACCTTTATTTAACCAGGTAGGCTAGTTGAGAACACCTTTATTTAACCAGGTAGGCTAGTTGAGAACACCTTTATTTAACCAGGTAGGCTAGTTGAGAACACCTTTATTTAACCAGGTAGGCTAGTTGAGAACACCTTTATTTAACCAGGTAGGCTAGTTGAGAACACCTTTATTTAACCAGGTAGGCTAGTTGAGAACACCTTTATTTAACCAGGTAGGCTAGTTGAGAACACCTTTATTTAACCAGGTAGGCTAGTTGAGAACACCTTTATTTAACCAGGTAGGCTAGTTGAGAACACCTTTATTTAACCAGGTAGGCTAGTTGAGAACACCTTTATTTAACCAGGTAGGCTAGTTGCTAGTTGAGAACACCTTTATTTAACCAGGTAGGCTAGTTGAGAACACCTTTATTTAACCAGGTAGGCCTAGTTGAGAACACCTTTATTTAACCAGGTAGGCAGTTGAGAACACCTTTATTTAACCAGGTAGGCTAGTTGAGAACACCTTTATTTAACCAGGTAGGCTAGTTGAGAACACCTTTATTTAACCAGGTAGGCTAGTTGAGACCACCTTTATTTAACCAGGTAGGCTAGTTGAGAACACCTTTATTTAACCAGGTAGGCTAGTTGAGAACACCTTTATTTAACCAGGTAGGCTAGTTGAGAACACCTTTATTTAACCAGGTAGGCTAGTTGAGAACACCTTTATTTAACCAGGTAGGCTAGTTGAGAACACCTTTATTTAACCAGGTAGGCTAGTTGAGAACACCTTTATTTAACCAGGTAGGCCAGTTGAGACACCTTTATTAACCAGGTAGGCTAGTTGAGAACACCTTTATTTAACCAGGTAGGCTAGTTGAGAACACCTTTATTTAACCAGGTAGGCTAGTTGAGAACACCTTTATTTAACCAGGTAGGCTAGTTGAGAACACTTTATTTAACCAGGTAGGCTAGTTGAGAACACCTTTATTTAACCAGGTAGGCTAGTTGAGAACACCTTTATTTAACCAGGTAGGCTAGTTGAGAACACCTTTATTAACCTGGTAGGCTAGTTGAGAACACCTTTATTTAACCAGGTAGGCCAGTTGAGAACACCTTTATTTAACCAGGTAGGCTAGTTGAGAACACCTTTATTTAACCAGGAGGCCAGTTGAGAACACCTTTATTTAACCAGGAAGGCCAGTTGAGAACACCTTTATTTAACCAGGAGGCCAGTTGAGAACACCTTTATTTAACCAGGAAGGCCAGTTGAGAACACCTTTATTTAACCAGGTAGGCCAGTTGAGAACACCTTTATTTAACCAGGTAGGCTAGTTGAGAACACCTTTATTTAACCAGGTAGGCTAGTTGAGAACACCTTTATTTAACCAGGTAGGCTAGTTGAGAAACACCTTTATTTAACCAGGTAGGCTATTGAGAACACCTTTATTTAACCAGGTAGGCTAAGTTGAGACACCTTTATTTAACCAGGTAGGCTAGTTGAAGACACCTTTATTTAACCAGGTAGGCCAGTTGAGAACACCTTTATCTAACCAGGTAGGCTAGTTGAGAACACCTTTATTTAACCAGGTAGGCTAGTTGAGAACACCTTTATTTAACCCAGGTAGGCTAGTTGAGAACACCTTTATTTAACCAGGTAGGCTAGTTGAGAACACCTTTATTTAACCAGGTAGGCTAGTTGAGAACACCTTTATTTAACCAGGTAGGCTAGTTGAGAACACCTTTATTTAACCAGGTAGGCTAGTTGAGAACACCTTTATTTAACCAGGTAGGCTAGTTGAGAACACCTTTATTTAACCAGGTAGGCTAGTTGAGAACACCTTTATTTAACCAGGTAGGCTAGTTGAGAACACCTTTATTTAACCAGGTAGGCTAGTTGAGAACACCTTTATTTAACCAGGTAGGCTAGTTGAGAACACCTTTATTTAACCAGGTAGGCTAGTTGAGAACACCTTTATTTAACCAGGTAGGTAAGTTGAGAAACACCTTTATTTAACCAGGTTATAGGGCTAGTGAGAACACCCTTTATTTAACCAGGTAGGCTAGTTGAGAACACCTTTATTTAACCAGGTAGGCTAGTTGAGAACACCTTTCATTTAACCAGGTAGGCTAGTTGAGAACACCCTTTATTTAACCAGGTAGGCTTAGTTGAGAAACACCTCTTATTTTTAGTTAACCAGGTGGCTAGTGAGAACACCTTTATTTAACCAGGTAGGCTAGTTGAAGAACACCTTTATTTAACCAGGTTAGGCCTAGTTGAGAACACCTTTATTTAACCAGGTAGGCCTAGTTGAGAACACCTTTATTTAACCAGGTAGGCTAGGTGAGAACACCTTTATTTAACCAGTAGGCCTAGTTGAGGAACACCTTTATCTAACCCAGCTAGTGCGCATTAAGGCTATGAGAACACCTTTATTTAACCAGTAGGTAGGCTAGTTGAGAACACCTTTATTTAACAGGTAGGCCAGTTGAGAACCACCTTTATTTAACCAGGTAGGCTAGTTGAGGAACCCCATTATTTAACCAGGTAGGCATAGTTGAGAACACCTTTATTTAACCAGGTTAGGCTTAGTTGAGAACACACCTTTATTAACCAGGTAGGCTAGTTGAGAACACCGTTATTTAACCAGGTAGGCTAGTTGAGAACACCTTTATTTAACCAGGTAGGCTAGTTGAGAACACCTTTATTTAACCAGGTAGGCTAGTTGAGAACACCTTTATTTAACCAGGTAGGCTAGTTGAGAACACCTTTATTTAACCAGGTAGGCTAGTTGAGAACACCTTTATTTAACCAGGTAGGCTAGTTGAGAACACCTTTATTTAACCAGGTAGGCTAGTTGAGAACACCTTTATTTAACCAGGTAGGCTAGTTGAGAACACCTTTATTTAACCAGGTAGGCTAGTTGAGAACACCTTTATTTAACCAGGTAGGCTAGTTGAGAACACCTTTATTTAACCAGGTAGGCTAGTTGAGAACACCTTTATTTAACCAGGTAGGCTAGTTGAGAACACCTTTATTTAACCAGGTAGGCTAGTTGAGAACACCTTTATTTAACCAGGTAGGCTAGTTGAGAACACCTTTATTTAACCAGGTAGGCTAGTTGAGAACACCTTTATTTAACCAGGTAGGCTAGTTGAGACCACCTTTATTTAACCAGGTAGGCTAGTTGAGAACACCTTTATTTAACCAGGTAGGCTAGTTGAGAACACCTTTATTTAACCAGGTAGGCTAGTTGAGAACACCTTTATTTAACAGGTAGGCTAGTTGAGAACACCTTTATTTAACCAGTAGGCTAGTTGAGAACACCTTTATTTAACCAGGTAGGCTAGTGAGACACCTTTATTTAACCAGGTAGGCCAGTTGAGAACACCTTTATTTAAACCGGAGGCTAGTTGAGAACACCTTATGTTAACCAGGTAGGGGCTACGGTGAGAGAACACCTTTATTTAACCAGGTAGGCTAGTTGAGAACACCTCTTATTTAACAGGTAGCTAGTGAGAACACCTTTATTTAACCAGGTAGGCTAGTTGAGAACACCTTTATTTAACCAGGTAGGCTAGTTGAGAACACCTTTATTTAACCAGGTAGGCTAGTTTGAGAACACCTTTATTTAACCAGGTAGGCTAGTTGAGAACACCCTTTATTTAACCAGGTAGGCTAGTTGAGAAACACCTTTATTAACCAGGTAGGCTAGTTGAGAACACCTTTATTTAACCAGGTAGGCTAGTTGAGAACACCTTTATTTAACCAGGTAGGCTAGTTGAGAACACCTTTATTGTAACCAGGTAGGCTAGTTGAGAACACCTTTATTTAACCAGGTAGGCTAGTTGAGAACACCTTTATTTAACCAGGTAGGCTAGTTGAGAACAACCTTTATTAACCAGGTAGGCTAGTTGAGAACACCCTTTATTTAACCAGGTAGGCTAGTTGAGAACACCTTTATTTAACCAGGTAGGCTAGTTGAGAACACCTTTATTTAACCAGGTAGGCTAGTTGAGAACACCTTTATTTAACCAGGTAGGCTAGTTGAGAACACCTTTATTTAACCAGGTAGGCTAGTTGAGAACACCTTTATTTAACCAGGTAGGCTAGTGAGAACACCTTTATTTAACCAGGTAGGCTAGTTGAGAACACCTTTATTTAACCAGGTAGGCTAGTTGAGAACACCTTTATTTAACCAGGTAGGCTAGTTGAGAACACCCTTTATTTAAACCAGGTAGGCTAGTGGTGATAACACCTTTATTTAACCAGGTAGGCTAGTTGAGAACACCTTTATTTAACCAGGTAGGCTAGTTGAAACACCTTTAGTTTAACCAGGTAGGCTAGTTGAAACACCTTTATTTAACCAGGTAGGCTAGTTGAAACACCTTTATTTAACCAGGTAGGCTAGTTGAGAACACCTTTATTTAACCAGGTAGGCTAGTGAGACACCTTTATTTAACCAGGTAGGCTAGTGAGAACACCTTTATTTAACCAGGTAGGCTAGTTGAGAACACCTTTATTTAAACCAGGTAGGCTAGTTGAGAACACCTTTATTTAACCAGGTGGCTAGTTGAGAACACCTTTATTTAACCAGGTAGGCTAGTTGAGAAACACCTTTATTAACCAGGTAGGTCTGAGTTGAGGAACACACCTTCCTATATTTAACCAGGTAGCTAGGATTGAGAACACCTTTATTTAACCAGTAGGCTAGTTGAGAAACACCTTTATTTAAACCAGGTAGGCCTAGTGAGAATACCTTTATTTAACCAGGTAGGCTAGTTGAGAACACCTTTATTAACCAGGTAGGCCAGTTGAGAACACCTTTATTTAACCAGGTAGGCTAGTTGAGAACACCTTTATTTAACCAGGTAGGCTAGTTGAGAACACCTTTATTTAACCAGGTAGGCTAGTGAGAACACCTTTATTAACCAGGTAGGCTAGTTGAGAACACCTTTATTTAACCCAGGTAAGGCTAGTTGAGAACACCTTTATTTAACCAGGTAGGCTAGTTGAGAACACCTTTATTTAACCAGGTAGGCTAGTTGAGAACACCTTTATTTAACCAGGTAGGCTAGTTGAGAACACCTTTATTTAACCAGGTAGGCTAGTTGAGAACACCTTTATTTAACCAGGTAGGCTAGTTGAGAACACCTTTATTTAACCAGGTAGGCTAGTTGAGAACACCTTTATTTAACCAGGTAGGCAGTTGAGAACACCTTTATTTAACCAGGTAGGCTAGTTGAGAACACCTTTATTTAACCAGGTAGGCTAGTTGAGAACACCTTTATTTAACCAGGTAGGCTAGTTGAGAACACCTTATTTAACCAGGTAGGCCTAGTTGAGAACACCTTTATTTAACCAGTAGGCTAGTTGAGAACACCTTATTAACCAGGTAGCTAGTTGAGAACACCTTTATTTAACCAGGTAGGCTAGTTAGAACACCTTTATTTAACCAGGATAGGCTAGTTGAGACCACCTTTATTTAACCAGGGTAGGCTAGTTGAGAACACCTTTATTTAACCAGGTAGGCTAGTTGAGAACACCTTTATTTAACCAGGTAGGCCTAGTTGAGAACACCATTTATTTAACCAGGTAGGCTAGTTGAGAACACCTTTAATTTAACCAGGTAGGCTAGTTGAGAACAACCTTTATGTAACCAGGTAGGACTAGTCTGAGAACAACCTGTATTTAACCAGGTAGGCTAGTTGAGAACACCTTTATTTAACCAGGTAGGCTAGTTGAGAACACCTTTATTTAACAGGTAGGCTAGTTGAGGAAACACTTATTGAACCACGGTAGGCTAGTTGCGAACATCCTTTATTTAACCAGGTAGGCCAGTTGAGAACACCTTTATTTAACCAGGTAGGCTAGTTGAGAACACCTTTATTTAACCAGGTAGGCTAGTTGAGAACACCTTTATTTAACCAGGTAGGCTAGTTGAGAACACCTTTATTTAACCAGGTAGGCTAGTTGAGAACACCTTTATTTAACCAGGTAGGCTAGTTGAGAACACCTTTATTTAACCAGGTAGGCTAGTTGAGAACACCTTTATTTAACCAGGTAGGCTAGTGGATAACACCTTATTTAACCAGGTAGGCTAGTTTGAGAACACCGTTATTTAACCAGGTAGGGCTAGTTGAGAAACACATTTATTTAACCAGGTAGGCCTAGTGAGACACCTTTATTTAACCAGGTAGGCTAGTTGAAGAACACCTTTATTTTAATCCCAGGTGTAGGCTAGTTGAGAACACCTTTATTGTAAATACCAGGTACGGCTAGCTTGAGAACACATTTATTTAAACCCAGGTAGGCTAGTTGGAGAACACCTTTATTTAACCAGGGTAGGCTAGTTACCTTTACCAGTAGGCTTAAGTTGAGACACCTTATTTAAACAGGTAGGGCTAGTGAGAACACCTTTATTTAATCTACAAGGTAGGCTAGTTGAGAAACACCTTTATTGAACCGGTATGGCTAGTTGAGAACCTTTATTTAAACCAGGTAGGCTAGTTGGAAACACCTTTATTTAACCAGTGTAGGCTAGTTGAGAACACCTTTTATTAACCAGGTAGGCTAGTTGGAGAACACCTTATTTAACCAGGTAGGCTAGTTGAGAACACCTTTATTTAACCAGGTAGGCTAGTTGAGAACACCTTTATTAACCAAGGTAGGCTAGTGAGAGAACACCTTTATTTAACCAGGTAGGCTAGTTGAGAACACCTTTATTTAACCAGGTAGGCTAGTTGAGAAACCTTTATTTAACCAGGTAGGCTAGTTGAGAACACCTTTATTTAACCAGGTAGGCTAGTGAGAACACCTTTATTTAACCAGGTAGGCAGTTGAGAACACCTTTATTTAACCAGGGTAGGCTAGTTGAGAACACCTTATTTAACCAGGTAGGCTAGTTGAGAACAACCTTTATTTAACCAGGTAGGCTAGTTGAGAACACCTTTATTTAACCAGGTAGGCTAGTTGGAACACCTTTATTTAACCAGGTAGGCTAGTTGAGAACACCTTTATTTAACCAGGTAGGCTAGTTGAGAAACACCTTTATTTAACCAGGTAGGCTAGTTGAGAAACACCTTTATTTAACCAGGTAGGCTAGTTGAGAACACCTTTATTTAACCAGGTAGGCTAGTTGAGAACACCTTTATTTTAACAGGTAGGCTAGTTGAGAACACCTTTATTTAACCAGGTAGGCTAGTTGAGAACACCTTTATTTAACCAGGTAGGCTAGTTGAGAACACCTTTATTTAACCAGGTAGGCTAGTTGAGAACACCTTTATTTAACCAGGTAGGCTAGTTGAGAACACCTTTATTTAACCAGGTAGGCTAGTGAGAACACCTTTATTTAACCAGGTAGGCTAGTTGAGAACACCTTTATTAACCAGGTAGGCTAGTTGAGAACACCTTTATTTAACCAGGTAGGCTAGTTGAGAACACCTTTATTTAACCAGGTAGGCTAGTTGAGAACACCTTTATTTAACCAGGTAGGCTAGTTGAGAACACCTTTATTAACCAGGTAGGCTACCAGTAGGCTAGTTGAGAACACCTTTATTTAACCAGGTAGGCTAGTTGAGAACACCTTATTTAACAGGTAGGCTAGTTGAGAACACCTTATTTAACCAGGTAGGCTAGTTGAGAACACCTTTATTTAACCAGGTAGGCTAGTTGAGAACAACCTTTATTTAACCAGGTAGGCTAGTTGAGAACACCTTTATTTAACCAGGTAGGCTAGTTGAGAACACCTTTATTTAACCAGGTAGGCTAGTTGAGAACACCTTTATTTAACCAGGTAGGCTAGTTGAGAACACCTTTATTTAACCAGGTAGGCTAGTTGAGAACCACCTTTATTTTAACCAGGTAGGCTAGTTGAGAACACCTTTATTTAACCAGGTAGGCTAGTTGAGAAACACCTTTATTTAACCAGGTAGGCTAGTTGAGAACACCTTTATTTAACCAGGTAGGCTAGTTGAGAACACCTTTATTTAACCAGGTAGGCTAGTTGAGAACACCTTTATTTAACCAGGTAGGCTAGTGAGAACACCTTTTATTAACCAGGTAGGCTAGTTGAGAAACACTTATTTAACCAGGTAGGCTAGTTTGAGAACACCTTTATGTAACCAGGGGTAGGCTAGGTTGAGAACACCTTTATTTAACCAGGTAGGCTAGTTGAGAAAACCTTTATTTTAACCAGGATAGGCTAGTTGATAACACCTTTATTTAACAGGTAGGCGAGTTGAGGAACCACCTTTATTTAACCAGGTAGGCCTAGTTGAGAACACCTTTATTTAACCCAGGTAGGCTAGTTGAGAACACTTTATTTAACCAGGTAGGCTAGTTGAGGAACACCTTTATTTAACCAGGTAGGCTAGTTGAGAACACATCTTATTTAACCAGGTAGGCTAGTTGAGAACACCTTTATTTAACCAGGTAGGCTAGTTGAGAACACCTTTATTTAACCAGGTAGGCTAGTGAGAACACCTTTATTTAACCAGGTAGGCTAGTTGAGAACACCTTTATTTAACCAGGTAGGCTAGTTGAGAACACCTTTATTTAACCAGGTAGGCTAGTTGAGAACAACTTTATTTAACCAGGTAGGCTAGTTGAGAACACCTTTATTTAACCAGGTAGGCTAGTTGAGAACACCTTTATTTAACCAGGTAGGCTAGTTGAGAACACCTTTATTTAACCAGGTAGGCTAGTTGAGAACAAGTTCTCATTTGCAACTGCGACCTGGCCAAGATAAAGCATAGCAGTGTGAGCAGACAACAAAGAGTTACACATGGAGTAAACAATTAACAAGTCAATAACACAGTAGAAACAAACAAATCTATATACATTGTGTGCAAAAGGCACGAGGAGGTAGGCAATAAATAGGCCATAGGAGTGAATGATTACAATTTGGCAGATTATGTAGCTAAAGGCTCAACCTTTTGGATACATGCATTAGGATTAGGCAAGTGCATCGCTGGAGACCTGCTAGAAAACGTTGATGTCAAGGCGCTGACACATGCGTGTATGTTCCAATTCTCACATGCGCCAGCGCTCCTATGAATAGAACTGTATTGCGTTCCACAGGCCCATAAGGGCGCATTCAATTCACACGTATAAGGTCAATCCGTGCATTGATTGAAGCATAACTTAAAAGTTAAATAAAAACAATCATATGTCATTAAGAAATATAATATTATTTAGATTTTGACAAATTTTGACAGATATGATTGGACCTTTGTAGATAGCGCTATATTCCATGCTCTTTATACACCCTTTATATATTTGTATCACAGTGAATGATGGTTTTCTCATTCCTTAGTCCCTCAAGCTCAAATTCATCATCATCATCATCATACCAGTAACCTAAGAGTAACCAGTAACCCCATTTTGCCATGAGGCTGAGAGAAAATTGTGCCATTTTTAAAGCTAATTTCTAGTCAATAAAATAGTAATAATAATGGTTTATGGGTGATGGTGATAATCATGCTTTCCTTCCACAGTCTGATATTCATTTGCTTCTTTTTATTTTTTAGCAAACCTTTGTCGGCATCATCATCTAAAATGAAACAGCCCTGGATTTACAGTGTTCCGCTACAATCGATCAATCAATCGATCAATCAATCAATCAATCAATCAGTAAGGAATCCTGCTTTATATATATAGGATTGTAGGGATGATGATGATGATGATGATGATGATAATGATTGTCTTGGGAGGTAGGTTTGGTTACCCTCTCCATTGTCTTGGGAGGTAGGTTTGGTTACCCTCTCCATTGTCTTTGGAGGTAGGTTTGGTTACCCTCTCCATTGTCTTGGGAGGTAGGTTTGGTTACCCTCTCCATTGTCTTGGGAGGTAGGTTTGGTTACCCTCTCTATTGTCTTTGGAGGTAGGTTTGGTTACCCTCTCTATTGTCTTTGGAGGTAGGATTGGTTACCCTCTCCATTGTCTTGGGAGGTAGGTTTGGTTACCCTCTCTATTGTCTTGGGAGGTAGGTTTGGTTACCCTCTCTATTGTCTTTGGAGGTAGGTTTGGTTACCCTCTCTATTGTCTTTGTAGGTAGGATTGGTTACCCTCTCCATTGTCTTGGGAGGTAGGTTTGGTTACCCTCTCCATTGTCTTGGGAGGTAGGTTTGGTTACCCTCTCTGTTGTCTTTGGAGGTAGGTTTGGTTACCCTCTCCATTGTCTTGGGAGGTAGGATTGGTTACTCTCTCTATTGTCTTTGGAGGTAGGTTTGGTACCCTTAGACATACAGAACAGTGAAAGGGAGACACTGATTGTGGCATCTATCAGATTTTGCCATGGGAATACATTCTAGCACAGTGCTATAAAAAATAAAGGGGAAGCAATGGATGATACTTAACATTTGAAAAGGGACATGTCACAGTCACATCTTTTAAACAAAGAGAAATTCTCAATGGAGCCGGCCCTCATAGACACTGATCTGCGATTAGTGTAGCAATTCCACCTCTCATATTTACCATCAGGACTCAGGGAGCTGAAACTGAACCCAGATCTGTGCCTAAGGGCAACTTTTATCCAGAGCCCCATTTGTCTCTGTCTAGCTATTAAACTGTCATCCGTCCCATGTGGGAGTAGTAGCAGTAGTACCTGCAGCATGATGACAGAAAGTCACACAGCCTGTCCATGAAGCACAAGGAGAGGAGAGGAGAGTGGGGTAGGGAAGAGGAGAGGAGAGGACAGGAGAGGAGAGGAGGGGATAGAAGGGTGGGGTAGGAGAGAGAAGGAGAGGATGAGAAGGAGAAGGAGAGGATGAGAAGAGAGGAGAGGAGAAACAGAGAGGAGGGTGGGGTAGGGAAGAGGAGGAAAGGACAGGAGAGGAGGGGATAGAAGGGTGGGGTAGGAGAGAGAAGGAGAGGATGAGAAGGAGAAGGAGAGGATGAGAAGAGAGGAGAGGAGGGTGAGGGGAGAGGAGAGAAGGGTGGGGTAGGAGAGAGAAGGAGAGGATGAGAAGAGAGGAGAGGAGAGGAGAGGAGAGGAGAGGAGAGGAGAGGAGAGGAGAAACAGAGAGGAGGGTGGGGTAGGGAAGAGGAGAGAGGAGGAAAGGACAGGAGAGGAGAGGAGGGGATAGAAGGGTGGGGTAGGAGAGAGAAGGAGAGGATGAGAAGGAGAAGGAGAGGATGAGAAGAGAGGAGAGGAGGGTGAGGGGTGAGGGGAGAGGAGAGAAGGGTGGGGTAGGAGAGAGAAGGAGAGGATGAGAAGAGAGGAGAGGAGGGTGAGGGGAGAGTTCATCACCAATGTATCTATGCATTCTAATGAGGCCTCTCTGGGAAAAAAATATGCAAATTAATTTGTCATCAGAAGAAAAAATAGAGGACAGCAGCGGTGCTGCAGGAGGGGCTGGAAGAAGGGGTGTCGGAGTGTGTGTGTGTGTGTGTTTATGTGTACGTTCATGTGTGTGTGTTGGGGTGGTGGGGGGGTATGGGGAAAAGGGAAATAGGGAAAGGGGGGGAGCGAGGCACCACAGAGGAAACAAGGGGAGAGGTATGGGGGTACAGCCGGGGAAAAAAAGGAAAGGGGTGGGAGGTATAAACGAGAGACAGTAGAAGGGGATGTGGGGGGAGGAAAGACAGGAGCACTGAGCTATAAATGAAGGGGGCATTGTTTTTCAGATAACGGGTACCTCACCGCCCCGCCTTCTCGCCTCAGTACCCCGAAACCCCCCGTACCCCAAAGAACCCCCATACCCCCTCTTCGTTTAATATTTCTCCTCTTGTAAATTCAAATCAGAAAGCGCCACTTAAAAATGTGGATAACAAAGGATGAAATATTCGCATTTTACTCTATTTTACATTAGTCTTGTTTTTTTTGTGTTTTTTTTTACAGTTCCCTCCTTTAGAATAGTAATACAGCACTTATTCACATTATGAATACGCATATTATCTTATATTATCATCAAATGTATTCAATTGATTAGATTTCATTATTATTATTATTAAATACAAAGCCCTCATCACACCAGTCAGGTCAGTGGTACTCTGGGCTATATTACCGGCTAGCTAGCAAAACATATCCTTTTTCAGAACCTCTGGGCCTTCACAGTGTCTGTGTGTCGCAGCTACTTGAATCTGCTGTTCTTTCTCGATTTGAATCACATTGTACCAAGTCTAGACAATAAGGTGTAATACATTTATCTGACCAGTGGGAGGCGGTACAACAACGGCTTGTTTTCTCGTTCGAAAGGGGGAAGGTAAACTTTGCTACACAAACCGGCGTCAAGCCCCCAACCGGAAACAGGAAGTTTCGACCACGATACAGGGACGCGAATGGAAAACGACACACCACCGGCAGGAGTTGATGAATTATCGTGATTACCATCGTCTCTAAATTGAATAGAGTATGCTCTTTAGCGAGGTAGGTAAAAAATAATAGCCAGGTTTGAGGTCCAGCAGCGCATTCTCGAACTACTCGGTAGCTAGCTAAGGTTAGCTTGCATTGCTAATAAGCTAGCTAATCAGCACCACCTTAGATTAGCAAGCTAGCTAACGTTGGTATTTTTATATATTTTTTGTGTTCCGAGTTTCATGTGGTATCATAGTAGCAATTGGATCCATTATGATCATATGAACTGTATTTTGACATTATTAACAATTAAGCGTTAAGCCGTTAGCGTGCGATCCAAACGTAATGCCAACGTTTTGCTACGTTAACTTTGCCAATGTGCTGTTCCCCCCCCCCCTGTAGCCCTTCATGCGGAGGAGGTGAGCCTGGTTGGTCACAGGGATATGGTAATGTATAGTGACTAGCGCTGGACACAGACAGCACTGGACACAACAACAACAACAACAAGGAACAGCAGATTTGCCTGTGATGAGTTGCGAAGGCACTGGTTTGGGGGCCCCGGGCCCACTTGCAGGGTATTGGGAAAAAGTCAGTCGAACTCATTTGTCTTCCTCTCCTCTACCCTTGCTGTCACTTGTGCAAAGCTATTTTGGATTTAAGGATTTATATTGGGTATAATCTCCTTATTGTATCCAAATCAAAATCCAACAAAATAATATACTCAATGAAAATTGGAAATCTTTGCTTTTAAAAGGCGAAACGTTTGTGTGGATGTTTTTTTGAGGCTTTACATCAATTGATATGCCGTCTGGTACATTGCACATGATGCATGTCCCTGTGAACTCAGACTCAAATCACTTCATTATGATTGGACTGGACTCTAATAATATTCAGCTCTGATACTTTGATACTCGCTCTAACAAACTCAATGATCCTGTGTACTCTGACCTGATACTCCAGAGTACTATATGACATTGACATATTATCTAAATATCTTATAATCAATGACAGTGTATTCGATACACTTAAACAGGGGTGGGGGAACTCCAGTCCTCCAGGGCCTGATTGGGGGTGTTACACTCTTTCTCCATCCCTAGCAAACACAGATGATTAATCACATTGTAATTCTAAACTGAAGATCGTGATTAGGTGATTATTGGAGTCAGGTGTGTTAGCAAGGGGGATGGGGGGCAAAACAGTGACACCTATCAGGCCCTCGAGGACTGGAATTACCCACCCCTGCACTAAAGCACTGAATTATATTTAGAAAGATATCCAATGACATTCCATGTTTACTCAATGATACTGTATGACGACACTCAGCGATGCTCAACTGTTCTCAATTATGCTGTACGATGCTCTGCGATGTGTTACGGTGTGTTGTCTCCTAGGCGACAAAGCTGCCCTCCCTTCTCCTGATATCGATCAAGTTATTAACATGTTCTTTGGTGTCATAATGATTGGTCCCTCCTGCAGATCCAGGAGCGCTCAGCCTCGTTGGAGACCTGTCCGTGGTGTGCTGCTAAAGGGCAGACTCGGGCTCTGCGTTCCTATAGGATCAGCATCCAGGAGGTCATCACCCTCTGCACTGACCCACAGGTATGCTAACGCGAACACAATCAGCACGACATCGACAAAAACAGTGGGGTATTTCACAAAGCAGGGCCAATGAGTGAGGATCAAAGACACAAGTTTTAATGGTTTGTCTGAAACAAGATGCCCGTTTTAGTAGTTTGTCTGAAACAAGATGCCCGTTTTAGTAGTTTGTCTGAAACAAGATGCCGTTTTAGTAGTTTGTCTGAAACAAGATGCCCGTTTTAGTAGTTTGTCTGAAACAAGATGCCGTTTTAGTAGTTTGTCTGAAACAAGATGCCGTTTTAGTAGTTTGTCTGAAACAAGATGCCCGATTTAGTAGTTTGTCTGAAACAAGATGCCCGATTTAGTAGTTTGTCTGAAACAAGATGCCCGATTTAGTAGTTTGTCTGAAACAAGATGCCCGATTTAGTAGTTTGTCTGAAACAAGATGCCCGATGTAGTAGTTTGTCTGAAACAAGATGCCCGATTTAGTAGTTTGTCTGAAACAAGATGCCCGATTTAGTAGTTTGTCTGAAACAAGATGCCCGATGTAGTAGTTTGTCTGAAACAAGATGCCCGATGTAGTAGTTTGTCTGAAACAAGATGCCCGATGTAGTAGTTTGTCTGAAACAAGATGCCCGATGTAGTAGTTTGTCTGAAACAAGATGCCCGATGTAGTAGTTTGTCTGAAACAAGATGCCCGATGTAGTAGTTTGTCTGAAACAAGATGCCTGATTTAGTAGTTTGTCTGAAACAAGATGCCCGATTTAGTAGTTTGTCTGAAACAAGATGCCCGATTTAGTAGTTTGTCTGAAACAAGATGCCCGATTAGTAGTTTGTCTGAAACAAGATGCCCGTTGTAGTAGTTTGTCTGAAACAAGATGCCCGATTTAGTAGTTTGTCTGAAACAAGATGCCCGATTTAGTAGTTTGTCTGAAACAAGATGCCGTTTTAGTAGTTTGTCTGAAACAAGATGCCCGATTTAGTAGTTTGTAGTAGTTTGTCTGAAACAAGATGCCCGATTTAGTAGTTTGTCTGAAACAAGATGCCCGATTTAGTAGTTTGTCTGAAACAAGATGCCCGATTTAGTAGTTTGTCTGAAACAAGATGCCAGATTTAGTAGTTTGTCTGAAACAAGATGCCCGATTTAGTAGTTTGTCTGAAACAAGATGCCCGTTTTAGTAGTTTGTCTGAAACAAGATGCCCGATTTAGTAGTTTGTCTGAAACAAGATGCCCGATTTAGTAGTTTCCTTTAAAACATTGTTTCAGTGTCTGGGTTGGCTTTGTTGTCTGGCGTAGTGGCAGTATTACGAGGGTCTTAAGGCATGGGTGAGTTCTGTTACTGTTGGTAGTAAATACAGTCGGACACTTTGCTAACGTGTCCTCACCCTGTCCTCCTGCTAAAGTGGCCTTTCACTGTCCTCCTGCTAAAGTGGCCTTTCACTGTCCTCCTGCTAAAGTGGCCTTTCACTGTCCTCCTGCTAAAGTGGCCTTTCACTGTCCTCCTGCTAACGTGGCCTTTCACTGTCCTCCTGCTAAAGTGGCCTTTCACTGTCCTCCTGCTAAAGTGTCCTTTCACTGTCCTCCTGCTAACGTGTCCTTTCACTGTCCTCCTGCTAACGTGTCCTTTCACTGTCCTCCTGCTAACGTGTCCTTTCACTGTCCTCCTGCTAACGTGTCCTTTCACTGTCCTCCTGCTAACGTGTCCTTTCACTGTCCTCCTGCTAACGTGTCCTTTCACTGTCCTCCTGCTAAAGTGTCCTTTCACTGTCCTCCTGCTAACGTGTCCTTTCACTGTCCTCCTGCTAACGTGTCCTTTCACTGTCCTCCTGCTAACGTGTCCTTTCACCGTGCTACGTTATAGAGAGTGGATGTTGTCCTTGGCCTCACCTTGACAGAAAGAGTGAATAAAAGTTCTAGGTTGAAGAAGTTGCCCGTTGATGATAATTTATTTGTTGTTGCCAGGCCTTAAATAACAATTTTGTTCTTAATTGACTAGCCTTTTTTTAAATATACCTACCCATCTAAATAACCTCTACCCTCTGGCCCCCGCCCACAGTGCCTGTTTCCCCTGGTCTCCCGGCCTTTGGAAGATGTCCTGGCCAGCCTCGTACCCCCTCTACCCCAAACACAGACGGGGAGGAAGAGGAAGAGTCCCAGTGGGTTGGAAAACGGAGACTCTGTATCTTCCCCCAAAAGCGCACGATCGGAGGAGGCCGTGTCACAGAATGAGAGTCGCCCAGTCGTGAGGATCACCAGCTCCAAACTCAATGAGGAAGACTGCTTTCATAAGACGAAGCACACGACACCAGTACAGAAGGAGAGAATCGGCCAATCAGAACCCACAGACATGGAGCTGGTGGATAAAACCCTCAACTATCCACTTCCTGAGAGGGGAGGGGCCAATGGATACCACAAGGATTCTGATTGGCCGATACCAGAGGAAATGGACCAGAAAGTCCTAGATGAGGGAGAAGGTGATGTCTTTCTCCCAGAGGAGGGTACACCTACTTTAGACAAGGGGTTGCATCTCCCAGAGAAGACTATACCTACGTCACAACTGTCTTTTGTAGATGCTGAGCCTGTACCAAAGGAGATTATCTGTCCCATTGACGAGGCTGTTTCTGTCCCAGAGAAGAATGTGGCTGCTCCAGTTTTGGCTCCACGGGTAACTGTCCCTAATTTACAGGACCCCGTCCGTCTCCTAGAGGCTCTGATTGTCCCAGGGGAGGCTGTGTCTCTGCTAGAGGAGGCTCTGATTGTCCCAGGGGAGGCTGTGTCTCTGCTAGAGGAGGCTCTGATTGTCCCAGGGGAGGCTGTCTCTCTGCTAGAGGAGGCTCTATCCGTCCCAGGGGAGACTGTCTCTCTGCTAGAGGAGGCTCTATCCGTCCCAGGGGAGGCTGTCTCTCTGCTAGAGGAGGCTCTACCTGTCCCAGGGGAGGCTGTCTCTCTGCTAGAGGAGGCTCTACCTGTCCCAGGGGAGGCTGTCTCTCTGCTAGAGGAGGCTCTACCTGTCCCAGGGGAGGCTGTCTCTCTGCTAGAGGAGGCTCTACCTGTCCCAGGGGAGGCTGTCTCTCTGCTAGAGGAGGCTCTACCTGTCCCAGGGGAGGCTGTCTCTCTGTTAGAGGAGGCTCTACCTGCCCCAGGGGAGGCTGTCTCTCTGCTAGAGGAGGCTCTACCTGTCCCAGGGGAGGCTGTCTCTCTGCTAGAGGAGGCTCTACCTGTCCCAGGGGAGGCTGTCTCTCTGCTAGAGGAGGTTCTACCTGCCCCAGGGGAGGCTGTCTCTCTGCTAGAGGAGGCTCTACCTGCCCCAGGGGAGGCTGTCTCTCTGCTAGAGGAGGCTCTACCTGTCCCAGGGGAGGCTGTCTCTCTGCTAGAGGAGGCTCTACCTGCCCCAGGGGAGGCGGTCTCTCTGCTAGAGGAGACTCTACATGTCCCAGGGAAGGCTGTCTCTCTGCTAGAGGAGGCTCTACCTGTCCCAGGGGAGGCTGCTTTAGAGAAAGATGAGGAGGATCTGCCTGTCTTTGATGAGGAAGTGAAGATACAGGATGAAGAGCGGCCCCCGCAAGGGGTCTGTAGACCCTGCAGTGTGGACCTCAGTCAGAGCAAAGTGCATGATGGTCAGGAAGATGACGGTCCTATCAGAGCTAGAAGAAGAGCTCAGAACGCCCGACAACTAAGCGACGAGGACGAGGAACAGGAAGTAAGCGTCAAAGAGGAAGTGGAAGTCCTGACACCGGCGCCGAAAAAGAAAAGGGGCCGGCCAAGAAAGACTCCTCTTATTAAATACACGCAGGAAGTGTTGCCCGCCTTTGACCCGGGACTGATCTCGACGGGGGAGTTGGTCCCAGTTCCCGGACCTCACCTGTTCTGGAAGAATGAGTACAGTCTGGGTTGGCTGGACACCTTGCTGGTAGCGCTGGTCCACTGTCGCACCCTGAGGGACAGACGACCCATCAAGAGGCCCACTGTCGGTCAACCGGTCTGGGATCTGTGTGAGCGGTACGACCGAGCCTGTAGTCTCAGCACAGCCTACCAACACACTGGCGCAGGTGGGTGGACATGTCTATTCACTAAAGTTTGTTTGTATTGATGTACCACATTGGCAGCTAAGAGCTGAATATCTATTTGAGACAGAATGTATTCGTACACTCTCTTGCTCTTATCCAATACAACTGCCGTCAACAGGAGCTCTTGTGTAGTCCTCTCTCTTTGCCATTGGACAGCATTTTCCACTTTCCAGAGAAGTCCTAAACAAGTGTTTTTTTGTTGTTGTTTATTTAGTTGGTCCTACATGAATGTTTACACCTGATGTGAGTCCTTCTCCCCGTCTCTCACCTCTCTCCAGATGGTGTCGTCCGAGTGCCCTTCGCCGTGTCACAGAGGGTCCAGACTGAGATGCAGGCCATCAGGATGGCCATCTTTAAACTGCTGGAGCCTCTGCTGAAATGTAAACTGGGTAAGAATCGGCGTGCATACGTTTTTAAGAAATGGTTGGTGTCCCATTTACATCAGAGATCTGTATATAATGACAAGATGCTCGTCTCCTTCACTCCTCTGTGCTGTGCACCTTCTCATTTACACCAGAGGTCTGTATGCTCTCGAGTGGCTAGATGTTCTTGGTTGTTGCTTATTTATAAAACCCTCTTAGGCCTCACTCCCCCCTATCTGAGATATCTACTGCAGCCCTCATCCTCCACATACAACACCCATTCTGCCAGTCACATTCTGTTAAAGGTCCCCAAAGCACACACATCCCTGGGTCGCTCCTCTTTTCAGTTCGCTGCAGCTAGCGACTGGAACGAGCTGCAACAAACACTCAAACTGGACAGTTTTATCTCCATCTCTTCATTCAAAGACTCAATCGTGGACACTCTTACTGACAGTTGTGGTTTCTTTGTGTGATGTATTGTTGTCTCTACCTTCTTGCCCTTTGTGCTGTTTTCTGTACCCAATAATGTTTGTACCATGTTTTTGTGCTGCTACCATGTTGTCATGTGTTGCTACCATGTTGTTGTCATGTGTTGCTACCATGTTGTTGTCATGTGTTGCTACCATGCTGTTGTCATGTGATGCTACCATGTTGTTGTCATGTGTTGCTACCATGCTGTTATGTGTTGCTACCATGTTGTCATGTGTTGCTACCATGTTGTCATGTGTTGCTACCATGCTGTTGTCATGTGTTGCTACCATGTTGTGGAGCTACCATGTTGTTGTCATGTGTTGCTACCATGTTGTTGTCATGTGTTGCTACCATGCTGTTATGTGTTGCTACCATGTTGTCATGTGTTGCTACCATGTTGTTGTCATGTGTTGCTACCATGCTGTTGTCATGTGTTGCTACCATGTTGTGGAGCTACCATGTTGTTGTCATGTGTTGCTACCATGTTGTTTTCATGTGTTGCTACCATGTTGTTGTCATGTGCTGCTACCATGTTGTGTGTGACGTTAACTTCAGTGTGTTGTATTGAGTAGAGGTGTTTATGTAGCACATGTGCAGAGCCTATAGAAAACGGGAACAGGCGACCTGGAGAGGAGGAAGGGGGGCCCTGTGGTATCACCATACTACTTGGTATCGTGATACTTGGCCTGATATTATTAGCAAAATGTTGGTATCGTGATACTTGGCCTGATATCGTTAGTCAAATGTTGGTATTCCAGATGGACCTGATTTTTACCTCACCCTGACCCCTGACCTCACCCTGACCCCTGCTGTGTTGTCTGCTCTCCGGCAGGTCAGAATGAGAGGCTGGTTTTCGTCCTGCCTCTCCTCCTCGGGGCTGACTCCTGGGCCGACCGTCTCTTCCAGCATGAGTATGACTGGCAGTTCCAGTGTAACTCATCAACTTGCCAGCACGCCACCAAAACAAAGTAAGAGCTGTCGATAACTTGTTGGGGACAGTTTTCTGGACAGAGATTAAACCTATGTACTGTACTCTATATCATCTACTGCATCTTTATGTAATACATGCATCACTTGTGTCTATAAGGTAGTAGTTTTGGAATTGTTAGTTAGATTACTCGTTGGTTATTACTGCATTGTCGGAACTAGAAGCACAAGCATTTCGCTACACTCGCATTAACATCTGCTAACCATGTGTATGTGACAAATAAAATAGATTTGATTTGACCGAGTCTTGGACTAAAGAAGCACTTTCAATGGAGAATATATCACATGTTATTGGTCACAGTCACATGGTTAGCAGATGTTATTGGTCACATACACATGGTTAGCAGATGTTATTGGTCACATACACATGGTTAGCAGATGTTATTGGTCACAGTCACATGGTTAGCAGATGTTATTGGTCACATACACATGGTTAGCAGATGTTAATGGTCACAGTCACATGGTTAGCAGATGTTATTGGTCACATACACATGGTTAGCAGATGTTATTGGTCACATACACATGGTTAGCAGATGTTATTGGTCACAGTCACATGGTTAGCAGATGTTATTGGTCACATACACATGGTTAGCAGATGTTAATGGTCACAGTCACATGGTTAGCAGATGTTAATGGTCACAGTCACATGGTTAGCAGATGTTAATGGTCACAGTCACATGGTTAGCAGATGTTAATGGTCACAGTCACATGGTTAGCAGATGTTATTGGTCACATACACATGGTTAGCAGATGTTATTGGTCACAGTCACATGGTTAGCAGATGTTAATGGTCACAGTCACATGGTTAGCAGATGTTAATGGTCACAGTCACATGGTTAGCAGATGTTAATGGTCACAGTCACATGGTTAGCAGATGTTAATGGTCACAGTCACATGGTTAGCAGATGTTATTGGTCACAGTCACATGGTTAGCAGATGTTAATGGTCACAGTCACATGGTTAGCAGATGTTAATGGTCACAGTCACATGGTTAGCAGATGTTAATGGTCACAGTCACATGGTTAGCAGATGTTAATGGTCACAGTCACATGGTTAGCAGATGTTATTGGTCACAGTCACATGGTTAGCAGATGTTAATGGTCACAGTCACATGGTTAGCAGATGTTATTGGTCACATACACATGGTTAGCAGATGTTAATGGTCACATACACATGGTTAGTAGATGTTAATGGTCACATACACATGGTTAGCAGATGTTATTGGTCACATACACATGGTTAGCAGATGTTAATGTCGTTAATGAGTGAAATGCTTGTGCTTCTTTATTTATTTATTTATTTCACCTTTATTTAACCAGGTAGGCTAGTTGAGAACACCTTTATTTAACCAGGTAGGCTAGTTGAGAACACCTTTATTTAACCAGGTAGGCTAGTTGAGAACACCTTTATTTAACCAGGGAGGCTAGTTGAGAACACCTTTATTTAACCAGGTAGGCTAGTTGAGAACACCTTTATTTAACCAGGTAGGCCAGTTGAGAACACCTTTATTTAACCAGGTAGGCTAGTTGAGAACACCTTTATTTAACCAGGTAGGCTAGTTGAGAACACCTTTATTTAAACAGGTAGGCTAGTTGAGAACACCTTTATTTAACCAGGTAGGCTAGTTGAGAACACCTTTATTTAACCAGGTAGGCCAGTTGAGAACACCTTTATTTAACCAGGTAGGCTAGTTGAGAACACCTTTATTTAACCAGGTAGGCAAGTTGAGAACACCTTTATTTAACCAGGTAGGCAAGTTGAGAACACCTTTATTTAACCAGGTAGGCTAGTTGAGAACACCTTTATTTAACCAGGTAGGCTAGTTGAGAACACCTTTATTTAACCAGGTAGGCTAGTTGAGAACACCTTTATTTAACCAGGTAGGCAAGTTGAGAACAAGTTCTCATTTACAATTGCGACCTGGCCAAGATAAAGCAAAGCAGTTCGACAGATAAAACGACACAGAGTTACACATGGAGTAAAAACAAACATACAGTCAATAATGCAGTATAAACAAGTCTATATACAATGTGAGCAAATGAGGTGAGAAGGGAGGTAAAGGCAAAAAAGGCCAAGATGGCAAAGTAAATACAATATAGCAAGTAAAATACTGGAATAGTGGTTTTGCAATGGAAGAATGTGCAAAGTAGAAATAAAAAAATAATGGGGTGCAAAGGAGCTAAATAAATAAATAAATTAAAATTAAATACAGTTGGGAAAGAGGTAGTTGTTTGGGCTAAATTATAGGTGGGCTATGTACAGGTGCAGTAATCTGTGAGCTGCTCTGACAGTTGGTGCTTAAAGCTAGTGAGGGAGATAAGTGTTTCCAGTTTCAGAGATTTTTGTAGTTCGTTCCAGTCATTGGCAGCAGAGAACTGGAAGGAGAGGCGGCCAAAGAAAGAATTGGTTTTGGGGGTGACTAGAGAGATATACCTGCTGGAGCGTGTGCTACAGGTGGGAGATGCTATGATGACCAGCGAGCTGAGATAAGGGGGGACTTTACCTAGCAGGGTCTTGTAGATGACACTCCCACTGCGATACCGTCGACTCCCACTGCGATACCGTCGACTCCCACTGCGATACTGTCGACTCCCACTGTCGACTCCCACTGCGATACCGTCGACTCCCACTGCGACTTCTAGTTCAGACCGTGCAGTAATATCTAGCAAGGAATCTAACAATTTCACAACAACTACCTAATACACACACATCTAAAGGGGTGAATGAGAATATGTACATATAAATATATGGATGAGAGATGGACGAACGGCATCGGCAAGATGCAGTAGATGGTATAGAGTACATTATATACATATGATATGACTGTAAACATTATTGAAGTGACTAGTGATACATTTGTTAAAGTGGCCAATGATTTGAGTCTGTAGGCAGCAGCCTCTCTGTGTTAGTGATGGCTGTTTAACAGTCTGATGGCCTTGAGATAGAAGCTGTTTTTCAGTCTCTCGGTCCCTGCTTTGATGCACCTGTACTGACCTCGCCTTCTGGAAGAAAAACGTTGTGAACAGGCAGTGGCTCAGGGTGGTTGTTGTCCTTGATGATCGTTATGGCGTTCCTGTGACATTCATTTCTCGATCAGAGATTTAGTGATCAATATCCCCATTAGTCGTCATCCTAGAAGATCTTTTTTTGACGACTTCTTAATTTTTCATGGTACTCCCACTGCGATACCGTCGACTCCCACTGCGATACCGTCGACTCCCACTGCGATACCGTCGACTCCCACTGCGATACCGTCGACTCCCACTGCGATACCGTCGACTCCCACTGCGATACCGTCGACTCCCACTGCGATACCGTCGACTCCCACTGCGATACCGTCGACTCCCACTGCGATACCGTCGACTCCCACTGCGATACCGTCGACTCCCACTGCGATACCGTCGACTCCCACTGCGATACCGTCGACTCCCACTGCGATACCGTCGACTCCCACTGCGATACCGTCGACTCCCACTGTCGACTCCCACTGCGATACCGTCGACTCCCACTGCGATACCGTCGACTCCCACTGCGATACCGTCGACTCCCACTGCGATACCGTCGACTCCCACTGTCGACTGTCACTGCGATACCGTCGACTCCCACTGCGATACCGTCGACTCCCACTGCGATACCGTCGACTGTCACTGCGATACCGTCGACTCCCACTGCGATACCGTCGACTGTCACTGCGATACCGTCGACTCCCACTGCGATACCGTCGACTCCCACTGCGATACCGTCGACTCCCACTGCGATACCGTCGACTCCCACTGCGATACCGTCGACTCCCACTGCGATACCGTCGACTCCCACTGCGATACCGTCGACTCCCACTGCCGACTCCCAGTGCGATACCGTCGACTCCCACTGCCGACTCCCAGTGCGATACCGTCGACTCCCACTGCCGACTCCCACTGCGATACCGTCGACTCCCACTGCCGACTCCCACTGCGATACCGTCGACTCCCACTGCGATACCGTCGACTCCCACTGCGATACCGTCGACTCCCACTGCGATACCGTCGACTCCCACTGCGATACCGTCGACTCCCACTGCGATACCGTCGACTCCCACTGCGATACCGTCGACTCCCACTGCGATACCGTCGACTCCCACTGCGATACCGTCGACTCCCACTGCGATACCGTCGACTCCCACTGCGATACCGTCGACTCCCACTGCGATACTGTCGACTCCCACTGCGATACTGTCGACTCCCACTGCCGACTCCCACTGCCGACTCCCACTGCCGACTCCCACTGCCGACTCCCACTGCCGACTCCCACCGCGATACTGTCGACTCCCACTGCCGACTCCCACTGTCGACTCCCACCGCGATACCGTCTACTCCTACCGCGATACCGTCTACTCCTACTGCGATACCGTCGACTTCCACTGCGATACTGTCGACTCCCACTGTCGACTCCCACTGCGATACCGTCGACTCCCACTGTCGACTCCCACTGCGATACCGTCGACTCCCACTGCGATACCGTCGACTCCCACTGCGATACCGTCGACTCCCACTGCGATACCGTCGACTCCCACTGCGATACCGTCGACTCCCACTGCGATACCGTCGACTCCCACTGCGATACCGTCGACCCCCACTGCGATACCGTCGACCCCCACTGCGATACCGTCGACCCCCACTGCGATACCGTCGACCCCCACTGCGATACCGTCGACTCCCACTGCGATACCGCCGACTCCCACTGCGATACCGTCGACTCCCACTGCGAACCTAATGGCCAATCATGAGAGCAGATATATCTGCCTCTTCTCCTACTTTCAGCGGACAGATCACCTGGCCTGTAACAGCATCCTACACAGGCACAACACACTGCTGAGATGGGCTGCACTAAAGAGCGGGGAAGGGAGGGAGGGGGAGATGGGTGAAGTGAATATATCAACATGGTAATTGTACTGCTGGAGGAGAGCCCAGTCTTTTACTCTGAGAATGTCTTCTTTTAAAGAGGAACCATAGAAATGGATTTAGAAAGCGAGTCGTGAATGAAAACAAACATCTAATTTCCTTCCTCTAGTTTTTTGTGTATTGGTCGTATTGTGGCTCTGAGAAACCACCACCAATGTTCCAATTTCCAGACAGCAGTTATTGGGTGACATTTTCTCAGTGCAAAAGAGCCAAAAAATAAAATATGGCTGACACACTATGTAAAGTTATTGTTGTGATTATGACTCTTCTAGAAACTAGGTCCAGTAAAATGTTTACAACTGTGCTGTCAAGAGGGGGTTGCTAAAATGTTTTGCTCGCAAGGTCTGGAGGGGGTTGGGGGGAGGGGTGGGCTGCTGTATGTGGGTACGCAGACCAGCGAAACACCGCGACTCCTCGTGAATATGGGGGAGCTGTGTCTCTCTGTTGAACTGGTCTTTTGAATGGCAACGACAAGGAGGTAAATGTTGACAGAAACGTGAGTGTACAAAGAGTCAGAGACACTGACCGACTCAACGGGACCAGAGGGGGGGGGGGGTGTTAGTGGTGCTGTCAGCTGTTTGTTCACCCTGCAACCACCCAACTATAGTGAAAATCTGAGGCCTTCACCTGACCCCCAACCCACAAATATAGAAAATACACTGTAGGCTACAGTCAGACGACAGACCACATTTTTTTTGCCTACCAAAATATCAGAAATGAAATAGCCTACCAAAATATCAGAAATGAAATGGGCTATTTCGTTTCTGATATTTCGGGAGGCTATTTCGTTTCTGATATTTCGGGAGGCTATTTTGTTTCTGATATTTCGGTAGGCTATTTTGTTTCTGATATTTCGGTAGGCTATTTTGTTTCTGATATTTCGGTAGGCTATTTCGTTTCTGATATTTCGGTAGGCTATTTAGTTTCTGATATTTCGGTAGCCTATTTCGTTTCTGATATTTCGAGAGCCTATTTCGTTTCTGATATTTCGAGAGCCTATTTCGTTTCGGATATTTCGAGAGCCTATTTCGTTTCTGATATTTCGAGAGCCTATTTCGTTTCTGATATTTCGAGAGCCTATTTCGTTTCTGATATTTCGAGAGCCTATTTCGTTTCTGATATTTCGAGAGCCTATTTCGTTTCTGATATTTCGGGAGCCTATTTCGTTTCTGATATTTCGGTAGCCTATTTCGTTTCTGATATTTCGGTAGCCTATTTCGTTTCTGATATTTCGAGAGCCTATTTCGTTTCTGATATTTCGAGAGCTTGGGACTGTACCGTTCTATCTGCGTTTTTGTGAAAATGTATTTATTGGCCTCGGCCTCGTCCCTGTTCTCCTCCCTGTTCTCCTCCCTGTTCAATGGTTTCTACCTTTACAGGGCATTCAGAAAGTATTCCCTTGACTTTTTACACATTTTGCGTTAAAGCCTTACTCTAAAATAGATTTATTTAAATAAATATCCTAATCAATCTACACACATAATAACCCTATAATGACATCACAATACCCCATAATGACATCACAATACCCTATAATGACAAAGCAAAACATGTTTTTATAAATTAGCAAAAATGTCTAAACATATCTCATTTACATAAGTATTCAGACCCTTTACTCAGTACTTTGTTGAAGCACCTTTGGCAGCGAGTCATCTTGGGTATGACCTTACAAGCTTGGTACACCTGTATTTGGGGAGTTTCTCATTATTCTCTGCAGATCCTCTCAGGCTCCGTCAGGTTGGATGGGGAGCATCGCTGCACAGCTATTTTCAGGTCTCTCCAGAGATGTTCGATGGGGTTCAAGTCCGGGCTCTGGCTGGGCCACTCAAGGACATTCAAAGACTTGTCCCAAAGCCACTCCTGCGTTGTCTTTGCTGTGTGCTTAAGGTTGTTGTCCTGTTAGAAGGTGAACCTTCGCCCCAGTCTGAGGTCCTGAGCAGGTTTTCATCAAGGCTATCTCTGTATTTTGCTCTGTTCATCTTTCCCTCGATCCTGACTAGTCTCCCAGTCCCTGCTGCTGAAAAACATCCCCACAGCATGATGCTGCCACCACCATGTTTCATGGTGGTGGCAGGTTTCCTCCAGACGTGACCCTTGGCATTCAGGCCAAAGAGTTCAATCTTGGTTTCATCAGACCAGAGAATCTTGTTTTTCATGGTCTGAGAGTCCTTAAGGTGACTTTTGGAACACTCCAGGTGGGCTGTCATGTGCCTTAGTTGTAGAAGTTGTAGAAACATTTCAAGGATGATCAATGGAAACAGGATGCACCTGAGCTCAATTTCGAGTCTCATAGCCTGAATACTTAGGTAAATAAGAAAAAAAGAATATTTTATTTTTTTATACATTTGCAAAAAAAGCATTTAAATACATGTAGATTGATGAGGGAGAAAATGTATAAAATAAATTGTAGAATAAGGCTGTAATGTAACAAAACGTGGGAAAAGGTCAAGGGGTCTGAATACTTACTTTCAAATGCCCTGTATACTACTCTAAATACCCCAATTCATGTTAAGTTCAAAAGAATACAAGATGAAAAAAAATACACAATTTTAAACCAATAAGGGTTTGGAAATTTAAAGACAATTTCAAATTTTCAAAAAGATGATTGAGTCAACTGTCTAGTTGGATACATGCATACTTCTATTCTGTTATTACATGTTGCCTTAGATGACTAAATCAATCCTTGCTCAGCAGAATGTCATTAATCGATAGAATAAATTATTCAATCTAGTTGACATCAAAAGTTTTCTGTCATTTCTGCTTCTTTTGCAGAGCAAAGAGATTTAGGCACTGGGGAGAAAATGTAATTAACCCTCCCCAAAAAGAGAGAGCTGTTCAGTTTGACTGGTTGTAAGGAAATAGAAACATGTAAAAATGACCCAACATGTTTCTGATAAGATTTCAGTTCGTCTTGGTTGCATATTTTATGTTGCTGTTATGATGCTGATAAAGACAGCACCTTTACAGACGGTCCCTAACTGTGGTTGAAATACTATCAGCTGGCATAATGCTGATAAAGACAGCACCTCTACAGATGGTATCTAAATGCCATTCACAATCTCTCAAGATGCTGAAAGAAAGAAATTATATTTATTCTGTTCCTGAGTCAAAATGTAGTCTACATTTGGTGTATCATTTTACTGTAATAATTAATTGTGCAGGAGTTAATATTAACCACGTCAACAAATCTTTTCCCAATGTAGCTGTAGCGTTGCCGTAGCGTAGCTGGAATGTAGCCGTAGCGTAGCCGGAACGTAGCCGTAGCGTAGCCGGAACGTAGCCGTAGCGTAGCCGTAGCCGGAACGTAGCCGTAGCGTAGCCGGAACGTAGCCGTAGCGTTGCCGTAGCGTAGCCGGAACGTAGCCGTAGCGTTGCCGTAGCGTTGCCGTAGCGTAGCCGGAACGTAGCCGTAGCGTTGCCGTAGCGTAGCCGGAACGTAGCCGTAGCGTTGCCAGAATGTAGCCGTAGTGTAGCCAGAACGTAGCCGTAGCGTTGCCGTAGCGTTTCCACACACACACACACACACACACACACACACACACACACACACACACACACACACACACACACACACACACACACACACACACACACACACACACACACACACACACAGGGAGTCAACACACACACACCACCAGACGTTCCTGTCTGTGTGTCATTATTCAGATGAAGAAACACAAACTATGAAATGTGTTTTTCTTTTCAGATGTAACAAGAACCTCACCACTTTCACCAATGTGGTTTCTGATTGGCACCCTCTCAATGCTGCCAACCAATCACGTTGCAGCAAGTGTAATAAGATGAAGCAAGCCAGGATGTTGGTGCTGGAGAGGTGAGGGCGCGACCTTCAACCTTTTCATATCTGGTGTGGATCTCAACCAGGGATTGAGGGTCAATTTCCGTTTTCAATTCAGGAAGTAAATTAAAATGTATATTTCCAAATTGAAAAGTCCTCATAGAAAAACAATGCGGAACTTTCAATTCAGTGGAGGAGAATTACATTGTCTCTGTTCTCTCTCTGTCTATTGTCTGTTCTCTCTCTCTGTCTATTGTCTCTGTTCTCTCTCTCTGTCTATTGTCTCTGTTCTCTCTCTCTGTCTATTGTCTCTGTTCTCTCTCTTTGTCTATTGTCTCTGTTCTCTCTCTCTGTCTATTGTCTCTGTTCTCTCTCTCTGTCTATTGTCTCTGTTCTCTCTCTCTGTCTATTGTCTCTGTTCTCTCTCTCTCTCTCTCTCTCTGTCTATTGTCCTCTGTTCTCTCTCTCTCTCTCTCTCTCTCTGTCTATTGTCTCTGTTCTCTCTCTCTCTCTCTCTCTCTGTCTATTGTCCTCTGTCTCTCTCCTCTCTCCTCTCTCCTCTGTTATCTCTCTCTCTCTCTCCCTCTCTCTCTCTTCTGTCTATTGTCTCTGTCTCCTCTCTCTCTCTCTCTCTATGTCCTCTGTCTCTCTCTCTCGGATCTATTGTCCTCTGTTCTCACTTGTCCTCTGTTCTCTCTCTCTCTCTTCTCTCTCTCTCTGGTCATGTCTCTGTTCTCTCTCGTCTCTCCGTCTCTGTCTATGTCTCTGTTCTTCCCCTCTCTATTGTCTCTGTTCTCTTCTCTCTCTTCTCTCTTGTCTCTGTCTCTGTTCCTTCCCTCTGTCTATTGTCTCTCTCTTCTCTCCTCTCTCCTCTCTATTGTCTCGTCTCTCTTGTCTTGTCTATTGTCTCTGTTCTCTCTCTCTCTCTCTCTCTCTGTCTATTGTCTCTGTTTCTCTCTCTCTCTCTCTCTCTCTGTCTATTTTGTCTCTGTTCTCTCTCTCTCTGTCTATTGTCTCTCTGTTCTCTCTCTCTCTCTCTCTCTGTCTATTGTCTCTGTTCTCTTCTCTCTCTCTCTCTCTGCTCTCTCGTGCTATTGTCTCTGTTCTCCTCTCTCTCCATCTCTCTCTCATCTCTCCTCGCTCTGTCTATTGTCTCTGTTCTTCCTCTCTCTCTCTCTCTCTGTCTATTGTCTCTGTTCTCTGCTCTCTCTCTCTCTCTCTGTCTATTGTCTCTGTTNTTCTCTCTCTCTGTCTATTGTCTCTGTTCTCTCTCTCTCTGTCTATTGTCTCTGTTCTCTCTCTCTCTCTCTTTCTGTCTATTGTCTCTGTTCTCTCTCTCTCTCTCTCTCTCTCTGTCTATTGTCTCTGTTCTCTCTCTCTCTCTCTCTCTGTCTATTGTCTCTGTTTCTCTCTCTCTCTCTCTCTCTGTCTATTGTCTCTGTTCTCTCTCTCTCTGTCTATTGTCTCTGTTCTCTCTCTCTCTCTCTCTCTCTCTGTCTATTGTCTCTGTTCTCTCTCTCTCTCTCTCTCTCTGTCTATTGTCTCTGTTCTCTCTCTCTCTCTCTATTGTCTCTTCTCTCTCTCTCTCTCTCCTCTGTCGTATTTCTTTGTGCTCTCTCCTCTCTCTCTCTCTCTCTGTCTCATGTCTCTGTTCTCTCTCTCTCTCTCTCTCTCTCTCTGTCTAATTGTCTCTGTTCTCTCTCTCCTCTGTCTATTGTCTCTGTTCTCTCTCTCTCTGTCTATTGTCTCTGTTCTCTTTCTCTCTCTCTCTCTCTTCTGTCTATTGTCTCTGTTCTCTCTCTCTCTCTGTCTATTGTCTCTGTTCTCTCTCTCTCTTGTCTATTGTCTTGTCTCTCTCTCTTTCTGTCTATTGGTCTCTGTTCTCTCTCTCTCTCTCTCTTTCGTTCTATTGTCTCTGTTCTCTCTCTCTCTCTCTCTGTCTATTGCTCCTGTCTCTCTCTCTCTCTCTCTCTGTTATGATTAGTCTCTGTTCTCTCTCTCCTCTCTCTCTCTCTGGTCTATTGTCTCTGTCTCTCTCTCTCCTCTCCCTCTCTGTCGATTGTCTCTGTTCTCTCTCTCTCTCTCTATTGTCTCTGTTCTCTCTCTCTCTCTCTGTCTATTGTCTCTGTTCTCTCTCCTCTCTCTCTCTCTCTCTGTTCTATTGTCTCTGTTCTCTCTCTCTCTCTCTCTCTCTGTCTATTGTCTCTGTTCTCTCTCTCTCTCTCTCTGTCTATTCAGTTAGTGCACATGGAGAAGAGAAGAGTGTTGTCTCTACTTCTATTTCCTGACATTCCTGTGTCGTTTCTTCCAGGCTGTCTCCTGTGTTTGTGCTACACTTTGCGGAAGGTCTCCCTGACAACGACCTCAGTGCGTACTCCTTCACCTTCCAGCAGCAGAGGTACTCCATCACCACCGTCCTGCAGTACGACCAGCCGCTCGACCACCTGGTCAGCTGGATACGTATCCCTGATGGTATTTAATTTATTACATTTAATGTCTGTTTCAACTCAATTCAGGTATAACTTTTATTTGTCCCCTCGGGCGATTCCTTACTTAGTATCGTTGATGTTTACTGGTCACTGAGTGAATTTGTGTTTTTTTTTATTCATACTTCCATTATCCATGGATAGATCTATTTTTAGAACTGAAAAGTGAGTCTGTCCCATAATGTGTCTCGTTTATAAAGTGCCAATCGGTAGGACTCTTTACGTTGTGTTGGGGGTAACTCGATAAAAGACATGGACAGAGCACCAGAAATACCTTCAATAATCCATTTATTTATCACAAGGATTCAGCACCTTCCTGCTACTGAAGAATGGTCTGAGAAGGGAGCATGTTAATCATTCCTCTGTGACTAGTAACTGTGTATAAAACCCATTCTTAACCTTCTCTTTTCCAACAGGATCATGGTTAGAGTTCGACGACCTGAAGCATCCTGACTGTGTCTCACACACCCAGCTGGCTGTCCCGCCTAGAGAGATCCATGTTGTCTTCTGGGAGTTGGAGACAGACCGACCGGACAACCCACAGACACCCTGCTCTTCTCCTCCCAAAAACCTGACGAGCACTTCCTTGATACAGAAAGAACCTCACCTGGCCAAGCTCTTTGTCGTTAATGAATCTCTAGACCTTTCTCAGACGGTCTCTGACGACGTTGACATGGACGCCACCATAACGGCTGACTACATAGATAACAATATGGACAATATGGACACAACATTAAGGAATAACTCTCCCATCATCGTCGGTTCCACCTCCATGCTTGCTGATGTACCACTCCAGTCCTGGTCTCACGACCTCTCTTCTCACGACCTCTCTCTCCCCCTCCCTCTCAATGACACGGCCGTTGTCGAGGCGCTGACGGTGTCTGACAACACCGATAATGAGGACATGGACACCACGGGTAACAGCCGGTGACCCGTCCATCGGTTCTGCCACGCTGCTCGACACCTTCGAAGGCCTCTCCCACGATGACGTCGTCACCCTGACGCTCGTAGAGGTCAAAATGGACTCTGAGAGCAGACCGTTGGACGACGTCACCACGGCTCCCAAACAAAATGGAAGAGACGTCTGCTTTCTCTCGGCTCCTAGATCTGAGACCCCCCCACTTGCCCATGAAATACCCACTGAATCTGAAACGCCCTCTGAAACAGACGATGAAGACCTCGTCGAAAGGCCAACGTCCCCCGAAACGGCCAGTGAGTTTCTCCCTGACAGCAGTGACGTTCCGTCTGAGAGCGACTCTGAAGAACTCACTCCTAGTCCTCCCAGGATCAGGAGAAGCAGCAATAGACCTAAAATGGCGTCCAACGCTCCAGTTGCTTCTGCAGCTAAGGTGGTCACAACAACAACAACACCAATGGCACTTTCTGGAAGCTGTGGTGAAATAATCCTGCCCTCTGTTGTATCTATGATGTCACCATCATATGTGGATCCCAGCCCCGCAGCACCAGAGTTCCCTCCATCTCCCCCGCCCCACCCCAAAACCCCCAATAGCCCCAACTCTCCTCAGAGCATGCCTGGTCTCCCTCCCTCTCCCTCTCCCCTGCCCCACCCCAATACCCCCAACTCTCCGCAGAGCATGCCTGGTCTCTCTCCCCCGCCCCACCCCAATACCCCCAACTCTCCGCAGAGCACGCCTGGTCTCCCTCCGCCACCACACCCCAACTCCCACTGGTCGTACCTGCTCAGCCGCCACCCCACCACCACCCCCACTCCCCCCAGCACCCAGAGACAACCCAGTCAGTTGAACCACTCGATACCCAACCGGTTCCAGCAGCTTTCACAGAGCCGACAGACCCCCAAGATGGCTCCCCCCAACCCAGACACCCGGCTGAAGAAGCCTCCTCCTCTCCCCAAAGCCAGACTCAGTAAGGAGGACAATGAGGCCCTGCCGGTGAAGGCTGCCGAGATGTACGGAGGGTTCCAGGCCAGGAGCAGGAACGTAAATACAAACATAAACAATGTCTCTTCCAAGACTTCACCTCCAACCCAGCTCCTCTCTCAAAGAATTGACCCTCAAAATGGCGTCTGGAAGACACCAAGTCAGCCTGGCGCCCTCGCCTCGCGAAAACCCCCTATCGACAACACTGCAGCAGTGTATCCTATCATGACCTCACTTCCTTCTTCTCCGGGAGTCACGGAGCTCCATAAAATCTCTTCCTCCAGGAATCAAGGCCCCGGTGGCCAGGTCTCGAAGGTTCCTGCCGGCCTCAGTGAGACAGAAGCCCTCAGGTACAAGCTGCTGAAGAAGCTGAAAGCCAAGAAGAAGAAACTAGAGAAGCTGAATCAGAAGTTGGGTTTCCAGGCGGCTGCAGTAGGACAGGAAGTGACCCACGGACCAGACCTTCGCTCCCCCCTCTACCGTTAGCTCCAGTACCTCCGCCTACGACAGCCCCGCCTACGATGAGTTCTTCGCCGACCTTCTGTCGCCCGCGACGACTGCCAGCAATCTATCACCGGACAGCACGGGCTTCCTGGATATGCTCACCACCAATGGGCAAGAAGGGGGAGGGAACTTGGCGTGTGGGGGGAATGCGATTGGTGGAGCCTCACAGGTGATGACCCCTGCGACCTTACAACCGGCCAATCACGGTGTAGTAATGCCACTGCCTGGTCTAGATGGGGCCATCATGACCTCTGGTGAGAACTTCCTGGAGGAGTTCATATCGGGGTCGGCCAATCAGCAGATGGAGACGGAAGCACTCAGTGCTTTTGACCTGTTCTTTTAGGCTTCGTTAACCACAGGTCTAGGATCTGCTATCTGCTTACCAAACCCCTGAGCTTAAACATCCAAGCTTAGCTCAGATCAGTGGCGACATCTCGTTCAATGAAAGGATTCTCATTGTCTAATTCGTTGACTAGATCACTATATAGGAAGCAGAGTTGCCAGTGTAGACGTGGACAGTTGCTAGGAGAAACGACATGCTACTACACCTTTCAGTCGCGTGTGTGTACGTGGCATCAGTGGGTTGTTCTGTTATTGGTAGCATGTGTCACACAAAGTGGAATCTTAACAGCCATTTAAAATAAACACTCCCATATCATTCATTGTTTCCAAAGAATGTTGTGAAGTTGAATACGGTTTAACGTTGATACTCATTGAAGCTTTGTCCTAAACGCCACCTTATTCCCTAGATACTATATTTTGACCAGGTCCTATAAGGTCCTCAAGTAAAAAAATAAAAAATAATAGACAGATTGAGGCTTTTAAACGAATGTGAAATATAGAGCTTGTTTCAGGGTAAGGTAAGGTTCTGTAAGGTTAATAGTTGTTTCAGAGTACAGTAGAACTCATTCTGTAAGGTTAATAGGCGAGTGATCTGATCTTGCTTCGGAATGTTCCGGAGAAATCATCTGTTTTGCTTTAGGTTGCCTTTTTATTATTGTATTTACATTTTGTCTGAATTACTTAAAATCCTGACAACTAGGATAAAAAAAGCTGACAACTAGGATAAAAAAGCCTGACAACTAGGATAAAAAAGCCTGACAACTAGGATAAAAAAAGCCTGACAACTAGGATAAAAAAAGCCTTGACAACTAGGATAAAAAAGCCTGACAACTAGGATAAAAAAAGCCTGACAACTAGGATAAAAAAGCCTGACAACTAGGATAAAAAAAGCCTGACAACTAGGATAAAAAAGCCTGACAACTAGGATAAAAAAAGCCTGACAACTAGGATAAAAAAAGCCTGACAACTAGGATAAAAAAAGCCTGACAACTAGGATAAAAAAGCCTACAACTAGGATAAAAAAGCCTGACAACTAGGATAAAAAAAGCCTGACAACTAGGATAAGAAGGTTCGTGTTTTAGAGGTGGTTGGAACTCTCCATTGGTTGTTTTTGAATGTAATTTTGTAATACAAAAAGTGACTGTTGTAAAATGTTGTACAGGATTGGATACTGTATATAATTCTAATAAAATCTAATGTTTTCTTTAAACGGAGGACTTGTCTGAGCCGGTATCTAATATTTGAGTCTGCTTGATGTATCTTTACACCCCCTGGACAGGATCATTGATGGTCTAAAGGCCTTTTCCCTAACCTTCATTTTTTGTTGTTGTATGGTAGCAAGTGTAAAAGAATATACTGAATTATAATAGCCAATCAATCAGGATACAAAATGCTCAGTGTCACATGACATAATGTCAGTCTACAGGAAATCAAGTCAAGGCCAAGGCTTTCGACTCTGTCAATCACCATATCCTCATCGGCAGACTCGACAGCCTTGGTTTCTCAAATGATTGCCTCGCCTGGTTCACCAACTACTTCTCTGATAGAGTTCAGTGTGTCAAATCGGAGGGTCTGCTGTCCGGACCTCTGGCAGTCTCTATGGGGGTGCCACAGGGTTCAATTCTTGGACCGACTCTCTTCTCTGTATACATCAATGAGGTCGCTCTTGCCCTGATCCACCTCTACGCAGACGACACCATTCTGTATACTTCCGGCCCTTCTTTGGACACTGTGTTAACAACCCTCCAGGCAAGCTTCAATGCCATACAACTCTCCTTCCGTGGCCTCCAATTGCTCTTAAATACAAGTAAAACTAAATGCATGCTCTTCAACCGATCGCTACCTGCACCTACCCGCCTGTCCAACATCACTACTCTGGACGGCTCTGACTTAGAATACGTGGACAACTACAAATACTTAGGTGTCTGGTTAGACCGTAAACTCTCCTTCCAGACCCATATCAAACATCTCCAATCCAAAGTTAAATCTAGAATTGGCTTCCTATTTCGCAACAAAGCATCCTTCACTCATGCTGCCAAACATACCCATGTAAAACTGACCATCCTACCAATCCTCGACTTTGGCGATGTCATTTACAAAATAGCCTCCAATACCCTACTCAACAAATTGGATGCAGTCTATCACAGTGCAATCCGTTTTATCACCAAAGCCCCATATACTACCCACCATTGTGACCTGTACGCTCTCGTTGGCTGGCCCTCGCTTCATACTCGTCGCCAAACCCACTGGCTCCATGTCATCTACAAGACCCTGCTAGGTAAAGTCCCCCCTTATCTCAGCTCGCTGGTCACCATAGCATCTTCCACCTGTAGCACACGCTCCAGCAGGTATATCTCTCTAGTCACCCCCAAAACCAATTCTTTCTTTGGCCGCCTCTCCTTCCAGTTCTCTGCTGCCAATGACTGGAACGAACTACAAAAATCTCTGAAACTGGAAACACTGATCTCCCTCACTAGCTTTAAGCACCAACTGTCAGAGCAGCTCACAGATTACTGCACCTGTACATAGCCCACCTATAATTTAGCCCAAACAACTACCTCTTTCCCAACTGTATTTAATTTTAATTAATTTATTTATTTTGCTCCTTTGCACCCCATTATTTTTATTTCTACTTTGCACATTCTTCCATTGCAAAACTACCATTCCAGTATTTTACTTGCTATATTGTATTTACTTTGCCATCATGGCCTTTTTTGCCTTTACCTCCCTTCTCACCTCATTTGCTCACATTGTATATAGACTTGTTTATACTGCATTATTGACTGTATGTTTGTTTTTACTCCATGTGTAACTCTGTGTCGTTTTATCTGTCGAACTGCTTTGCTTTATCTTGGCCAGGTCGCAATTGTAAATGAGAACTTGTTCTCAACTTGCCTACCTGGTTAAATAAAGGTAAAATAAATAAATAAATAAAAGTCTGGGGGGGATTTGTGAGAATCAACTAGCCTGGTTCCAGTCTGTTGCCATGGCAAGGAGTGGCACAAACCGACTGTAGCTTTTTGTAGTTGTGGTCTATATTACAGGGTGATAAAATGTGTTAACTACTAAATATTATAAATTAATTGGTAAGTAGTTCAACTACCACTTATTCTGATCATAAAATGAAGCTAAGAGTAGCGTAACTTTAACTTACCAGGTCCGGCTGTTTGACGGTGCTAGGACGCCACCTAGTGGAGAACCTGCGAAAGAGCATATCCATTTTCCCCATGCTCGGCTTTTCACCGATGCTAACGTAAATCATTTATCAGTTGGCGGGATCAATGTTTCATTTAATGGTAGGGACATATTCTCATAATAATGTAACAGTCAGTACGAGCTAGACTGATTTATTTAATAAATATGTTTTTTTCGCGCAGAATACTCGTCGCCAATTGGAACGTGATGGATGCACGCGTCATTGTAGACATATGTAAGCAAATGCAACTCCGTGCTAAAGCCGTCACTACAGACCCAGGTTCGACCCCCGGGTTGTATCACAACCGACCGAGCGTGATCGGGAGTTCCATTAGGCGGCTCACAATTGGCCCAGCGTCGTCTGGGTTTAGGGGAGGGTAGTAAGCCGTTATTGTAAAATAAGAATTATAAATATAAATAAATGCTTACAATATCTATTCAGAAGTAAGAACAGTAACAAAACACTCATTCCCATACCGGGAGTCGAACCCGGGCCGCCTGGGTGAAAACCAGGAATCCTAACCGCTAGACCATATGGGATGTTGCTATAGCTCTTCGATACAGCAGGGTTCTAATGTTTCCAGAAGGGAAAGGGGAGTTGATAGGCCTACCTACCACACACACCAGTCCCTTAAAAGCCGATTTATGCTTGATCCTTCAATGCGAGAAAGGCGCTTTGTATGGAGGGTGTGGAGTAAATTGCGCCTCTGGAGGCTTGCTGAGGCCAAATCAAGCGCTGTACCATATCGCCGTGCATCTCCCAAATGTTGTACCAATGCGCAGGTCTCCCCATAGCCAGAGAAGAAGAGGAAGAGAGAGGCCCAACTCGGAGGAAAAGCTGTTTCCCTCCAGCAGGTGGCGGTATTTTCATTGTTTCAGTACACTCGCAAATACGTTTTTATATTGAGGCCATGGCTCATTTGCTATGAGGTTTATTTGATCGAATAGAAGTTTCGTAATGCTTAAATTGTGGAGAGTTTTTTTATTTTATTTATTTTTTTATTTATTATTATTTATTTTTTTTAAATTATTTTTTATTAACAACAAATCAATACATAAAGCACATGAGGGAACACAAGCATACATAGATGACAAATAATAGACAATCGAGCTAGGGGGTACAATATCACATTACAATTACACAAGCACCTTAAGGGACATGCATATACTTACAATTCTAACAGCTTTTTTGTTAGTAGAGCATTTAACCGTCTTAAAATACAGTTCAATTTCTTTTTGTAGGGTACGAAAATGTGATTTTCTGTTTGTAAATTTACATTTGTGTATATGAAATTTGGCCAAAAGAATAATGAAATTAATTACATAATAATGATTCCGCTTATTTCTATTGTATGTAAAGAATCCAAACAGTACATCTCTCCACAATAGTGTAAAATCTTCATAAATGTGTTCAATTATAAACCTACTGATGTCTTGCCACAGTTTTCTTACATGCATACAATGCCAAAAAGATGCACAACTGTTTCTGGGTGGTCATTACAAAAGGAGCAATTTGAGTTGATGTTTTCCTTAAACTTCTTCATATAGTGGTTGGCAGGATAATATTTATGAATAATTTTAAAGGAAATTTCCTTAATTTTGTTAACAAGTAGGTATGTTTGTGGCAACATCCAAACTTTTTTCCAACAGATATTATCAATAAATCCATTCCAATAAGGCATGACATAAGGTATAGATACAACATCCTGCTGAAACAAGGATCGTATCGCTCTGTTGTTGAATGGACCAAAAGAGAAACAAATCTTTCCTACTGATGAGTCAACAGGGTCAATAGAAGGTAGGCTCTGAGGGTCAGGTCTTGGCATGTTCCTGAATAACATAGCAACACCTGAGGGAATGGCATCTAAAACAATTGCAAAATCTTTAGGTGTTACAGGGACCTTGTAAAGTGATAAGAATTCTTTATAACTGAGTAAAAGACCCTCTGCATTTACCAGTTGGCTCACCAATAGGATATTATTTCTGAACCAATATTCTAAAAACAGAGAGGTATTTTTATACAATATATCCCGATTATTCCATATATAATATCTGTGTGGAGAAAAATTGTGTTTATAAATTAAGGACCATGACAAGAAAACCTGCCGATGAAAAGCAGAAAGTTTCACTGGAACTTTGTCAATATTATAATTGCAAAACAACATGAAGTTAAGGCCACCAAAAGTAGAGAAGACATGATGAGGAATAAAATTCCAGATAGAAGTGGGTCTTCTTAGGAATTGTTTTATCCAAATGATCTTGAAAGTATTATTTAAAGTAGTAAAATCCAGAAAATTCAGTCCACCATTCTCATAAGTGTTCATTACAACAGTTTTCCTAATGTAATGGGTACGGTTTCTCCAAAGAAAGTTGAAAAGCATCTGGTCTATCTCCTTGCTTATTTTACGGTCAAGATATAAAGATAGAGCACCATATGTTAGTCTAGAGATACCTTCAGCCTTGGTTATCAGGACTCTACCTTTTAAAGATAAGTCCCTCTGTAACCATTGATTTAGTTTCTTCTGGGTTTTTTTAATAAGAGGGTTAAAATTTTGTTTAAATTGTTGCGAGTGTACTGCTATAAGTAGGACACGTGACGTTCCGACAACTTTGAGAGAAAAAAACTTAATAGCCCAGTTGTCTCGAGTTTTCATAGTCATGACATGAGGCGAGTAGCATAGCGTCTTTCTCCATTGAATGCCGTATGAATGCCCTGGTCTCTGCAGAGACCGCATCACAGTAAATGCTGTACTACCAATACATATGACGGATTGATTATGAATCTACTGCGAAATTACTGCAGTAAAAAAAACGGTGTTTTTAGGACACTGCAATTATTTATATATATATATATATATATATATATATATATATATATATTGGAATGACCTGACTAGATCCAGACAGAGTATTGAGTTTACGAATTGACAGTTTATTAACCCAGCTATACACAGGCTACTGTTTGGCCATAGCTCCACGCCAAATAAATGAAAGATACCCCACAAGCCAATCGGGACCTTCTCTTGTGAAGCCCAGACGTAAGAGAGAGAAAAGGCTGAACCTTAACTTCCAATGCCCCGCCCCCTCCACGCCACTCCGCCAACCGCCAGGATGCCCAGCATCAGAACATTCCAGGCATTCCCGTGATTGGCAGATAGCAGGTTGATTGGCAGATAGCAGATTGATTGGCATGTCGGACCCCGCGAACACTATATATATATATATATATATCTTTACCATTAACTCTTCATTGTTTGAAAAGGACCAATAAGTTGGCCTAAGCATTTCACTGTTATTCAACACCAGCTGTTTCTGAAGTTTATGACAAACAGAAATGTATTTTCATTTGATTTGAGTTCTACTGTTCGCTGTCTGAGTTCTACTGTTCGCTGTCTGAGTTCTACTGTACTCTGTCTGAGTTCTACTGTACTCTGTCTGAGTTCTACTGTACTCTGTCTGTCTGAGTTCTACTGTACTCTGTCTGAATGAGTGCTACTGTACTCTGTCTGAATGAGTGCTACTGTACTCTGTCTGAATGAGTTCTACTGTTCGCTGTCTGAGTTCTACTGTACTCTGTCTGAATGAGTTCTACTGTACTCTGTCTGAATGAGTTCTACTGTACTCTGAGTTCTACTGTACTCTGAATGAGTTCTACTGTACTCTGTCTGAGTTCTACTGTACTCTGTCTGTCTGAGTTCTACTGTACTCTGTCTGAATGAGTTCTACTGTTTGCTGTGTGAGTTCTACTGTACTCTGTCTGGCTGAGTTCTACTGTACTCTGTCTGAGTTCTACTGTACTCTGTCTGAGTTCTACTGTACTCTGTCTGAGTTCTACTGTACTCTGTCTGAGTTCTACTGTACTCTGTCTGTCTGAGTACTACTGTACTCTGTCTGAATGAGTTCTACTGTACTCTGTCTGAATGAGTTCTACTGTACTCTGTCTGAATGAGTTCTACTGTACTCTGTCTGAATGAGTTCTACTGTACTCTGTCTGAATGAGTGCTACTGTACTCTGTCTGAATGAGTTCTACTGTTCGCTGTCTGAGTTCTACTGTACTCTGTCTGAATGAGTTCTACTGTACTCTGTCTGAGTTCTACTGTACTCTGTTTGTCTGAGTTCTACTGTACTCTGTCTGTCTGAGTTCTACTGTACTCTGTCTGAATGAGTTCTACTGTACTCTGTCTGAGTTCTACTGTACTCTGTCTGAATGAGTTCTACTGTACTCTGTCTGTCTGAGTTCTACTGTACTCTGTCTGAATGAGTGCTACTGTACTCTGTCTGTCTGAGTTCTACTGTACTCTGTCTGAGTTCTACTGTACTCTGTCTGAGTTCTACTGTACTCTGTCTGAATGAGTTCTACTGTACTCTGTCTGAGTTCTACTGTACTCTGTCTGTCTGAGTTCTACTGTACTCTGTCTGAATGAGTTCTACTGTACTCTGTCTGAGTTCTACTGTACTCTGTCTGAATGAGTTCTACTGTACTCTGTCTGTCTGAGTTCTACTGTTCGCTGTCTGAATGAGTTCTACTGTTCGCTGTCTGAGTTCTACTGTACTCTGTCTGTCTGAGTTCTACTGTACTCTGTCTGAGTTCTACTGTACTCTGTCTGAGTTCTACTGTACCCTGTCTGAATGAGTTCTACTGTACTCTGTCTGAATGAGTTCTACTGTACTCTGTCTGAATGAGTTCTACTGTACTCTGTCTGAATGAGTTCTACTGTACTCTGTCTGAATGAGTGCTACTGTACTCTGTCTGAATGAGTGCTACTGTACTCTGTCTGAGTTCTACTGTTCGCTGTCTGAGTTCTACTGTACTCTGTCTGTCTGAGTTCTACTGTACTCTGTCTGAGTTCTACTGTACTCTGTCTGAGTTCTACTGTACTCTGTCTGTCTGAGTACTACTGTACTCTGTCTGAATGAGTTCTACTGTACTCTGTCTGAATGAGTTCTACTGTACTCTGTCTGAATGAGTTCTACTGTACTCTGTCTGAATGAGTTCTACTGTACTCTGTCTGACTGCAAACCTTTTTCATAGTGGGTGAGGCAAGAATTTCTGAGTGTATTTCCATAAACCAAATAGAAGAAACAAACAGACTGTGTAACAGGAAGTACATGGCAGAGAGAGAGAGAGAGAGACAGAGAGAGAGAGAGACAGAGAGAGAGAGAGAGACAGAGAGAGACAGAGAGAGAGAGAGAGAGACAGACAGAGTGACAGAGAGAGAGAGAGAGAGACAGAGAGAGAGAGAGAGAGACAGAGAGAGACAGAGAGAGAGAGAGAGACAGAGAGACAGAGAGAGAGAGGACCAGAGAGAGAGAGAGAGAGAGACATAGAGAGGGACAGACAGAGAGAGAGAGAGAGAGAGAGAGAGAGAGAGAGAGAGAGAGAGAGAGAGAGAGAGAGAGAGAGAGAGAGAGAGAGAGAGAGAGAGAGAGAGAGAGAGAGAGAGAGATGTTATAACCGTTTTCTCTCCTCCTCCGTCCTTATATTCAAACATCCTGTCCTCCCTCTCGCTCCATCTCTCCCTCAGTCATCTCTCCAGTCATGCTGTCCGTAGTGGTAGAACACATCTTCCTCCTGGTCCTCGTCACCCTCATCAGTGTCCTGCAGAATGGTGAGAGAATTAATCAACTTTATATAATTTCAAATATATATATTTTTTTATGACAGTTTTTATTGTATTTCAGCTAGGAGGTGCCATTGACATAAATAATATACACAATATATACAAAAGAATGTCGACACCCCTTCAAATTAGTGGATTCGGCTAATTCAGCCACAGTTGTTGCTGACAGGTGTATAAAATTGAGCACACAGCCATGCAATCTCCATAGACAAACACTGACAATAGAATGGCCTTCCTGAAGAGCTCAGTGACTTTCAACGTGGCACAGTCATAGGATGCCACCTTTCCAACAAGTTATTTTGTCAAATTTCTGCCCCGGTCAACTGTAAGTGTTGTTATTGTGAAGTGGAAACGTCTAGGAGCAACAACGGCTCAGTCGTGAAGTGGTAGGCCACACAAGCTCACAGAACGGGACCGCCGAATGCTGAAGTGCGTAGCATGTTAAATTCATCTGTCCTCGGTTGCAACACTCATTGATCGTCTGTCCTCAGTTGCAACACTCACTACCGATGGAAACAACATTAGCGCAATAACTGTAACTAGTTACAGTACCAAAATTATCATCGTTAGTGAGAGGATAAATCAACTTTATTTATCAATTACAACATATATTTGATTTGAACCAGGAAGTCTCATTGAGATATAGATACCTTTATAAATATAGACACGAGGAGGACTTATTGTAAAGTAGCCCGCTACTGTGTGTGATTTAGAATAATAGTTGATAGTAGTGGTGACATGTTCTCTGTCTGTTTATACTGTAAAATGTATTCATTGTCGAATTTTTCAAATGATGCTTTCGGTTGAATAATATGGCTTGCTGTATATCACTTGATAATCAACGATGTTTATTTGCTTCTTTGATCGATGATGAAATATACATTTCTGACCGTTGGTGTTTAAAAAAAAAATCTGTCGCGTGATTTCCAGCCTTCTTTGCAACGAAGGTAGAGAGGGAGGGTAAAGAGCACCACGCCAACACTTCTGCTTTTGAGAGAGTGTCCTGCGCCAAGTAAGTGACTTTCTATCACATACACCATGCATGCACACACTTGAACTGTTCAATGTACACAACCTGGTCTGAGATCATTTCGGATTATTCTGTACTTTCAAATCCGAGACACTACATTTTTAGTATTATATGCACAACGATAGTCTTTCCCTGTGTATTTACAATATGAACTAAGTCATAACAAAGAGGTAGAGGTCTGCCCGCACGCACACTCAGCTTTTCATAAACCTACCGCAACCGTAGGAACTGGTCCCGAACCCGACCACAGTCACGCAACGTTATTTTAGGCATTTGTGACACAGCTCACTTGCTAGTCATGGTCGCAGATTCTCATGTGGCCGATTATATTTGACTATCTGTATTACTGGGCTATGTCAGCCAATAGGCTAGATGTAGTTTGATGTATTCTCTTTAGCTACGTTTTATGGGCTACCTTTTAGGAGTTGGACGGATTTCAGACAGATACAAGTATGGGTGATCAATATTTATTTCCAGGCAATGTAGTAAACTATAACCTAATCTTATTTAGGAAATACGTTTCCTTTGAAAGATAACTGTCCCGTGCTTCTCCGTCCATTGACCAACTCTAATTACACGTGCTTCTCCCGCCCATTGACCAACTCTAATTACACGTGCTTCTCCCGCCCATTGACCAACTCTAATTACACGTGCACCTGATCTATTTTTTTAAGTTTTAAATTGAACCTTTTACCTTCATTTAACGAGGTAAGTCAGTTAAAGAACACATTCTTATTTACAATGACGGCCTACCGGGGAACAGTGGGTTAACTTATCTACCAGGTATGGACACTGAGCTTCAAGCAACAAGAATGATGACAGTGGACACTTGCACTTTCTCTTGAGCTACGTTTTGCATATAGGATATAGCCAACCTTTCAGGAGGACGATTAGCATATAGGATATAGCCAACCTTTCAGGAGGACGATTAGCATATAGGATATAGCCAACCTTTCAGGAGGACGATTAGCATATAGGATATAGCCAACCTTCCAGGAGGACGATTAGCATATAGGATATAGCCAACCTTTCAGGAGGACAATTAGCATATAGGATATAGCCAACCTTTCAGGAGGACGATTAGCATATAGGATATAGCCAACCTTCCAGGAGGACGATTAGCATATAGGATATAGCCAACCTTTCAGGAGGACAATTAGCATATAGGATATAGCCAACCTTTCAGGAGGACAATTAGCATATAGGATATAGCCAACCTTTCAGGAGGACGATTAGCATTTAGGATATAGCCTACCTTTCAGGAGGATGATTAGCATATAGCCTACCTTTTATGAAGACGATTAGCATATAGCCTACCTTAGGAGGATGATTAGCATATATCCTACCTTAGGAGGACGATTAGCATATAGAATACAGCTTACCTTATAGGAGGTCGATTAGCATATAGGATATAGCTTACCTTTTAGGAGGACGATTAGCATATAGCTTACCTTTTAGGAGGACAATTAGCTAATTGGATATAGCCTACATTTTAGGAGGACGATTAGCATGTAGCTTACCTTTTAGGAGGACGATTAGCATATAGGATATAGCTTACCTTTTAGGAGGACGATTAGCATATAGCTTACCTTTTAGGAGGACGATTAGCATATAGCTTACCTTTTAGGAGGACGATTAGCATATAGCTTACCTTTTAGGAGGACGATTAGCTTAATTGGATATAGCCTACCTTTTAGGAGGCCAATTAGCATATAGGGTATATCCTACATTTTAGGAGGACGATTTGCAGAGACAAAAAAATGGGTAATCGATATTGAATGAAAACACTTGCTCACCATGGTAGCCTATCCACTCATTGCACCTTTTTATTTTCAACACAAAAAAATGCTGGGTAGTTTGGTTGACTCTACTGCTGGGTTGTTTGGTTGACTCTACTGCTGGGTTGTTTGGTTGATCCTACTGCTGGGTAGTTTGGTTGATACTACTGCTGGGTTGTTTGGTTGACTCTACTGCTGGGTTGTTTGGTTGATCCTACTGGGTTGTTTGGTTGACTCTACTGCTGGGTTGTTTGGTTGACTCTACTGCTGGGTTGTTTGGTTGACTCTACTGCTGGGTTGTTTGGTTGACCCTACTGCTGGGTTGTTTGGTTGACCCTACTGCTGGGTTGTTTGGTTGACTCTACTGCTGGGTTGTTTGGTTGACTCTACTCCTGGGTTGTTTGGTTGATCCTACTGCTGGGTAGTTTGGTTGATACTACTGCTGGGTAGTTTGGTTGACTCTACTGCTGGGTTGTTTGGTTGATCCTACTGCTGGGCTGTTTGGTTGACTCTACTGTTGGGTTGTTTGGTTGACTCTACTGCTGGGTTGTTTGGTTGACTCTACTGCTGGGTTGTTTGGTTGATACTACTGCTGGGTTGTTTGGTTGACTCTACTGCTGGGTTGTTTGGTTGACTCTACTGCTGGGTTGTTTGGTTGATCCTGCTGGGTTGTTTGGTTGACTCTACTGCTGGGTTGTTTGGTTGACCCTACTGCTGGGTTGTTTGGTTGACCCTACTGCTGAGTTGCAGGCTTTGGGCCACTACTTGGGTTGTTATCGCTAGCAGCTGCTGGGTTATTGGTGCTGGGTGTTGGGTTATTGGTGCTGGGTTATTTGTGTTGGGTTATTGGTGCTGGGTGTTGGGTTATTGGTGCTGGGTTATTGGTGCTGGGTGTTGGGTTATTGGTGCTGGGTGTTGGGTTATTGGTGCTGGGTTATTTGTGCTGGGTGTTGGGTTATTGGTGCTGGGTGTTGGGTTATTGGTGCTGGGTGTTGGGTTATTGGTGCTGGGTGTTGGGTTATTGATGCTGGGTGTTGGGTTATTGGTGCAGGGTTATTGGTGCTGAGTTATCAGTGTTGGGTTATTGGTGCTGGGTTATCGTGCTGGGTTATCGGTGCTGGGTTATTGATGCTGGGTTACTGATGCTGGGTGCTGGGTTATTGGTGCTGGGTTATTGGTGCTTGGTTACTGGTGCTGGGTTACTGGTGCTGGGTTACTGGTGCTGGGTTATTGGTGCTGGGTTATCGGTGCTGGGTTATTGATGCTGGATGCTGGTTTATTGATGCTGGGTTACTGAGATAATGACCCAGCAGGTCAGATCAAAAGACTGGAGGCGTAGTTTAGCAGGGGCGTGACTTTCAGATAGTCATTTTTAACCACCCATGAGAGTAAATGTCATTCCTGTCCATCTGTTCTGTTGCGTAGTTATCACATGTTAAGGCTGAACGTTTACCTTTTTGCAGCTTCAATTAAAGTTACAGAAGTGTACGAGTTCCCTAGTCCAACGCTCTAACCACTAGGTCACCCTGCCACCCTGCCGCTTATGTAAATCCAATTAATAGGATGCAACAAGGTGGTATACCTTATTATAATAAATAATCGTAATATTATAGAATACTGTGCTAAAGAAATACAGAAAAGTGTAAATGCAGTATGCAAACTTAATATGATGAATAGGGATGACATTTACGCTCATGGGTGGCCATTAAGATCTATCCAACAGGTCCCAGACGTGCTCAATGGGATTGAGATCTGGGCTCTTCGCTGACCATGGCAGAACACTGACATTCCTGTCTTGCTGGAAATCACACACAGAATGAGCAGTATGGCTGGTGGCATTGTCATGCTGGAGGGGTCATGTCAGGATGAGCTTGCAGGAAGGGTACTGCATGAGGGATGAGGTTGTCTTCCCTGTAACGCACAGCGTTGAGATTGCCTGCAATGACAACAAGCTCAGTCCGATGATGCTGTGACACACCGCCCCAGACCATGATGGACCCTCCACCTCCAAATCGATCCCGCTCCAGAGTACAGGCCTCGGTGTAAAGCTCATTCCTTCGACGATAAACGCAAATCCGACCATCACCCCTGGTGAGACAAAACCGCAACTCGTCAGTGAAGAGCACATTTTGCCAGTCCTGTCTGGGCCAGCGACGGTGGGTTTGTGCCCATAGGCGACGTTGTTGCCGGTGATGTCTGGTGAGGACCTGCCTTACAACTGACCTACAAGCCCTCAGTCCAGCCTCTCTCAGCCTATTGCGGACAGTCTGAGCACTGATGGAGGGATTGTGTGTTCCTGGTGTAACTCGGGTAGTTGTTGTTGCCATCCTGTACCAGTCCCGGATGTATGATGTTTGGATGTACCGATCCTGTGCAGTTGTTGTTACACGTGCTCTGCCACTGCGAGGACGATCAGCTGTCCGTCCTGTCTCCCTGTAGCGCTGTCTTAGGCGTCTCACAGTACAGACATTGCAATTTATTGCCCTGGCCACATCTGCATCCTCATGCCTCCTTGCAGCATGCCTAAGACTCGGTCACGCAGATGAGCAGGGACCCTGGGCTTCTTTCTTTTGGTGTTTTTCATAGTCAGTAGAAAGGCCTCTTTAGTGTCCTAAGTCTTCATAACTGTGACCTTAATTGCCTACCGTCTGCAAGCTATTAGTGTCTTAACAACCGTTCCACAGGTGCATGTTCATGAATTATTTATGGTTCATTGAACAAGCATGGGAAACAGTGATATAACCCTTTACAATGAAAATCTGTGAAGTTATTTGGATTTTTTACGAATTATCTTTGAATGACAGGTTCCTGAAAAAGAGCCGTTTCTATTTTTACTAGGTGCACTTGATCTCCCAAACCCAACTATCCGAGGAGAAGTAGTCCGCTTCACTTGAAGCAGCGAATTCCGAGAGTTTGTGAATAATGCAACAAATAGGTGTTTTTAACACAATAGGTAAAGCTAACGCATACAAAGCAGAAAGATGGCCTTTTCCAAATGATCTGCGGAACAATTTTCTCTGTCTCCCAACCGCAGCATGAAAAATGCTGACTGGACCGCAATGATCTCTGTCGAGACCCGCAGTACCTACCTTCTACAAGGAGGTATCATTGTAGCGATGTGTAATAATTGCTCCTGCTAGTCATTATTTCCCTGCTTCTTTACAGCTTATTACATTTACATAAACGCTGCTACCCCCGTGTACACAGCCTACCTGATACTAGACAAGCCATAACCTGATACTAGACAAGCCATAACCTGATACGAGACAAGCCGTAACCTGATAATAGACAAGCTATAACCTGATAATAGACAAGCCATGACCTGATAACAGACAAGCTATAACCTGATAAGACAAGCCATGACCTGATAACAGACAAGCCATAACCTGATAGGAGAAGCCATAACCTGATACTAGACAAGCTATAACCTGATAATAGACAAGCCATGACCTGATAACAGACAAGCTATAACCTGATAATAGACAAGCCATGACCTGATACTAGACAAGCTATAACCTGATAATAAAGACAACGATTACTCTGTGGAAGTGCCCTGGGGCTGTAGGAGAGATGAAGAAACAAAGGGTAAACTCAGAAATGTTGCTTGAGTTTGTTAGCAGGAGGCCATCATTATTGCACTGATGTACTTCTTGTATTAAGCAAGGAAGCAGTGGACCAACATCCTGTCTCTGCTCTGTAGGGAGGACTCATTTAAGATGGTTTTGTTAGCGTCATAAATCATACATATGTGAACACACACACACACACACACACACACACATTAACAAGTACATTAGCACCATGTTGCATTCAGTGTAAGTGTCTTAGTCGTCCCCAGTCTCTGCAGCCTATTGGGACACGTCCCCAGTCTCTGCATCCTATTGGGACACGTCCCCAGTCTCTGCATCCTATTGGGACACGTCCCCAGTCTCTGCATCCTATTGGGACACGTCCCCAGTCTCTGCATCCTATTGGGACACGTCCCCAGTCTCTACAGCCTATTGGGACACGTCCCCAGTCTCTGAATCCTATTGGGACATGTCCCCAGTCTCTACAGCCTATTGGGACACGTCCCCAGTCTCTGCATCCTTGTCTATTGGGACACGTACCCAGTCTCTGCATCCTATTGGGACACGTCCCCAGTCTCTGCATCCTATTGGGACACGTCCCCAGTCTCTGCATCCTATTGGGACACGTCCCCAGTCTCTACAGCCTATTGGGACATGTCCCCAGTCTCTGCATTCTATTGGGACACGTCCCCAGTCTCTGCATCCTATTGGGACACGTCCCCAGTCTCTGCATCCTATTGGGACACGTCCCCAGTCTCTGCATCCTTGTCTATTGGGACATGTCCCCAGTCTCTGCATCCTTGTCTATTGGGACACGTACCCAGTCTCTACATTCTATTGGGACACGTCCCCAGTCTCTACAGCCTATTGGGACACGTCCCCAGTCTCTACATTCTATTGGGACACGTCCCCAGTCTCTACATTCTATTGGGACACGTCCCCAGTCTCTACATTCTATTGGGACACGTCCCCAGTCTCTACATTCTATTGGGACACGTCCCCAGTCTCTACAGCCTATTGGGACACGTCCCCAGTCTCTGAATCCTATTGGGACATGTCCCCAGTCTCTACAGCCTATTGGGACACGTCCCCAGTCTCTTCAACTTCCCAAGATGCATCAGTAGTGGAACTTTCCCTTATTCAGTTGTCCACATTACAGCAAAAATGTTTCGCAACCGGAAAATGTTTTTGCGACACAAACAAGAGTTTCTTAATGGACGAGTACAGGCAGTCCCTCTTTGTTGGAGAGACTGGGGACGTGTCCCAATAGGCTGTCATCCGTTAGGTGTCTAGTGAATACAAGTACAGGCAGTCCCTCTTCGTTGGAGAGACTGGGGACGTGTCCCAATAGGCTGTCATCCGTTAGGTGTCTAGTGAATACAAGTACAGGCAGTCCCTCTTCGTTGTAGAGACTGGGGACGTGTCCCAATAGGCTACAGAGACTGGGGACGTTAGGTGTCTAGTGAATACAAGTACAGGCAGTCCCTCTTCGTTGGAGAGACTGGGGACGTGTCCCAATAGGCTACAGAGACTGGGGACGTTAGGTGTCTAGTGAATACAAGTACAGGCAGTCCCTCTTCGTTGGAGAGACTGGGGACGTGTCCCAATAGGCTACAGAGACTGGGGACGTTAGGTGTCTAGTGAATACAAGTACAGGCAGTCCCTCTTCGTTGGAGGCAGTTTTCATCTGTTAGGTGTCTAGTGAACACAAGTACAGGCAGTCCCTCTTCGTTGGAGGCAGTTTTCATCTGTTAGGTGTCTAGTGAACACAAGTACAGGCAGTCCCTCTTCGTTGGAGGCAGTTTTCATACGTTAGGTGTCTAGTGAATTACTACTGAGTTTGCTGTGTGTCACACAGAAATTATTATTATTATTTATTATAGTTTTTTGGGGGGGCGGGGGGGGCTGTTTTTCTACTGCAACACCCGTCCCTCCCTTCACCCCTCCGATCCAGTGAGACGGGAGGGGGAAGGGGGGGGATGGTATTCTGTCAGTCCTTGCGTCCAATTTCATCATTGTTCCACAACATTGCATATTACACGTACCACACACCACAGACTAATGTGAAATGGCTCTCTTGTAGTAAGAAAAAGGCATCACCCCAGTGCCTCAATCTGAGGTTGAGTGCGACTCAGTTCTGGGTTGTAAAACAAATGTTATTTTCAGCATCGTTTTTTTTTTACATCAGTTCCTACATAAGACATGGGGTGAATCCTGTAACTTCCTCTGACGTCACTAAGCGAATATTAAACATACGTGTCTGTTTAGGATCCGCCCCTCAGCTGTTAGCAGTCCAGTTACTAGAATTGTGGTTTCCTTTTACTTGACTTTATTAGGTTTCATTGTGAAGGACAATGTACATCGCTGTGAGAATGATTTCCTAATGTGATTCTCCTGTTTCTATGTGTGTTAACCCCCCCCGACCCCCAAGTCGTAACTGCATGGATTCATACCCTACCTTCCTGGCTGTATTGTGGTGTGCTGGGCTGTGTCTCAACCAAGGTAAATGACTAACAAATCAAATCAAATATATTTATAAAGCCCTTCTCACATCAGCTGATATCTCAAAGTGCTGTACAGAAACCCAGCCTAACACGCATGCATACACACACACACACACACACACACACACACACACACACACACACACACACACACACACACACACACACACACGTGACATTCTCCAGTGGTAACATTGACAGTATGTTTCTCTACTGTGATCTAGTATGATTCCCTAACTAACTCTATTGTGATCTAGTATGATTACCTAACTAACTTTATTGTGATCTAGTATGATTCTCTAACTAACTCTATTGTGATCTAGTATAATTCCCTAACTCTATTGTGATCTAGTATGATTCCCTAACTAACTCTATTGTGATCTACTTTGATTCCCTAACTAACTTTATTGTGATCTAGTATGATTCCCTAACTAACTTTATTGTGATCTAGTATGATTCCCTAACTAACTTTATTGTGATCTAGTATGATTCCCTAACTAACTTTATTGTGATCTAGTATGATTCCCTAACTCTATTGTGATCTAGTATAATTCCCTAACTCTATTGTTATCTAGTATGAGTCCCTAACTAACTTTGTGATCTAGTATGATTCCCTAACTAACTCTATTGTGATCTAGTATGATTCCCTAACTAACTTTATTGTGATCTAGTATGATTCCCTAACTAACTTTATTGTGATCTAGTATGATTCCCTAACTAACTTTATTGTGATCTAGTATGATTCCCTAACTCTATTGTGATCTAGTATAATTCCCTAACTCTATTGTTATCTAGTATGAGTCCCTAACTAACTTTGTGATCTAGTATGATTCCCTAACTAACTCTATTGTGATCTAGTATGATTCCCTAACTAACTCTAACTGTGATCTTGGTGTGTTCAGCTCCTGCTGCCTTCTCAGGGCTCATCTACCTGGTGGCCAGACAGAAGTACTTTGTTGGGTATATGGGTCAGACATCTCAGAGGTGAGAGTGTGTGTGTGTGTACCTGTGTGTGTGTGTGTAACTGACTGACTGTATTGTATGTTCTGTCTGCCAGCACTCCATGGTACCTGTGTGTGTGTGTGTGGGGGTGTAACTGACTGACTGTATTGTATGTTCTGTCTGACAGCACTCCAGGGTATGTGTTTGGGAAACGTGTCCTGTCCTTCCTGTTCCTGATGTGCATTGTGGGTATCTTCAACCTCCTGCTGGTGCGTTACTTCGGCAACGACTTTAAAGACACCGTGGAGACCATCACCACCGCAGCCTCCGCTCTACTCCTCATTCCCTGAACACGTGTGTGTGTGTGTGTGTGTGTGAGAGGTACTATGGCAGTGACTATAAAGTCTATGTCCAGTTCTTAGCGCCGTGCATCATGGGTAGTCAGTATGCTCAATAATTTCACGTTTTATTTTTATCGAAAAAAAAAATGTTTATTTGAGTAAATGAATAAAGTATTTGGAAATAAACAACAACAACAACACAAATACTAAATGACTCATTTATTCATTTAATTATTTATGATTTATTTTATGATATTTATTTATGATTCATGATTTAGTGATGCAGACAACACATCATCCCACTGATGGACCGTTCCTACAGGCAGTCTACACCAGGGCCGTCCAACTCGTTCCATGGAGGACCTCGTGTCTGCAGGTTTTTCTTTTTCTCCCCTAGACAACCAGGTGAGGGGAGTTCCTTACTAATTTACTGACCTTGATTCATCAATCAGGTACGAGGGAGGAGAGAAAACCCTTCAGACACTCGGCACTCCGTGAAATTACTTTAACATATGTGGTCTAAAGTGACTCCTCTAAAGACCATATAGTCAATCAATCATTTAAATGTATTTATATAGCCCTTCGTACATCAGCTGATATCTCAAAGTGCTGTGCAGAAACCCAGCCTAAAACCCCAAACAGCAAGCAAAGCAGGTGTAGAAGCACGGTGGCTAGGAAAAACTCCCTAGAAAGCCCAGGAATCTAGGAAGAAACCTAGAGAGGAACCAGGCTATGTGGGGTGGCCAGTCCTCTTCTGGCTGTCCCAGGTGGAGAAATAGCATTTATATTTATTTACTTCTATACTGAACGAAAATATAAAAGACAACAATTTAAAAGAATTTACCGAGTTACAGTTCATATGAGGAAATCAGTGAATTTAAATGAATTCATTAGGTCCTAATCTATGGATTTCACATGACTGGGAATACAGATATGCATCTGTTGGTCAATGTGCCTCCCAATGGGCAACAGGATCTCATAACGCTATTTTTGTGCATTCAAATTGCCATCGATAAAATACGAATTGTGTTGGTTGTCCGTAGCTTATGCCATCCCATACCATAACCCAACCAACCACCATGGGGCACTCTGTTCGCACAAAACAAAATGGCGCCGACAGAGAACGCTGCCTCGCTTCTAGCTCTCAACTTCTTAAAGCAACTTATTGTAAGTCTTCCAAAGACACTTCCACAGCATCTGAGTATGAATGCTGATCTAGGATCAGCCCCCCCCCCCCTTTGTCTATATAATCAAATTCATTATGATCTAAAAGGCTGATCCTAGTTCAGCACTCCTACTCTGAGACCCTTTGTGAATTCGGTCGGGCCCATGTCCTAGTGCACTCGTATGCTTTTCCAGTCTGCTGATACAACAGCATCTCCAAGTGGTTGAATGTTGTATATCAGGCAGCAGAGCTCCCAGCATTTCATTTCAAATGAGAGGGGTCGCTGTCTCCTGAAACATGGACCAAGATCTATCCACTTCAACTGAGAGGGGTCGCTGTCCCCTGAAACATGGACCAAGATCTATCCACTTCAACTGAGAGGGGTTGCTGTCCCCTGAAACATGGACCAAGATCTATCCACTTCAACTGAGGGGTCGCTGTCCCCTGAAACATGGACCAAGATCTATCCACTTCAACTGAGAGGGGTCGCTGTCCCCTGAAACATGGACCAAGATCTATCCACTTCAACTGAGAGGGGTCGCTGTCCCCTGAAACATGGACCAAGATCTATCCACTTCAACTGAGAGGGGTCGCTGTCCCCTGAAACATGGACCAAGATCTATCCACTTCAACTGAGGGGTCGCTGTCCCCTGAAACATGGACCAAGATCTATCCACTTCAACTGAGAGGGGTCGCTGTCCCCTGAAACATGGACCAAGATCTATCCACTTCAACTGAGAGGGGTCGCTGTCCCCTGAAACATGGACCAAGATCTATCCACTTCAACTGAGGGGTCGCTGTCCCCTGAAACATGGACCAAGATCTATCCACTTCAACTGAGAGGGGTCGCTGTCCCCTGAAACATGGACCAAGATCTATCCACTTCAACTGAGAGGGGTCGCTGTCCCCTGAAACATGGACCAAGATCTATCCACTTCAACTGAGAGGGGTCGCTGTCCCCTGAAACATGGACCAAGATCTATCCACTTCAACTGAGAGGGGTCGCTGTCCCCTGAAACATGGACCAAGATCTATCCACTTCAACTGAGGGGTCGCTGTCCCCTGAAACATGGACCAAGATCTATCCACTTCAACTGAGGGGTCGCTGTCCCCTGAAACATGGACCAAGATCTATCCACTTCAACTGAGAGGGGTCGCTGTCCCCTGAAACATGGACCAAGATCTATCCACTTCAACTGAGAGGGGTCGCTGTCCCCTGAAACATGGACCAAGATCTATCCACTTCAACTGAGAGGGGTCGCTGTCCCCTGAAACATGGACCAAGATCTATCCACTTCAACTGAGGGGTCGCTGTCCCCTGAAACATGGACCAAGATCTATCCACTTCAACTGAGAGGGGTCGCTGTCCCCTGAAACATGGACCAAGATCTATCCACTTCAACTGAGGGGTCGCTGTCCCCTGTAACATATAATAAATATATATATATATATATATAAAGAGAGAGGGCGGATGACAGAGAGAGGGAGAGGGCGGATGACAGAGAGAGGAAGGGAGAGAGGAAGAGGGAGAGAGAGCAAGAGAGAGGGGGGATGACAGAGAGAGGAAGAGGGAGAGAGGGGGGATGACAGAGAGAGGAAGGGAGAGAGGAAGAGGGAGAGAGAGGGGGGATGACAGAGAGAGGGAGGGAGAGAGAGGGGGGGATGACAGAGGGAGGGAGGGAGAGAGAGGGGGGATGACAGAGAGAGGGGTTGGGGAGAGAGTCAGTCACTCTGCACCGTCTGTATTAGTATTAGTCTGTATTAGTCTAATATTAATATTAGTCTATATTAGTATATCTGTATTACTATTATGCTGTATTAGTCTGTATTAGTATTAGTCTGTATTAGTATTGTAGTAGTCTTATTTGTATTAGTCTGTATTAGTATTGTATTAGTATTGTATTAGTATTAGTCTATATTGGTATTAGTCTGTATTAGTATTAGTATTGTATTAGTATTAGTCTATATTGGTATTAGTCTGTATTAGTATTGTATTAGTCTGTATTAGTATTGTATTAGTATTGTATTGGTATTAGTCTGTATTAGTATTAGTCTGTATTAGTATTAGTCTGTATTAGTATTGTATTAGTCTGTATTAGTATTGTATTAGTATTGTATTAGTATTAGTCTATATTGGTATTAGTCTGTATTAGTATTAGTCTGTATTAGTATTGTATTAGTATTAGTCTATATTGGTATTAGTCTGTATTAGTATTAGTCTGTATTAGTATTAGTATTAGTCTGTATTAGTATTCGTCTGTATTAGTGTTAGTCTGAATTAGTTTTAGTCTGTATTAGTCTAGTATTAGTCTGTATTAGTCTAATATTAATATTAGTCTATTAGTATATCTGTATTACTATTATGTTGTATTAGTATTAGTCTGTATTAGTATTGTATTAGTTTTGTATTAGTATTAGTCTAAATTAGTCTTGTATTAGTCTGTATTAGTATTAGTCTATATTAGTATATCTGTATTACTATTATGCTGTATTAGTATTAGTCTGTATTAGTATTAGTCTGTATTAGTATTAGTCTGTATTAGTATTAGTATTGTATTAGTCTTATTTGTATTAGTCTGTATTAGTATTGTATTAGTATTGTATTAGTATTGTATTAGTATTAGTCTGTATTAGTATTAGTCTGTATTAATGTCTGTATTAGTATTAGTCTAGTATTAGGTTGAGTCTTTATTAGTATTCACCTGTATTAATATTCATCTAGCATTCATATTTGTATTGTATTAGTCTAGTATTAGTATTAGTCTGTATTAGTATTTGTCTGTATTAGTATTATTATGTATTAGTCTTAGTCTGTATTAGTATTAGTCTGTATTAGTCTAGTATTAGTCTGTATTAGTATTAGTGTTAGTCTGTATTAGTATTAGTCTGTATTAGTCTGTATTAGTCTTGTATTAGTCTGTATTAGTGTTAGTCTGTATTAGTATTAGTCTGTATTAGTCTTGTATTAGTCTGAATTAGTATTAGTCTGTATTAGTATTATTCTGTATTAGTCTTAGTCTGTATTAGTATTAGTCTGTATTAGTCTAGTATCAGTATTTGTCTGTATTAGTATTAGTCTGTATTAGTCTAGTATTAGTCTGTATTAGTCTAGTATTAGTCTGTATTAGTCTAGTATTAGTCTTGTATTAGTCTGTATTGGTGTTAGTCTGTATTAGTATTGGTCTGTATTAGTCTTGTATTAGTATTAGTCTTGTATTAGTCTGAATTAGTATTAGTCTGTATTAGTATTAGTCTGTATTAGTCTGTATTAGTATTAGTCTAGTATCAGTATTACAAGTGTAATGGATTGAATAAGAATATGTACATACAAATATATAAATGAGTGATGGCCGAACGGCATAGGCAAGATGCAGTAGATGGTATAGAATACAGTATATACATATGAGATGTGTAATGTAGGGTATGTAAACATTATATAAAGTGGCATTGTTTAAAGTGGCTAGTGATACATTTATTACATCAATTTTTCCATTATTAAAGTGGCTGAAGTTGAGTCCGTGTGTTGGCAGCAGCCACTCAATGTTAGTGATGGCTGTTTAACAGTCTGATGGCCTTGAGATAGAAGCTGTTTTTCAGTCTCTCGGTCCCAGCTTTGATGCACCTGTACTGACCTCGCCTTCTGGATGGTAGCGGGGTGAACAGGCAGTGGCTCGGGTGGTTGTTGTCCTTGATGATCTTTATGGCCTTCCTATGACATCGGGTGGTGTAGGTGTCCTGGAGGGCAGGTAGTTTGCCCCCGGTGATGCGTTGTAAAGACCTCACTACCCTCTGGAGAGCCTTACGGTTGTGCGCAGAGCAGTTGCCATACCAGGCGGTGATACAGCCCGACAGGATGCTCTCGATTGTGCATCTGTAAAAGTTTGTGAGTGTTTTTGGTGACAAGCCAAATTTCCTCAGCCTCCTGAGGTTGAAGAGGCGCTGCTGCGCCTTCTTCACGACGCTGTCTTTGTGGGTGGGCCATTTCAGTTTGTCCGTGATGTGTACACCGAGGAACTTAAAACTTTCCACCTTCTCCACTACTGTCCCCTCGATGTGGATAGGGGGCTGCTTCCTCTGCTGTTTCCTGAAGTCCACAATCATCTCCTTTGTTTTGTTGACATTGAGTTTGAGGTTATTTTCCTGACACCACACTCCGAGGGCCCTCACCTCCTCCCTGTAGGCCGTCTCGTCGTTGTTGGTAATCAAGCCTACCACTGTCGTGTCGTCTGCAAACTTGATGATTGAGTTGGAGGCGTGCATGGCCACGCAGTCATGGGTGAACAGGGAGTACAGGAGAGGGCTTAGAACGCACCCTTGTGGGGCCCCAGTGTTGAGGATCAGCGGTGTGAAGATGTTGTTACCTACCCTCACCACCTGGGGGCTGCCTGTCAGGAAGTCCAGGACCCAGTTGCACAGGCCTGGCTTCCATCTGGCCACTCTACCATAAAGACCTGATTGGTGGAGTGCTGCAGAGATGGCTGTCCTTCTGGAAGGTTCTCCCATCTCCACAGAGGAACTCTATCTCTGTCAGAGTGACCATCAGGTTCTTGATCACCTCCCTGACCAAGACCCTTCTACCCTGATTACTCAGTTTGACCGGGCGGCTAGCTCGAGGAAGAGTCTTGGTGGTTCCAAACTTCTTCCATTTAAGAATGATGGAGGCCATTGTGTTCTTGTGGACGTTCAATGCTGCAGACATTTTTTGGTACCCATCCCCAGATCTGTGCCTCGACACAATCCTGTCTCGGAGCTCTACAGACAATTCCTTCGAACCTCATGGCTTGGTTTTTGCACTGACATGCACTGTCAAAAGATTTTTTTTTAAAGAATAAGGCTGTAACAAAAACAGTGTGGGAAAAAGTCAAAGGGTCTGAATTATTTATGAAGGCACTGTACTAAATAATAAATGTGTAAAATTAGTTGTGATTTAGAATGGACCATAATCATGTTCCTGTCTCGGAACAGGGGCATAGGAAAAAAAATACACGTTCATCTAAGGACTTAAACAGCTTCATTTTCATGCCAGCCAGGTAGGATATACTCCTGCTGTAAAGATATGCAATGTGCTTAATATTAAGAAGGCTGATAAATAAATATAGTAGGCCTAGACTATAGAAAGCTGATCCTCCACTTTTTAATAGAGGCCATCGTAACTCTGTTGTCTCGCGCAATTGCATAGTATATATAAATGTTGCGCAACATGAGATCTCATGAAGTCCTTGATCAGATTTTCCATTAGATTTTCTATTGATGTCAGAGTGATTAGAGGGACAATAGAGTGCTGAGTACCAGGCAGTTAGCAAGTTTGGTAGGTTACTAATGACCATCAGCAGCATCAGAGCTTAGAGAAACTTAATTACAGTGACAAAACAGTCACATGGAATTTGACTGCCATCATGACTCATGACCGTCGGTGTGGCGGTAATACGGTCACCGTAACACCTCTAGCCCTGAGGCAGCGGCGGGCAGTGTGTCGTGGAAATTTCCTTAATTACCAACTGATGACAGAGCAAATCACACCAGGCAGAGTTATGCTTAATCTTCACCTTTAATAATAATTAAGCTTTTGCAATAGCATTTTGACTTTCAACAGTTCAGTATCTCTAATGAAAAGTTGAGAGTCCTCTACATAATGGCAAATGGGATCCTTTATAGCAAAGATCCACCCCCTCCTAGACGACATGACAAAACACAGGTCTTAGAACTTACACAAAGAAAAAACCTTACTTCAGAGAGAATATCCCCTAGTCAGACAGAGTGGGCTATAAATTATCCTTCAGTTTGGTCTCCTAAACAAAGCTCTTATCTCGTCCTTGGTACAAAATGGTACCAAGACATTACCCCCACCCTATGATATATATCAAATTGTCATTTAGATAGAACCAATTCTAAATACAACCAATCAGAGGACAAACTCACGGAGAGGAGAGTGACCCTGGCTGGCTATATCCCACTCTGGGGCTGACCATATCCCACTCTGGGGCTGGCCATATCCCACTCTGAGGCTGACCGTATCCCAGTCTGGGGCTGGCCGTATTCCACTCTGGAGCTGACCGTATCCCACTCTGGAGCTGACCGTATCCCACTCTGGGGCTGGCTATATCCCACTCTGGGGCTGACCATATCCCACTCTGGGGCTGGCCATATCCCACTCTGAGGCTGACCGTATCCCAGTCTGGGGCTGGCCGTATCCCACTGTGAGGCTGACCGTATCCCACTGTGAGGCTGACCGTATCCCACTGTGAGGCTGACCGTATCCCACTGTGAGGCTGACCGTATCCCACTGTGAGGCTGACCGTATCCCACTCTGGGGCTGACCGTATCCCACTCTGGGGATGGCTATATCCCACTCTGGGGCTGACCGTATCCCACTCTGGGGCTGACCGTATCCCACTCTGGGGCTGGCCGTATCCCACTCTGAGGCTGACCGTATCCCACTGTGAGGCTGACCGTATCCCACTGTGAGGCTGACCGTATCCCACTCTGGGGCTGGCCATATCCCACTCTGAGGCTGACCGTATCCCACTCTGGGGCTGGCCATATCCCACTCTGAGGCTGACCGTATCCCACTCTGGAGCTGACCGTATCCCACTCTGGGGCTGGCCGTATCCCACTCTGGGGCTGACCGTATCCCACTCTGGGGCTGACCGTATCCCACTGTGAGGCTGACCGTATCCCACTGTGAGGCTGACCGTATCCCACTCTGGGGCTGGCCGTATCCCACTCTGAGGCTGACCGTATCCCACTCTGGGGCTGACCGTATCCCACTCTGAGGCTGACCGTATCTCACTCTGGGGCTGACCGTATCTCACTCTGGGGCTGACCGTATCCCACTCTGGGGCTGACCGGATCCCACTGTGAGGCTGACCGTATCTCACTCTGGGGCTGACCGTATGCTTAATAAATATAATCAAGGCTGTTAGGAAACAAACACTGGAGACCTTTTTGCTTGTTATGCTGCCTATTTGTTCTTGTCCTTGAGAGTAAAATAAATAAATATCCACAAGGTGGCGACATTCTCTAAATAATGAGAATTTTGGTCAATATTCTTCATTGTTGATCACTAGAAACGACCCTATGCCAGCAGACATTTTTACAAACAATCAGGTAATGTAGTTAATGCAAACAAAAATACACATGTTTTCAGAACCCCTGTTTGCACGTTAATCGAGCAAGTTATTTTGTTTTATTGGAAACACATATAGACATGGTTTATTTCCGTTTGAAAACGTTCGTCTTCACCCAGGAGGGCTGACAGGCCATCCAAAAGAGACAAAGCAAGGAAATGTGTAAACAATTAGCTTATCACGTTTGGTCAGGGTTTGAGAGGACACAGGGTAAAGCCATCCTCACATAAAACAATAGCCCTGTACAAAAGAATACATACACTCATATTAGCATCTATTTTATATTGAACAAAAAATATAGACGCAACATGTAAAGTGTTGGGTCTCATGTTCCATGAGCTGAAATAAAAGATCCCAGAAATTTCTCTCAAAATTTGTGCACAAATTTGTTTACATCCCTTTTAGTGATAATTTCTCCTTTGCCAAAACAATCCATCCACGTGACAGGTGTGGCAAATCAAGAAACTGATTAAACAGCATGATTATTACACAGGTGAACCTTGTGCAGGGGACAATAAAAGGCCACTCTGAAATGTGCAGTTTTTTGACAACACAATACCACAGATTTTTTCAAGTTTTGAGGGAGTGTGGATTTGGCTTGCACACTCCCTCAAAATTCCGAATGCTGCCCCCTACCCTAGAGAGGTTAAACATTTATTTTAATTTTTTATATTTGAGATTCTTCAAAGTAGCCACCCTTTACCTTGATGAAAGCTTTGCACACTCTTGAAATTCTCTCAACCAGCTTCATGAGGTAGTGACCTGGAATGCATTTCAATTAACAGTTGTGCCTTCTTAAAAGTTAATTTGTGGAATTTGTTTCCTTCTTAATGTGTTTGAGCCAATCAGTTGTGTTGTGATAAGGTAGAGGTGGTCACTGGTTGAAAACTGTTTTCTGCCCCTCCCAAAAGATAGAATTTGTAGATAATTGGCCCTCTTTCTGGGACTCATCCAAAAACAGGACCAAGCCTGGCCTGTTGAGGAGTGAGTGACGGACTCCATCCTAGCTGGAGGGGTGCTCTCATCTTATCTACGAACATAGACAGGGCTCTAACTCCTCTAGCTCCACAATGAAATAGGGTGCAGGCCAGGCAGCAGGCTGTTAGCCAGCCTGCCAGTTTAGTGGAGTATGCCACTAGCACAGTCAGTGTAGTCAGCTCAGCTATCCCCATTGAAACCGTGTCTGTGCCTCGACCTGGGTTGTGCAAAACTAAATATGGCGGTGTTCGCCTTAGAAATCTCCCTAGAATAAAGACCTCCTGCCATTATTGAAAGAGATCGTGTTTCTTTACATCTCAAAATAGGGCTACTTAATGTTAGATCCCTCACTTCAAAGGCAGTTATAGTCAATGAACTAATCACTGATCAAAGTCCTGATGTGATTGGCCTGACTGAAACATGGCTTAAGTCTGATGAATTGACTGTGTTAAATGAGGCCTCACCTCCTGGTTACACTAGTGACCATATCCTCTGCACATCCCGCAAAGGCGGAGGCGGAGGTGTTGCTAACATTTACGACAGAAAATGTACATTTACAACAACAAAAAAATGACGTGTTCGTCTTTTGAGCTTCTCGTCATGAAATCTATGCAGCTCAATTACTTTTTATAGCTACTGTTTACAGGCCTCCTGGGCCATATACAGCATTCCTCACAAAGTTCCCTGAATTCCTATCGGACCTTGTAGTCATAGCAGATAATATTCTAATTTTTGGTGACTTTAATATTCACATGGAAAAGTCCACAGACCCACTCCAAAAGGCTTTCGGAGCCATCATCGACTCAGTGGCTATAAATTCTCAGACATCCCAAAGATTCCTTGTTAATCACCTGAGGTACTCAATTTAACCTTGCGTAATACCCTAGATGCAGTTGCACCCCTAAAAACTAAAAACATGTGTCATAAGAAACTAGATCCCTGGTACTCAGAAAATATCCGAGACATGAAGCTTCCACAAAATTGGAACGGAAATGGCGCCACACCAAACTGGAAGTCTTCCGACTAGCTTGGAAGGACGGTACCGTGCAGTACCGTAGAGCCCTTACTGCTGCTCGATCATCCTATTTCTCCAACTTAATTGAGGAAAATAAGAACAATCCGAAATGTATTTTTGATACTGTCGTAAAGCTAACGAAAAAGCAGCATTCCCCAATTGAGGATGGGTTTCACTTCAGCAGTAATAAATTCATGAACTTCTTCAATGAAAAGATCATGATCATTAGAAAGCAAATTACTGACTCCTCATTATATTCCTCCAATGCTCAGTTGTCCTGAGTCTGCACAACTCTGCCAGGACCTAGGATCAAGGGAGACACTCAAGTGTTTTAGTACTATATCTCTTGACACAATGATGAAAATAATCATGGCCTCTAAACCTTCAAGCTGCATACTGGACCCTATTCTAACTAAACCTCTGAAAGAGCTGCTTCCTGTGCTTGGCCCTCCTATGTTGAACATAATAAACGGCTCTCTTTCCACCAGATGTGTACCAAACTCACTAAAAGTGGCAGTAATAAAGCCTCTCTTGAAAAGCCGAACCTTGTCCCAGAAAATATAAAAAACTATCAGCCTATATCGAATCTTCCATTCCTCTCAATTTCTTTTGAAAAAGCTGTTGCGCAGCAACTCACTGCCTTCCTGAAGCCAAACAATGTATACGCAATGCTTCAGTCTGGTTTTAGACCCCATCATAGCACTGAGACTGCACTTGTGAAGGTGGTAAATTACCTTTTAATGGCGTCAGACCGAGGCTCTGCATCTGTCTTCGTGCTCCTAGACTTTAGTGCTGCTTTTGATACTGGTCCAAAAATTATGCAGAAAAATTAATCCATGCTTTTGTTACTTCTAGGTTAGACTACTGCAATGCTCTACTTTCCGGCTACCCGGATAAAGCACTAAATAAACTTCAGTTAGTGCTAAATACGGCTGCTAGAATCCTGACTAGAACCAAATAATGTGACCATATTACAACAGTGCTAGCCTACCTACACTGGCTTCCTGTCAAAGCAAGGGCTGATTTCAAGGTTTTACTGCTAACCTACAAAGCATTACATGAGCTTGCTCATACCTATCTTTCCGATTCGGTCCTGCCGTACATACCTACACGTACGCTATGGTCACAAGATGCAGGCCTCCTTACTGTCCCTAGAATTTCTAAGCAAACAGCTGGAGGCAGGGCTTTCTCCTATAGAGCTCCATTTTTATGGAACGGTCTGCCTACCCATGTGAGAGACGCAAACTCGGTCTGAACCTTTAAGTCTTTATTGAAGACTCATCTCTTCTCATGAATGGAAGGCCCAGTGTTTATTCTGCTGCAGAGGATAAGTCCATTAGAGTTACCAGCCTCATAAATTGCAGCCCAAATAAATGCTTTTTAATTTTTTATTTTTTTTATTTCACCTTTATTTAACCAGGTAGGCTAGTAGAGAACACCTTTATTTAACCAGGTAGGCTAGTAGAGAACACCTTTATTTAACCAGGTAGGCTAGTAGAGAACACCTTTATTTAACCAGGTAGGCTAGTTGAGAACACCTTTATTTAACCAGGTAGGCCAGTTGAGAACACCTTTATTTAACCAGGTAGGCTAGTTGATAACACCTTTATTTAACCAGGTAGGCTAGTTGAGAACACCTTTATTTAACCAGGTAGGCTAGTTGAGAACAAGTTCTCATTTGCAACTGCGACCTGGCCAAGATAAAGCATAGCAGTGTGAACAGACAACACAGAGTTACACATGGAGTAACTAGCCTCAACTAGCCTACCTGGTTAAATAAAGGTGTTCTCAACTAGCCTACCTGGTTAAATAAAGGTGTTCTCAACTAGCCTACCTGGTTAAATAAAGGTGTTCTCAACTAGCCTACCTGGTTAAATAAAGGTGTTCTCAACTAGCCTACCTGGTTAAATAAAGGTGTTCTCAACTAGCCTACCTGGTTAAATAAAGGTGTTCTCAACTAGCCTACCTGGTTAAATAAAGGTGTTCTCAACTAGCCTACCTGGTTAAATAAAGGTGTTCTCTACTAGCCTACCTGGTTAAATAAAGGTGTTCTCAACTAGCCTACCTGGTTAAATACAGGTGTTCTCAACTAGCCTACCTGGTTAAATACAGGTGTTCTCAACTAGCCTACCTGGTTAAATAAAGGTGTTCTCTACTAGCCTACCTGGTTAAATAAAGGTGTTATCAACTAGCCTACCTGGTTAAATAAAGGTGTTCTCAACTAGCCTACCTGGTTAAATAAAGGTGTTCTCAACTAGCCTACCTGGTTAAATAAAGGTGTTCTCAACTAGCCTACCTGGTTAAATAAAGGTGTTCTCAACTAGCCTACCTGGTTAAATAAAGGTGTTCTCAACTAGCCTACCTGGTTAAATAAAGGTGTTCTCAACTAGCCTACCTGGTTAAATAAAGGTGTTCTCAACTGGCCTACCTGGTTAAATAAAGGTGTTCTCAACTAGCCTACCTGGTTAAATAAAGGTGTTCTCAACTAGCCTACCTGGTTAAATAAAGGTAAAATAAAAAAATAAAAAAAATAAAAAATCACTCTGACAGAGCTCCAGAATTCCTCTGTGGAAATGGGAGAACCTTCCAGAAGGACAACTATCTCTGCAGCACTCCACCAAATCAGGCCTTTATGGTAGAGTGACCAGACAGAAGCCACTCCTCAGTAAAAGGCACATGACAGCCCGCTTGGAGTTTGCCAAAAGGCACATGCAGACTCTCAGACCATGAGAAACAAGATTCTCTGGTCTGATGAAACAAAGACTGAACTCTTTGGCCTGAATGCCAATCATCAAGTCTGGAGGAAACCTGGCACCATCCCTACGGTGAAGCATGGTGGTGGCAGCATCATGCTGTGGGGATGTTTTTCAGTGGCAGGGACTGGGAGACTAGACAGGATCGAGGCAAAGATGAACGGAGTAAAGTACAGTGAGATACTTGATGAAAACCTGCTCCAGAGCACTCAGGACCTCAGACTGGGGCGAAGGTTCACCTTCCAACAGGACAACGACCCTAGGCACACCGCCAAGACAACGCAGGAGTGGCTTCGGGACAAGTCTCTGAATGTCCTTGAGTGGCCCAGCCAGAGCCCCGGACTTGAACCCAATCAAACATCTCTGGAGAGACCTGAAAATAGCTGTGCATCGATGCTCCCCATCCACCCTAACAGGGCTTGAGAGGATCTGCAGAGAAGAATGGGAGAAACTCCCCAAACACAGGTGTGCCAAGCTTGTAGCGTCATATCCAAGAAGACTCTAGGCTGTAATCGCTGCCAAAGATGCTTTAACAAAGTACTGAGTAAAGGGTCTGAATACTTATGTAAATGTGATATTTCAGTTTATTTTTAATAAATTAGCAAAAATGTGTAAAAAAAAACTATCATTATGGGATATTGTGTGTAGACTGAGAAAAAAACCTATTTAATCAATTTTAGAATAAGGCTGTAACGTAACAAAATGTGGAAAAAGTCAAGGGGGTCTGAATACTTTCCAAAGGCACTTGTGTATTGTACTTCAGTAGTATTGTACTTCAGTAGTATTGTACTTCAGTAGTATTGTACTTCAGTAGTATTGCACTTCAGTAGTATTGCACTTCAGTAGTATTGTATTTCAGTAGTATTGTACTTCAGTAGTATTGTACTCCAGTAGTATTGTACTTCAGTAGTATTGTACTTCAGTAGTATTGTACTTCAGTAGTATTGTACTTCAGTAGTAATTTATACGTAGGAATACTTTATCTCATATCTTTTTTGACCAAGCTGACATGTTGCCATAGCAACGACCCCTCGGTCCAGTAGAAGATTAGTTCAGTACCATCAGTGATGATATGATACAGCGCACTGGCTGGCTCAAGGGTGGGTCTGGGAGGAGGTGTGTGTGTGTGTGGTGTGTGTGTGTGTGTGGCAATTCACTATTGTTTGGCGTTCAGCGCGTTGGCAGTGCTTGCTGGGATTTGTAGTGCAGCGCATCTCGGGTGGTATTGAAGCAGGCCAAAGGGAATTGACACAAATCATTTCATGGGACAGATAGACATCTGTCAGGGGCCGGAGTCGGCCAGAAGGCCTTGTTTTATGTTTATTAAACCCTTATTTTACCAGGTCAGATGACTGAGAAACACATTCTCATTTACAGCAACGACCTGGGGAATAGTTACACGGGAGAGGAGGGATGATTAGACAACGACCTGGGGAATAGTTACACGGGAGAGGAGGGGGATGAATGAGTCAATTGGAAGCCGGGGATTATTAGGTGGCCATGATGGTATGAGGGCCAGATGTGTGTTGGAAACGTGACTAGGATTGTGAAAGCCGACTACCTCTGCTCAGATTGCAAGATGGCTGACGTGTGCAGGGAACAACAGGTACCGACTAGACTATTTTTCCCCGCTCGTGACCATTTGATCTGAATTCTAATTTCACCTTTATTGCAACAGGGAGCCCCATTGAGTCCATGCAGGGAGCCCCATTGAGACTGTGCAGGGAGCCCCATTGAGACCATACAGGGAGCCCCATTGAGACTGTGCAGGGAGCCCCATTGAGACCATACAGGGAGCCCCATTGAGTCCATGCAGGGAGCCCCATTGAGACTGTGCAGGGAGCCCCATTGAGACCATACAGGGAGCCCCATTGAGACTGTGCAGGGAGCCCCATTGAGACCATACAGGGAGCCCCATTGAGACTGTGCAGGGAGCCCCATTGAGACCATACAGGGAGCCCCATTGAGACCCTGCAGGGAGCCCCATTGAGTGCATACAGGGAGCCCCATTGAGTCCATACAGGGAGCACCATGGAGTCCATACAGGGAGCACCATGGAGTCCATACAGGGAGCACCATGGAGTCCATACAGGGAGCCCCATTGACTCCATACAGGGAGCCCCATTGAGTCCATGCAGGGAGCCCCATGGAGTCCATACAGGGAGCACCATGGAGTCCATACAGGGAGCCCCATTGACTCCATACAGGGAGCCCCATTGAGTCCATGCAGGGAGCCCCATGGAGTCCATACAGGGAGCACCATGGAGTCCATACAGGGAGCACCATGGAGTCCATACAGGGAGCACCATGGAGTCCATACAGGGAGCACCATGGAGTCCATACAGGGAGCACCATGGAGTCCATGCAGGGAGCACCATGGAGTCCATACAGGGAGCACCATGGAGTCCATACAGGGAGCCCCATTGACTCCATACAGGGAGCCCCATTGAGTCCATGCAGGGAGCCCCATTGAGTCCATACAGGGAGCACCATGGAGTCCATACAGGGAGCACCATGGAGTCCATACAGGGAGCACCATGGAGTCCATACAGGGAGCACCATGGAGTCCATACAGGGAGCACCATGGAGTCCATACAGGGAGCCCTGCATTTTACACATTTAACAAAAATACAAGGAACTGTGCCTCAAGTATGTCAACAGAACCAATATTTTAGATGTGCCTCAAGTATGTCAACAGAACCGATATTTTAGATGTGCCTCAAGTATGTCAACAGAACCGATACTTTAGATGTGCCTCAAGTATGTCAACAGAACCGATATTTTAGACGTGCCTCAAGTATGTCAACAGAACCGATATTTTAGATGTGCCTCAAGTATGTCAACAGAACCGATATTTTAGATGTGCCTCAAGTATGTCAACAGAACCGATATTTTAGATGTGCCTCAAGTATGTCAACAGAACCGATATTTTAGACGTGCCTCAAGTATGTCAACAGAACCGATATTTTAGATGTGCCTCAAGTATGTCAACAGAACCAATATTTTAGATGTGCCTCAAGTATGTCAACAGAACCGATATTTTAGATGTGCCTCAAGTATGTCAACAGAACCGATACTTTAGATGTGCCTCAAGTATGTCAACAGAACCGATATTTTAGACGTGCCTCAAGTATGTCAACAGAACCGATATTTTAGATGTGCCTCAAGTATGTCAACAGAACCGATATTTTAGATGTGCCTCAAGTATGTCAACAGAACCGATATTTTAGATGTGCCTCAAGTATGTCAACAGAACCGATATTTTAGACGTGCCTCAAGTATGTCAACAGAACCGATATTTTAGATGTGCCTCAAGTATGTCAACAGAACCAATATTTTAGATGTGCCTCAAGTATGTCAACAGAACCGATATTTTAGATGTGCCTCAAGTATGTCAACAGAACCGATATTTTAGATGTGCCTCAAGTATGTCAACAGAACCGATATTTTAGACGTGCCTCAAGTATGTCAACAGAACCGATATTTTAGACGTGCCTCAAGTATGTCAACAGAACCGATATTTTAGACGTGCCTCAAGTATGTCAACAGAACCGATATTTTAGATGTGCCTCAAGTATGTCAACAGAACCGATATTTTAGACGTGCCTCAAGTATGTCAACAGAACCGATATTTTAGACGTGCCTCAAGTATGTCAACAGAACCGATATTTTAGATGTGCCTCAAGTATGTCAACAGAACCGATATTTTAGACGTGCCTCAAGTATGTCAACAGAACCTATATTTTAGACGTGCCTCAAGTATGTCAACAGAACCGATATTTTATTTGATTCTACATTATAATATTCAAACCTGACTTGCGCCTATATTATTATATTTATTTATTTATGTGATTAAAAGTCTCATCTTCTGGCACCTCTCGTGTCAGCAACGGTGTGGACATGAGAGGCTGTAGCCAATATGCGTTACACCTTGGCTACACTTTGACAGGTAGGCTAATTGTTTATGTACATTTATGCAAAATAGATGTAAATACTATTCCAATGCTGTTTTATTTTTTATTTTTAAAGATGCACCCCCCCCTCGTTAGAAGTGCTTAAGAAAAAAATCCTGAAAACAATTGCACATCTCCAAAGCAAAGCCCAACAGGTAGGTTACCATTGTGTCAGATTGTAAAATGTTCATTCATTCAAGAGAGGAGTTGCAACAGTAGAATTTACAACACGTCACTGAGTAACTGCCCCCTGCAGGTTGGCCTAGTGGTTAGAGTGTTGGACTAGTAACCGGAAGGTTGCAAGTTCAAAACCCCGAGCTGACAAAACCAAAAAAAAGGAGAAGCAGGGGAAAGTAGCTCAACGTTATCTGGGATCAATAAATACCAATGTCTATTCACAAATGTTTTTGGTAAACCTTCTCAGGGAAGCTAATCTGCGTCCTCGTCGTCCTCGCCAAGGTTTTGACCTGACTGCTGTTCGGCGTCGTAACCGCCTTCAGTGGGTAAAATGCTCACCTTCAATGGCCACTGGCAACGCTGGAGAAGTACGCCCTTCTCGGATGAGTCCTGGTTTCAGCTGTACCAGGTGTACCAGATGTACCAGGTCTACCAGATGTACCAGGTGTACCAGATGTACCAGGTCTACCAGATGTACCAGGTGTACCAGATGTACCAGATGTACCAGGTCTACCAGATGTACCAGGTCTACCAGATGTACCCAGTGTACCAGATGTACCAGGTCTACCAGATGTACCCGGTGTACCAGCTGTACCAGGTGTACCAGGTGTACCAGATGTACCAGGTGTACCAGCTGTACCAGGTGTACCAGATGTACCAGGTGTACCAGGTGTACCAGATGTACCAGGTGTACCAGATGGCAGCCTTGTGTGGGCGAAGATTTTTCCTGATGTCAACATTGTGAACAGAGGGGGGGTGGGGTTATGGTATGGGGGGGTGGGGTTATGGTATGGGGGGGTGGGGTTATGGTATGGGGGGGTGGGGTTATGGTATGGACAGGTATAAGCTACGGTTATTGGACACAATTGCATTTTACCGATGGCAATTTGAAGGCACAGAGATACAGTGATGACATCTTGAGGTCGTTGCCGTGCCATTCATCTGTCACCATCACCTCATGTTTCAGCACGATGACGCACGGCCCCATGTGGCAAGGATCTGTACACATTTCCTGGAAGCTGAAAATCTCCCAGTTCTTCCATGGCTTGAATACTCAACAGACATGTCACCCATTGAGCATGTTTGGGATGCTCTGGATCGACGCGTACGACAGCGTGTTCCAGTTTCCGCCAATACCCAGCAACTTCACACAGCCATTGAGCATGTTTGGGATGCTCTGGATCGACGTGTACGACAGCGTGTTCCAGTTTCCGCCAATATCCAGCAACTTCACACAGCCATTGAGCATGTTTGGGATGCTCTGGATCGACGTGTACAACAATGTGTTCCATTTTCCAGCAATATCCAGCAACTTCACAAAGCCATTGAAGAGGAGTGGGACAACATTCCACAGACCACAATCAACAGCCTGATCAACTCTATGTGATGGAGATGTGTTGTGCTGCATGAGGCAAATGGTGGTCACACCAGATACTGACTGGTTTACTCATCCTTTATTTTTGAAAGGTATCTGTGTTCCCAGTCTTGTGAAATCCATCAATTCGGGCCTAATTTATTTATTTCAAATGACTGATTCCCTTATTTGAACTGAAACTCAGTAAAATCTTTGTTGCATTTTGAGTTTTTTTGTTTTTTTGTTCAGAGCTGTTGAAACTCTATTTAAACACTATTTTCAAATAAATAACAAAACACAACATTTTTCTCTGCCAAAGACTGGTTCTTACATGCGACTTGTAGCTAACCTGATATTTGTTTTGGTGTGTGTGTGTGTGTGTGTGTGTGTGTGAGATCAGGGTTGTAACCATGTCCTTGTATCTCACAATCCAACATGAAAAAGAAGAGAATCTCTGAAAAGGAGTGACTATTTTTAAAAGTGATCCAGACTGATGAGTCACTGTCTCCTCCTCTCTCGCTTTTTTGCTTTCTCTCCTCTATGGGGAATAGGTAATGTATTCTCTCCTCTATGGGGAATAGGTAATGTATTCTCTCCTCTATGGGGAATAGGTAATGTATTCTCTCCTCTACGTGGAATAGGTCATGTATTCTCTCCTCTATGGGGAATAGGTAATGTATTCTCTCCTCTACGTGGAATAGGTAATGTATTCTCTGTCTCCTCTATGGGGAATAGGTAATGTATTCTCTCCTCTACGTGGAATAGGTAATGTATTCTCTGTCTCCTCTATGGGGAGTAGGTAATGTATTCTCTCTCCTCTATGGGGAATAGGTAATGTATTCTCTCCTCTATGGGGAGTAGGTAATGTATTCTCTCCTCTGTGGAATAGGTAATGTATTCTCTCCTCTGTGGAATAGGTAATGTATTCTCTCCTCTATGTGGCGTAGGTAATGTATTCTCTCCTCTATGTGGAATAGGTAATGTATTCTCTCTCTCCTCTATGGGGAGTAGGTAATGTATTCTCTCTCTCCTCTACGTGGAATAGGTAATGTATTCTCTCCTCTGTGGAATAGGTAATGTATTCTCTCCTCTATGTGGAATAGGTAATGTATTCTCTCCTCTGTGGAATAGGTAATGTATTCTCTGTCTCCTCTACGTGGAATAGGTAATGTATTCTCTCCTCTATGGGGAGTAGGTAATGTATTCTCTCCTCTATTTGGCGTAGGTAATGTTTTCTCTGTCTCCTCTATGGGGAGTAGGTAATGTATTCTCTCCTCTGTGGAATAGGTAATGTATTCTCTGTCTCCTCTACGTGGAATAGGTAATGTATTCTCTCCTCTATGTGGAATAGGTAATGTATTCTCTCCTCTACGTGGAATAGGTAATGTATTCTATCTCTCCTCTATGTGGAGTAGGTAATGTATTCCCTCCTCTACGTGGAATAGGTAATGTATTCTCTCCTCTATGTGGCGTAGGTAATGTTTTCTCTGTCTCCTCTATGGGGAATAGGTAATGTATTCTCTCCTCTATGGGGAATAGGTAATGTATTCTCTCTCTCTTCTATGTGGAGTAGGTAATGTATTCTCTCCTCTATGGGGAGTAGGTAATGTATTCTCTCCTCTGTGGAATAGGTAATGTATTCTCTCCTCTGTGGAATAGGTAATGTATTCTCTCCTCTATGTGGCGTAGGTAATGTATTCTCTCTCTCCTCTATGGGGAGTAGGTAATGTATTCTCTCCTCTGTGGAATAGGTAATGTATTCTCTCCTCTATGTGGAATAGGTAATGTATTCTCTCCTCTGTGGAATAGGTAATGTATTCTCTGTCTCCTCTACGTGGAATAGGTAATGTATTCTCTCCTCTATGGGGAGTAGGTAATGTATTCTCTCTCTCCTCTATGGGGAATAGGTAATGTATTCTCTCTCTCCTCTATGGGGAGTAGGTAATGTATTCTCTCCTCTATGGGGAATAGGTAATGTATTCTCTCCTCTATGGGGAATAGGTCATGTATTCTCTCCTCTATGTGGAATAGGTAATGTATTCTCTCCTCTATGTGGCGTAGGTAATGTTTTCTCTGTCTCCTCTATGGGGAGTAGGTAATGTATTCTCTCTCTCCTCTATGGGGAATAGGTAATGTATTCTCTCTCTCCTCTATGGGGAATAGGTAATGTATTCTCTCCTCTATGTGGAATAGGTAATGTATTCTCTCCTCTACGTGGAATAGGTAATGTATTCTATCTCTCCTCTACGTGGAATAGGTAATGTATTCTCTCTCTCCTCTATGTGGCGTAGGTAATGTTTTCTCCGTCTCCTTCTATGGGGAATAGGTAATGTATTCTCTCCTCTATGGGGAATAGGTAATGTATTCTCTCTCTTCTATGTGGAGTAGGTAATGTATTCTCTCCTCTATGGGGAGTAGGTAATGTATTCTCTCCTCTATGGGGAATAGGTAATGTATTCTCTCTCTCTTCTATGTGGAGTAGGTAATGTATTCTCTCCTCTATGGGGAGTAGGTAATGTATTCTCTCCTCTACGTGGAATAGGTAATGTATTCTCTCTCCCCTCTATGTGGCGTAGGTAATGTATTCTCTGTCTCCTCTATGGGGAGTAGGTCATGTATTCTCTCTCCTCATCATTTCATCACTCAATCATCACACAATCCTTCTCTCGAATCTGTTCATCCTCTTTCTCGTATTCTTGGGTGTTGATTTGCTTCTCTGAGAACAGTCCAATTGAAATACTCCACCATTCTACCTCTGCTTCCTGAAATCACTCTGCCTCTCCTCATCTTTCTTTTACCTCTTAAAGAGTATTTCAGCACTGTTTATTTATTTTAATCGATCTCATCTCGAAGTTTCAACTTGCTTTTCACTGCTCTAAATATTAATATAAATATAAATCTCTAAATATTAATATAGATATAAATACAAGTCTCTAAATATTAGTATAAATACAAGTCTCTAAATATTAGTATAAATACAAGTCTCTAAATATTAGTATAAATACAAGTCTCTAAATATTAGTATAAATACAAGTCTCTAAATATTAGTATAAATACAAGTCTCTAAATATTAGTATAAATACAAGTCTCTAAATATTAGTATAAATACAAGTCTCTAAATATTAGTATAAATACAAGTCTCTAAATATTAGTATAAATACAAGTCTCTAAATATAAATATAATATAAGTCTCTAAATATAAATATAATATAAGTCTCTAAATATTAATATAATATAAGTCTCTAAATATTAATATAATATAAGTCTCTAAATATTAATATAAATATAATATAAGTCTCTTAATATGCTAATCTATTAATATCTCTGTCTCTAATTGGTGGTGTTGCAACCTTCAGAACGAATTGAATTGTTCCAATATTCACATGGTTACATTCCACCGCTGTAACGTGAGCAGTGTGTGTCTGTGTATGTGTGTGTGTGATTGTGTGTGTGTCACGTTGCGAGTGTTAACTGTTTTCCTTCGGGTCCCTCTCCTTGCCCCAACCTGCCGTGAACCAGGGACCCTCTGAACACAACGACAACAGTCACCCCTCGAAGCATCGTTATCTATCGCTCCACAAAAGCCTCAGCTACCGGGCAGGGCCCGTAGAGAAACAACCACTTCTGCGTCTCAGAACAGGCGACGTCCCCAGTCGAATACTACTAGTGCACCGTTAACTAGCTAGTCATTTTCACATTGGCTACATTAAGGACGACCTCCCACCCCACTGCTGTCTGTCGCTGCCCACATCCCGTTACCCTGACCACATTAATGTTCAGCTATTTCTTGACCCGAAGATCGGACAAAACTGAGTCAGAACAGGTGTTTCTAGAAGAGTGTGTTTGTTCTGGTTTTAGAGTAAAGAGTGGTGCAGCAGTAAGTGTTTTTACTCAGTGGATCGTATTGCTGTGCTGCCCCATGTTTCACAGAACTAAAAAGTCTATCTGAAATGGTTCCTTTCTTCTCTATAAAGGAGAAACTGTGGCTGGATAAGATCGTTCTACAGGTTTCAACAAGCCCAGCTACCTGTTAAAGCTCAAGGATCCAGAGGGGAACGAGTCCCTTAGGAAATATGCAATCCAATAATGATACTGGATTATACCGTGTTGTGTATGTGTGTATGTGCGCGTGCGTGCGTAAGTGTGTGTGTGTGTGTGTGTGTGCGTGTGTGTGCGTGCGTGCGTGCGTTTGTGTGTGTGTGTGCGTGCGTTTGTGTGTGTGTGCGTTTGTGCGTTTGTGTGTGTGCGTGTGTGTTTGTGTGTGTGTGTGTGTGTGGATTACCTGTCTCCGTAAGGGAAGCACTGAGGATTCTACCTCTCCATTTGTTCTCCATCCTCTAACGTCTGTGTCTCCACTGAGAGAACAACATAAATCAAATCAAATCAAATCAAATTTATTTATATAGCCCTTCGTACATCAGCTGATATCTCAAAGTGCTGTACAGAAACCCAGCCTAAAACCCCAAACAGCAAGCAATGCAGGTGTAGAAGCACGGTGGCTAGGAAAAACTCCCTAGAAAGGCCAATACCTAGGAAGAAACCTAGAGAGGAACCAGGCTATGTGGGGTGGCCAGTCCTCTTCTGGCTGTGCCGGGTGGAGATTATAACAGAACATGGCCAAGATGTTCAAATGTTCATAAATGACCAGCATGGTCGAAAAATAATAAGGCAGAACAGTTGAAACTAGAGCAGCAGCACAGTCAGGTGGAAGTTGAAACTGGAGCAGCAGCATGGCCAGGTGGACTGGGGACAGCAAGGAGTCATCATGTCAGGTAGTCCTGGGGCATGGTCCTAGGGCTCAGGTCCTCCGAGAGAGAGAAATAAAGAGAGAAGGAGAGAATTAGAGAATGCACACTTAGATTCACACAGGACACCGAATAGGACAGGAGAAGTACTCCAGATATAACAAACTGATCCCAGCCCCCCGACACATAAACTACTGCAGCATAAATACTGGAGGCTGAGACAGGAGGGGTCAGGAGACACTGTGGCCCCATCCGAGGACACCCCCGGACAGGGCCAAACAGGAAGGATATAACCCCACCCACTTTGCCAAAGCACAGCCCCCACACCACTAGAGGGATATCTTCAACCACCAACTTACCATCCTGAGACAAGGCTGAGTATAGCCCACAAAGATCTCCGCCACGGCACAACCCAAGGGGGGGGGCGCCAACCCAGACAGGATGACCACAACAGTGAATCAACCCACTCAGGTGACGCACCCCCTCCAGGGACGGCATGAGAGAGCCCCAGCAAGCCAGTGACTCAGCCCCTGTAATAGGGTTAGAGGCAGAGAATCCCAGTGGAAAGAGGGGAACCGGCCAGGCAGAGACAGCAAGGGCGGTTCGTTGCTCCAGAGCCTTTCCGTTCACCTTCCCACTCCTGGGCCAGACTACACTCAATCATATGACCCACTGAAGAGATGAGTCTTCAGTAAAGACTTAAAGGTTGAGACCGAGTTTGCGTCTCTGACATGGGTAGGCAGACCGTTCCATAAAAATGGAGCTCTATAGGAGAAATCCCTGCCTCCAGCTGTTTGCTTAGAAATTCTAGGGACAATTAGGAGGCCTGCGTCTTGTGACCGTAGCGTACGTGTAGGTATGTACGGCAGGACCAAATCAGAGAGATAGGTAGGAGCAAGCCCATGTAATGCTTTGTAGGTTAGCAGTAAAACCTTGAAATCAGCCCTTGCTTTGACAGGAAGCCAGTGTAGAGAATACATAAATACATTGGTGTGTGTCTTCACTTGTAGCGTTGTGAGGCAATTTACATCTATCTGATCTGCACAGCAGGGCTGCCGGCAAACGTGGTGTTTCATACAAAAGAATTGAAAAGTGGGACAGGGATCTTTCGTTTCGACTGATTCGTTGAGACGGATTCGTTGAGACAGATTCGTTGAGACTGAATCGTTGCGACAGATTCATTGCGACAGATTCGTTGCGACTGATTCATTGAGACTGATTCGTTGAGACTGATTCGTTGCGACTGATTCGTTTAGACTGATTCGTTGAGACTGAATCGTTGCGACAGATTAATTGCGACAGATTCGTTGCGACTGATTCATTGAGACTGATTCGTTGCGACTGATTCGTTGAGACTGATTCGTTGCGACTGATTCATTGAGACTGATTCGTTGAGACTGATTCGTTGAGACTGATTCCTTGAGACTGATTCGTTGCGACTGATTCGTTTAGACTGATTCGTTGAGACTGAATCGTTGCGACAGATTCATTGCGACAGATTCGTTGCGATTGATTCATTGAGACTGATTCGTTGAGACTGATTCGTTGAGACTGATTCGTTGAGACTGATTCATTGAGACTGATTCGTTGAGACTGATTCATTGAGACTGATTCGTTGAGACAGGATTAGAGCCCATATATAACCGTTCTTTACAAGTGATTTATTACTATGTCATACCCAGAGGTTTACCAGATCAGGCAAAACTCTGGGCCCTAGGACCCCCCCCCCTCTGGAACCTGTGGTGGCTTCTCTAAAATCACTACACAACGTTACCAAAAAAACAAAACATTAAACAGTTTTTTGTATGATCCATTATCTTAAAAGTTTACGTAGTTTGACTGAAGTTTCTCAAAATGTTTAGAACACAAAAAGTATTCACTGTGTGTCAGGCAATTCGAGATCGTTTATTTATTTATTTTTTAATGGTGGCTGAGAATGGACTTTGTTGTTTTCAGTGGCTCAGTGCAGCCGAGCAGGTGACAGCTACTGTGACACTTTTAGAATGGAGCAGGTATTTTTCAGGTAAAATCTCATTAAAACAAGTGTTGAGCTCAACGACACAATTCTGTTCACTCTGCCCTGTTCTCTAGACACATTTCTGCCCTGTTCGGGGGTGTGTGTGTGTGTGTGAGTGTTGTATACATCTTCCGGAGGTAGTTCTCCAGACATGATAATATTAAACAACAGTATTGTGTCTGGAAAAATGTTTCTTTCTCTATTCTATCGACCTCCAACCAGCATCATTAAGATACACTCTGCTGGGAGTTGCTCACTGTTATGCTGTCGTTCTGTATATATTGTTTGGGGATCTTCCGTATGTAGACCTTATGAAGCTTAATGAAGGGGTTATGAAGGCTTCATTAGGTCTTCTTTAGATAAACTGTGTTTGACCGGTTTAGACTATTTAGTTATTTCCTTACTTGTGTATCCCCACCCCCTATTTGTATCGAAACAAACCCCCACTGTGCTTATTTACAAAAACAATTCAATGTAATTATCCCCTTTGGTGCACTCAAAAGCACTACAGCAACACAAGAATGGTTTCTCTCCGGAGCCGAAACTACACTCCCTCTCTGACTTTGATGTGTTTTTATCTCATTAAAACCAAGACATTAGTTCCTTTCAACCCTGGGCTCTAGCTGGTTTGTTAAAAAGGAATGTTGGGGGATAATTATGCAAATGTCTGCCATTATAACGGACCTGAGCAGCTTGACGAGCGTTCTGGAACCTTGGATGAGAATTCTAAATGTTCTTAGCGCTAAATTTGACTTGTCATGGTAAGTGGTGTCTTTGGACAGCCAAGGGGGCTGTTGAGGACTTAGAGAGACGTTCATATTCCCGGGGGTTTTTAATAGTACAAGGCCAATAGAGATTTACTTTATTTTAGCGTTAACTCTGAAGTTAAATCTTCCATGTACCGAAGTCTAACTTTAACTTTAGTCCTAATCTCTTATCGACAGCAGTGTACGGTCGATGTGAAAGCGAGTGACACACCTGGAAGTTACACTTTATAAAATGTTTCAGCCAGATATCAAAATGGATTAAATATATTTTTCCCTCAACCATCTACACACAATACCACAATAAAAACATGTTTTTTGACATTTTTGCAAATGTAGTGAAAATGAAATGCAAAAAGAAATCTGAGACTGATTTTACATAAGTATCCTCTCCCTCTTCCACTCTCCTTTCCCCTCGCTCCTCATTTCAAACACCTCTTCCTCTGCTTCCTCCTCTCCCTCTTCCACTCTCCTTTCCTCTCGCTCCTCATTTCAAACACCTCTTCCTCTGCTTCCTCCTCTCCCTCTTCCACTCTCCTTTCCTCTCGCTCCTCATTTCAAACACCTCTTCCTCTGCTTCCTCCTCTCCCTCTTCCACTCTCCTTTCCTCTCGCTCCTCATTTCAAACACCTCTTCCTCTGCTTCCTCCTCTCCCTCTTCCACTCTCCTTTCCTCTCGCTCCTCATTTCAAACACCTCTTCCTCTGCTTCCTCCTCTCCCTCTTCCACTCTCCTTTCCCCTCGCTCCTCATTTCAAACACCTCTTCCTCTGCTTCCTCCTCTCCCTCTTCCACTCTCCTTTCCTCTCACTCCTCATTTCAAACACCTCTTCCTCTGCTTCCTCCTCTCCCTCTTCCACTCTCCTTTCCTCTCGCTCCTCATTTCAAACACCTCTTCCTCTGCTTCCTCCTCTCCCTCTTCCACTCTCCTTTCCTCTCGCTCCTCATTTCAAACACCTCTTCCTCTGCTTCCTCCTCTCCCTCTTCCACTCTCCTTTCCTCTCGCTCCTCATTTCAAACACCTCTTCCTCTGCTTCCTCCTCTCCCTCTTCCACTCTCCTTTCCCCTCGCTCCTCATTTCAAACACCTCTTCCTCTGCTTCCTCCTCTCCCTCTTCCACTCTCCTTTCCCCTCGCTCCTCATTTCAAACACCTCTTCCTCTGCTTCCTCCTCTCCCTCTTCCACTCTCCTTTCCCCTCGCTCCTCATTTCAAACACCTCTTCCTCTGCTTCCTCCTCTCCCTCTTCCACTCTCCTTTCCCCTCGCTCCTCATTTCAAACACCTCTTCCTCTGCTTCCTCCTCTCCCTCTTCCACTCTCCTTTCCCCTCGCTCCTCATTTCAAACACCTCTTCCTCTGCTTCCTCCTCTCCCTCTTCCACTCTCCTTTCCTCTCGCTCCTCATTTCAAACACCTCTTCCTCTGCTTCCTCCTCTCCCTCTTCCACTCTCCTTTCCTCTCGCTCCTCATTTCAAACACCTCTTCCTCTGCTTCCTCCTCTCCCTCTTCCACTCTCCTTTCCTCTCACTCCTCATTTCAAACACCTCTTCCTCTGCTTCCTCCTCTCCCTCTTCCACTCTCCTTTCCTCTCGCTCCTCATTTCAAACACCTCTTCCTCTGCTTCCTCCTCTCCCTCTTCCACTCTCCTTTCCTCTCGCTCCTCATTTCAAACACCTCTTCCTCTGCTTCCTCCTCTCCCTCTTCCACTCTCCTTTCCTCTCGCTCCTCATTTCAAACACCTCTTCCTCTGCTTCCTCCTCTCCCTCTTCCACTCTCCTTTCCTCTCGCTCCTCATTTCAAACACCTCTTCCTCTGCTTCCTCCTCTCCCTCTTCCACTCTCCTTTCCCCTCGCTCCTCATTTCAAACACCTCTTCCTCTGCTTCCTCCTCTCCCTCTTCCACTCTCCTTTCCTCTCACTCCTCATTTCAAACACCTCTTCCTCTGCTTCCTCCTCTCCCTCTTCCACTCTCCTTTCCTCTCGCTCCTCATTTCAAACACCTCTTCCTCTGCTTCCTCCTCTCCCTCTTCCACTCTCCTTTCCTCTCGCTCCTCATTTCAACACCTCTTCCTCTGCTTCCCTCCTCTCCCTCTTCCACTCTCCTTTCCTCTCGCTCCTCATTTCAAACACCTCTTCCTCTGCTTCCTCCTCTCCCTCTTCCACTCTCCTTTCCCCTCGCTCCTCATTTCAAACACCTCTTCCTCTGCTTCCTCCTCTCCCTCTTCCACTCTCCTTTCCCCTCGCTCCTCATTTCAAACACCTCTTCCTCTACTTCCTCCTCTCCCTCTTCCACTCTCCTTTCCTCTCACTCCTCATTTCAAACACCTCTTCCTCTGCTTCCTCCTCTCCCTCTTCCACTCTCCTTTCCTCTCGCTCCTCATTTCAAACACCTCTTCCTCTGCTTCCTCCTCTCCCTCTTCCACTCTCCTTTCCCTCTCGCTCCTCATTTCAAACACCTCTTCCTCTGCTTCCTCCTCTCCCTCTTCCACTCTCCTTTCCTCTCGCTCCTCATTTCAAACACCTCTTCCTCTGCTTCCTCCTCTCCCTCTTCCACTCTCCTTTCCTCTCGCTCCTCATTTCAAACACCTCTTCCTCTGCTTTCTCCTCTCCCTCTTCCACTCTCCTTCCTCTCGCTCCTCATTTCAAACACCTCTTCCTCTGCTTCCTCCTCTCCCTCTTCCACTCTCCTTTCCTCTCGCTCCTCATTTCAAACACCTCTTCCTCTGCTTCCTCCTCTCCCTCTTCCACTCTCCTTTCCTCTCGCTCCTCATTTCAAACACCTCTTCCTCTGCTTCCTCCTCTCCCTCTTCCACTCTCCTTTCCTCTCGCTCCTCATTTCAAACACCTCTTCCTCTGCTTCCTCCTCTCCCTCTTCCACTCTCCTTTCCTCTCGCTCCTCATTTCAAACACCTCTTCCTCTGCTTCCTCCTCTCCCTCTTCCACTCTCCTTTCCCCTCGCTCCTCATTTCAAACACCTCTTCCTCTGCTTCCTCCTCTCCCTCTTCCAGGGGGAGGAGCAACAACAGACTAACAGGAGTAGAGGGGGAGGAGCAACAACAGACTAACAGAGGTAGAGGGGGAGGAGCAACAACAGACTAACAGGGGTAGAGGGGGAGGAGCAACAACAGACTAACAGGGGTAGAGGGGGAGGAGCAACAACAGACTAACAGGAGTAGAGGGGGAGGAGCAACAACAGACTAACAGAGGTAGAGGGGGAGGAGCAACAACAGACTAACAGGGGTAGAGGGGGAGGAGCAACAACAGACTAACAGGGGTAGAGGGGGAGGAGCAACAACAGACTAACAGGGGTAGAGGGGGAGGAGCAACAACAGACTAACAGGGGTAGAGGGGGAGGAGCAACAACAGACTAACAAGGGTAGAGGGGGAGGAGCAACAACAGACTAACAGGAGTAGAGGGGGAGGAGCAACAACAGACTAACAGGTAGAGAGAGAGAGAGAGAGGGGGAGGAGCAACAACAGACTAACAGAGGTAGAGAGAGAGGGGGGAGGAGCATCATCAGACTAACAGAGGTAGAGAGAGAGGGGGAGGAGCATCATCAGACTAACAGAGGTAGAGAGAGAGGGGGGAGGAGCAACAACAGACTAACAGAGGTAGAGAGAGAGGGGGGAGGAGCAACAACAGACTAACAGAGGTAGAGAGAGAGTGCTGCAGAGATGGTTGTCATTCTGGATGGTTCTCCCATCTAAACAGAGGATCTCTGGAGCTCTGTCAGAGTAACCATTGGGTTCTTGGTCACCTCCCTGACTAAAGCTCTTCTCCCCCAATTTCTTAGTTTGTCTGGGTGACCAGCTCTAGGAAGAGTTTTGGTGGTTCTATTAAACGTCTTCTATTAAAGAATGATGAAGTGTTGAAGTGTGTTCTTAGGGACCATCAATGCTGCAGACATTTTTTGGTACCCTTCCCTAGATCTGTGCCACGACACAATCTTGTCTCGGAGCTATACGGATATGTGTAGATTAATGTGAAAAATGTTACGCCCTGATCTGTTTCACCTGTCTTTGTGATTGTCTCCACCCTCCTCCAGGGTGTCCACCTGTTATCCTCTGTAGTCCCTTGGGTATTTCTTCCTGTGTTCTCTGTTTGTCTGTTGCCAGTTCGTCTTGTCATGTCAACTAGCGTGTTTTTCTGTGCTCTTGTTTATCCCTTTTCTCTGTTTTTGCTAGTCCTCCCGGGTTTTGACCTGTGTAATCATGCTGTTTAATCAGCTTATTGATATGCCACACCTGTCAGGTGGATGGATTATCTTGGCAAAGGAGAAATGCTCACGAACAGGGGTGTAAACAAATTTGTGCAAAACATTTGAGAGAAATAAGCTTTTTTTTTGTGTGTATGGAGCATTTCTGGGATCTTTTATTTCATGAAACACGAGGACCAAACACTTTACATGTTTGTTCAGCGTAAATTCACTTCCTGAATTGACCATGATGTCAACTACAAGGTTTCTCAACTAGTCATGGCTAATTTCAGGCAGCCATTATCTTAAATTGATGATCACAGCTGTCAATAAGGTTTATTATCTTACAATGACTATAATCGGTATTCTAATTACACAAGAGTCGGATAAATATCGGATGAGTCGGATCATTAAACAAAGATAAAAAACAGATGATTCTAAATAACCTAGAGCCACAGACACTTTATTGATGGGTCCTATTTCCATAACGATTGTTGTCATGACAACGATCTGTGTTATTAATTATTACCATAATGTAATCAATACCAATAGTATGTAACAGTGGAATAAAATGTGACTCAAATATTTTCCCCTTCATTTCATTATATCTTTCTCCCTTCTCTCTCTCTCTCTCTCTCTCTGTCTCTCTCTCTCTCTCTCT